>NW_012150585.1:170769-223059 GCF_000956105.1 Propithecus coquereli | reverse complement strand
GGCATTGACGCCAGGCTTTCTGTCCACAGTGCTTTACAGCATGTGGCCTGGCCTCCTCCAGGAGAAGGCTGATGCTCAGATGAAGGGAGGGGTGACTGGGTGGCTCACAAGACCATGTCTGGGGCGTGGCTGTCCCTTCGGGACATCAGCTAGCTAGACTGTGCCCTGAGGAGGCTCGTGTGGGAGGCAAATGGTCTGGAAACGGGACACATAAAGAATAGTCGAAGAAACTGATAATCAAAATAGCAATAATAAAGAAGAATAATGCCAGCAGCTGACATGTATCGAGCACTTGCTGGGCTGAGGACTTCACGCAGATCAGCTTGTTCAGAACTCGCAGAGCTCTATACCTCCCTGAGGGCAGGACCGTGTCTGTCTGTTCACTTGGCCTCCAGTCACCCCACACTCGTTTATATTTGTGCTTTGGTTTAATGTGGCAAAGGTAGCCTGGTTGAACAGGAGAGCTCCTTGCCGTGCCATTTCCCGGAAGGGAATGCTGAACCCCCTGGCCTCGGACAGCGACCTCAGGTGTCCTGTACACTTTGCCTCCCACCTCTTCCCCCTGCCCCTATGAATTCCATTCCAAAGATTTCCAAGTCTCTTTGCATGGGGGTGTTTGTGTTACTTAACACCGCTATAAAAATAGGCTAATCCACCTTCTGGGCCCCCAGGTGCTGTGGCCCTCCCGCCTCCCTGGGTTTTTTGCAGGTTATGGATTAGAACTTGCCAAATTGTTCTTGGAAGAGAGTCAGAGGCAGCGTGCAAGCGGCAGGGAGGGGAGTGAGGGGGATGCCAGGCTGAAGCACACCCCAAGGTCACCGGGCTCTTGTCCCCTTCCTCTGGGCAGGGGGGCTCTGCCCTCCCCATGATCTTGGGCTGGCAGGGGTAGCTGGGCAGGGCTGGGGTAGGAGAGCGCTCCAGCTTGGTCTGGTTCACCCCACCTTGCCCTTGGCTTCTCTGCCTCACCCTGGGCCCATTGAGCGGAAGAGAGGTCAGGTGTGTGAGCCAGGGGAGGAGCTTTGGAAATACCTGTCTCCAGGCCACAAAGAGGAGGAATGGCCTCCTCTCCCCATGAATGTGATTCATTGCTGTCACAGCTGAGCTCCAGGGGGGCAGAATCAGCCAGCTCAAGCCAACCAGCGGTTGATTTTATGGAGCCAGCCCCAGCCCCGTGCCTGGTTGCACAATAGCGAGGCCCCTGCCAAGGCAGTGATGGCAAAGCAGGTGATTCTGTGATCGGATGTCCTGAAGGCCTTGGGGTGGTAGGCGCTGATGGAGGTGGGATCCCCTACACTGTCCAGAAAAGTGGGTTGCTGCCCCTGAGCCGGGCGTGGAGCCAGCCTGGTGGAGCAGGAGGACACCCCTGTGTCCCCTCTTTGCTCTCGCCATGGGAGCTTGGGCAGGCCCCAGCCTCTCTGTCAGTTTCCTTCTCTGCGAAGTGAGTCCTTCCTAGCCATAAGGTAAGCCAGGCCTCCTGCTAGTGTGTAACCCTGGAAAGCCACTTAAGCCTCAGTTTCCTCAACTATAAAATGGAATCATCAATGTCTTTTCTGTTACCTCACAGGGTCAAAGTGATAAAAACACTTTGAAAATTCTCCACGTGGGTATGATGCTATTCATATCGGTGTTGCTATCCACTTCCTTATTTTGACGGCAGGGTTCCCCTTCTCTCTGTGAGACCTGGATTCAAGGTCTGACTTTTCCACTCATCACGTGCAGTTTTCTCCTCTGTGAAATGGGTATCGCGAAGCCTGCCTGGCTCGAGTTGTGGGGAGGGGGAGGAGCGAAGCAGCTCTTTGGAAGGATGGAGAACGTGGACGGAGTGGCATTGCTACCAAGCGAGGGGAGCTGGGCACCAGGCTCGGTGAAGATGCAAACGTTTCACAGACAGCGTGATCCCAGTCCTCATGCGGGCCAGGGCTTGGCGATCTGTGCGGAGTGAGAGCAACGATGACGCGGCACGTGCGAGCCGTTCGCATCGTGGAGTCCAGAAAGTGGTGGAGGAAAAGAGAAGCAGGAGGGATGGGCCTGCTCCGGGGGGCCTTCCTGGAGCCCGTGAGCCTCAAGCTGCTTTTCAGAGGTGGGGAGGAGGGTGGTTACTGGCAGGAGAGAACTACGGCTGCAGAGAGTCGGCCCCTCCGTCCTGGTTCAAGCCTAGACATGAGCTCTGAGAAAAGTCAAGAATGCATTTCTCCCATTCACTGTGGGAGGGGTGGGTCAAATGGGTTTGCCCTTGTCACTAGCTGGTGACCTTGACTCTTAGAGTACTGCCCTTTGGCAGTTCCCAGGACCTCTGTGCCCCATGGCTCAGGCCATCTTGAAGCCAACACTTAAGGAACGGACCCTCCAGGGCCCACCTCCTTCCAGCCCTGCCTTATAAGACCCCAGTGATCTGGCATCTGCAGCCATAGCAGGACGCAGGAGCCAAGGCTCTTCGGGGTTCAGGACCTCTGGGTGCACAGATGGGGCCTGAGAACGGCCCCTTTCCCTGCCCAGTGGCCACGCATGCAACTGAGGACTAACTTGGGCTGGGGGATCAGGGCTTTCCAGGGGCTTCTGGCTTCCGCCTCGTTGAATCCCCTTTCCAGCTTCAAGCCAACACCAGGAGGAATCGATTTGGGGACCTGGAATTCAAAGCTGTGGACAGGCAGCCCCCAAGAAGCCCAGGGCTGGCAGAGATGGGAGCCCCATCTTAGGAAGGCCGGGGCTGATGCTTCTGCTCTGTTGCTTGCCTTCAATCACCAGGGAGACAGAAGGCACTGGATATCCCAGCCTGTCACCTCCCTACCCTACCAACCCAACAATGACCACCCCAGTTTGCTGCCTTGAGACTTAGAAGCCAGGGGACAAAAGGAGGCCTGCTTAGGAGACAGGGGAGACAGAGGCATAGCAACTGGGGACACTGTCCCATTGGGTGTGACAGTGCTGAAGGAGAGATCTGGGACTTGGGGCTACCTCTCCCTACATCCCAAAGATCTCCCAGATCTCCGGGTCTTGGAAGGAACAGGAGAGCACCGCTCAGTGTTCCTCTTTGTATCAGACAAAGGAGGGCTCTGGGGGGCTCTGCCTGCCCTGTAGCCTTTCAGGGACAGCAGAGGAATGCTCCCACCCCAGTTGGATCCACTCCTTCAAGAAAGACTGGAAGAACCAGAACTGGGGCCAGACTCCAGTGGGGAAAGCCATGCTGCTCGGGTTTGTGTAGGAAGGAAGGGAAGGTTGGAGATTCGAGGAGAGTGGTGGCCAGAGCCGGAGAGCCAGGGAAAGCAGGGTCCTCTCAGGGAGCCCGTTTCAGAGACCACCCAGGTGGGGACTGAGCCAAGGGAAGGGACTGCAGTGTGTATTCCTGTCTCCTGAGGGGCCACCTGGAGTAAGGGGAATGAAGCCGCCATTCGTTAGGACCTTCTTTGGCCAAGTGCGTCACCTGCATCGTCTCTACCCCTACAACAATCTGCAAGGTAGGTGCCAGCATCCCACCTGACAGGTGGGAGAAGGAGGCCCAGACAGATGGCCTGCCCCAGGCTCACGCAGTCCGCGGTGAAGGATCAGGATGCAAAGGGATGGAAGTGTGAGTGTGTCTGGCCCTCACGGTGGCCCTGCACGGAGACACACGTCGGGGGAGAGATTCTCCTGATCTGAGCTGCTCTCGGCAACACAGACCACGGGTTGAAGGGGCCGGGGCCTCTCTGCAGGGCAGTAGGATTCCTCAGAGAGGGGCTCCTTGTCCCCAGTGCCTGCCGGTGACCGGGTGACCTCACCAGCGGGGGGAGGACAAGAAAGAAGTCTGAGGAAGGACTTGGTGGTGAGTGAGGTGAGAGGGTGGGACTTCCCTGCCTGTTAGAGAACGCCGGGACTTCCCTCAAAGGACAAATGGACACTTTTCTGAAAACCGTCCAAGGGCTCGGGGAGGACAGGAGAGGAGGGGGCAGGGATTGGGGTGCAAGAGGAGTGAGAAGCCCCCACCATTGAGAGAGACTCGGCGGGGTGCTGTCGGCAAGGTGGGGGTTGCTGCCCACCTGCTGCCTGTCTGTGAGGGCAACCTGGGTCTTGCTACCTTTTGCTGGGCAGGTGACAGCATGGAAAGAGGGCGCCTTGGGCAAGTCCTGGTCTGCCTGCACCACTGGTGGAGGGATGTCACCTCTCTGCACTGACTCATTCATTCGCTAAAACCGAGGGTCCACTACGTGCCGTTCCAGGCACTAGGGATCTAGGAATGAACAAACAAACGAAAGCCCTTGCTGTCCTGGAGCTTAAATTCTAGTGGAAAGAGAGACAAACACACAAGGAAAATATTAATAATATCTTAGGTAAGAATAAGTGCCACAGAGAAAAAAACACAGCTGAGAAGGGGCGGGTGTCAAAATTTCAGACAGGGATGCTGAGAAGGGTCTTCCGAGTTGGGTCTGTGAAGAAAGACCTGAGGACAGTGTGAGTTTAGCCAGGAAGCTCTCTGGAGGCAGCGTATGCAGGAAGAGGGAATAACCCGTGCAAAGGCCCTGGGGCAGGAGCATGCCCTGGAGGAGACATACTAGTCAAGGAGACTAGTGTGTCTGGAGTGCAGAACAGGGCAGGGAAGTTGGAGACAAGTTCAGAGGTCACTGGGACCAGATTAAGAAGGGCTTTTTAGGGCACAGAAAGGATCTGGGCTTATATTCTGAGCCCTCTGAGGGTTTTGAGTGGGAGAGCGAACCGTTTGTAAAGTGAGAGGTTTGGATGGGATAGCCTTAGAGTCCTTTCCAGTTAGTCTGTCTAGAACACGGGGTTTCTGGGATCGAGATGCCTTCTTTCACAGCACTGGGGCTGGGTGGGGGGTTCCGGGGGGTTCCGGCTGAGATCTCCACTTCTCTGGCCCACTGATAATATGTTTGGGCCAGGGCACCTTACAGTCCCATCTCGCCCTGAGATTTATGAACCTCTCAAGGTGTCCAGCTCGGGGAGTTTGTGCTCTGCGGCTCTGGGCTGTCTGAGTGTCCAGGTGTCCACTCGGTAGCATGTGACTGGGCCTGCTTGCCCAGCAGGTCCGCCCCTGCCTCTGGCTGGCCGGGAAAGGCTCAGAGTCACTAGTCCCAGGACAGACCTCAGCCCACCTGGATAAGCGCCCCCAGGCCTCCTGGTTTCCATTTTCAGAGTGTTTTCAGCCCCCAGGCAACTCCCTGGGGGTGTCATTAGTCCTCCCCTCGGGACAGGGAGTGTTGCTAAGCAGGCACAGAGAGGCGAATTGTCAGGGTGACCAGAGCCGAGTGTCGGAGGGAGAACAAGCCCCTCCCAGACTCTGCTCCCCGGTTTCGGTGTTGGGGTCGCTGTGCTGGGGCGGCCACAGGAACCTGAGGGAGAGCCTGTGGCCTCAAGTCAGCACACATATTGCTCGCCATGGCCTTGCTCTGGCTCCACAGAGGCCTTGGTGGCCGGGAACAGGGCTCCGGGGAGCCAGCTTGCTGGGCTGCTCTGCCGCTGTGCTGCCGGCCTGGGACTAGAAGTGCTGTCTTCTGGCCGCTCCCCTCCGGCACCAGCCCTCGGAGGCCTCATTAGGCTGCTGGAGTCTCGGCTGAGTCTTCTGAGGCGTGGCGGGCAGGGTTGACATCACAGCCTGGGGAGTCCCGGGGGGCTAAGTGAGGGGTCCCCACTGAGGAAAGGATGGGCCACAGGAGCGGCCCCCACACCAGCTCCGGGCTGCAGCCCCGCAGCTGCTGCCGGTCTCTCTGCCGACTACCAGAATGACACAGGGAGCTCCCTCGGGCCCCCAGGACTGGGCCCTGAAAAGCAACATTCTCCCCCCGCCATGGGCAGCACCCGAGAGCCTGCTGTTCTGTCCCATCTCAGGGGACTCCTCGCCACTGAGCAGGGCCCCGGGACAGGAATCTCAGGCAGAGGCCCAGCTGGGCTGGAGGATGAAGGTGCAGCTGAATAAAGCTTGGGGACTCACAAATGCCCCTGAGTGTCTCCCTCAGCTGCCGCCAGCCCAGGGGTCTGCTGGAGCGTGGGGGGCTCTGCTTCTGCCCTGGCCAGTGCCCTGCTGGCTCCTGGCAGCACTCTCCGGCCCCCTGGGTGGCCTGCAGGGTGCTGGCTGCAGCATGGTGCCCTAGCGGGGAGAGGGGCTGTGAGGGGCTGCGTCCCCTCCCCCAGGTGCCAGGTGGAGGTCAGAGACTCTCCCTGGCTCTCACGTGGATCCCTTGCCTCAGCCCGCCCCAGCAGGTGGGTGCCAGGTAAGGGCTCCCTTGCCAGCCCCTCCTCCCTGCCTGTGTCTCTTCCTGTCCGTGGGCTCAGCTGACCTGTGGAGGGAGGGAGCGCCACTCTTTCTGTCCAGGTCCTGGGCAAGCGACACTTCACGGCTCTCTGGCACTCGCAGACACAGCCAGCAGCTCCTGCCATGGACAGGTGGTACCTGGGTGAGTGCCCTGCGTCCCATTCCTCCCCCTTCTCAGACTCTGATGTCCATCCTGTCACCTTCAAGTGGACCCACCAGCTCCCCAGGAGTGCAGGAAAAGCAGAAATGAGCAGAGGCAGAATTTCCCGACAAGGGCTCGTCAGTACAGAGTCGCAGGCTTGCGGTGGCATGTGCACAGGGCGTCTCTGAGCTGCAGGAGCTGGGAAGATAGCTTGGCCAGCAGCCTCCTCATCCGCCTGTCTGTCCCCCCATCCACCTGCAGGAGCTCTGAAGCCAGACTGCTGGCTTCAAATCTTGGTTCCCCCACTTCTTAGCTGCCTGACCTCTGGCAAGTTATTCAACTTCTCCGTGCCTCAATTTCTTCCTCCATAAAATGGGGGTGATAATAATGCATTCCTTACCTTATAGGGCCGCTGTGGTGAAGAAAGAGTTAATTTCTATAAAGAGCTTGGAACAGCACCTTGCACACAAAGTTCAAAAATGCAGCTGTCAACTTGCTTTCTCTAGCGCCTCCTATTACCCATCTATCTATTGATTGATCTATCAGCCATATCTATCAATCATCTATCTAACTTCCTGACTGTTTTTACATCTTATTATTTCGGAAAGAATGCACGGTGACTTACAAAAGTAGATGGGATACAATACCATAGCATAATAATGTATAGCGAAGGGGGCACCATTGTCTTGTGTAGAGAGTGGTAGGAGATTTAGTAGCACGACCTTGAGAATCTGGGCTTTCTGGCTCTAATTTGCCATGAACTGTGTGTTTCAGGTAAGTCCAAGCACCTCCCTGCCCTCAATTTTTCTGGTGTGCCCAGTGGGGATCATGGCCCTGCCCCGGCCACCTCCTGGGGTTGTTGTCAGAAGCAAAGAACAGCCTCAGTGTCCTTACCTGTAAAATGGGGCTAACAAGGATTCACTGGGGGCAGTGCACACAAAGAGCCTGGCCCGGGGCCCACCTTTACCAAACGTTAGCTCTGCGGTGATATTTTCAGAAGCAGAAGGGAGCTGAACAGGTGTTGCTGCTCCTGGTCTGCAGGGCCATGGCGTTCTCTCTCTCCATCTCACTCATTCATGCTCGTTTGCATGAGAGGGTGGATGGCTTTTTTGTGTTCAACAGCTGACGTTCAACAAAAGGCTAATGCCTGTTATTTCTCCAATAAATGCAAATGTAAGAGTAACAAAAATGATGCTTACTGTTGCCAGGCCCCATGCTACAATCTTCATGTGCATCACCTCATTCTTCATAGCAACTCTAGGAGAGGGGTACTGTGCCCATTTCACAGATGAGGAGACTGAGATGCAGAGAGGTTAGGTAATTGACAGAGGCCATATGATTAGCAAGTGAAGGAGCCAGGGTGTGGAGTCGAATGTCGATCCCTGCCAGTGCTTGAGGAGGATTCACAGATGAAGTGATTCCCTTTGGAAGGGAACCACCCCCGGTGGACACTGACCACTGGCCTTGGCTCTTTGGCTACCGTTGGGCATCAGCCTCTTCTGGAAGCCAAGTCAATGGACTAGAACTCAATGAGGACTTTGCAGTACCCACAAAGTAGCTGGCACCGGAGTCCCCAAGGTGAAGGAGGTCACAGTGGCGTGGGGAGGTCTCCTGGGAGGTAGGAGAAAGCACCTGACTCCTGAAGCCAGAGGCCTGACTGTCAGTCTCTACCTTGCCCCTCACTGGCTGTGTGACCTTGGGCAAGGCCGGCCATCTCTCTGTGCCTCACGGACCTCATCTGTAATGTGGGGAACTAATACAACGCTCAGGGAGTTAACAGTGAGGAAAGTCTTTGGATACCATAAAAGCAGAGCATCCCCCCATGATGGTTCTTGCTCCGTAAGGAGCCTGCTGCACACTGTGGAACATTGGCACGGAAACAGCTCGAGAGCTGGCCAAATGGCTGCAGGAGGAAGTGCCAGGGGCAGCAGAGAAGGAGAGATTAGTTGGGGATGGCTGGAGCCCTTCTGATTGAGGTGTGAGCTGCTAGGTGCACCTTGATGGATGGATAAGATAACACAGGAAAGGACCTTCCTGGGCAGCAGAGACGTGGAGGACGAACGTGCTGGTGGCTTGGGCGGTCCTCAAGGGGTGCGGTAGGAGGGGGACGGGCCAGGCTCCTTAGGACCACCTCAGGGGAGCCTCGTGTGCAAGGCAAGAAGCGTCAGCTGCAGAGGCAGCGTCCGTGGGGGCTGGTGCTGTGGGCACAGCTGGGCTGGACGTCTCTGTGGGACCCTGACTTTGCCCCGCCTGCTCCCAAGTACAATATACATGGAAAGTGTTTCTAAACTTCCGCTTCCCCGTCCCCATGGCCCCAGCTGTGGCTTCTGCAGCCGGGGGAGGAACACCAGTGTTGACCCATCCCCAGCCCTGCTCTTTGGAAATTTCCTTTGGGACAGTTTGAAAACTCAGCCAGCTCCTCCCTGCCCCTGCCTCCCCGCACACCTCCTCATGCCTCAGTGGGAGCCCCTCTGTCCACACCAAGGCTTTTCTTGTGACCAGGGTAAATATTACCTGGCACTGTTAATGTTTAATGCCCCCACCTTGTCCCTGGCCACCCCACGGCTAGATAGTCTCCCCGAAGCAGAGGCAGCAGGACGAGGGCGGCTGGCTGAGGAAATGGCAGGGCTGTCCACAGACGACGGTGAGTGTGAGTGTGTGTGCATGTGTGTGTGCACGGCAGGTGGCTCTGCTTGGCCCACCTTTGGAGGGGTGAGCTGGACCCCTCTCTTCCCTCTCCTTCCACCTCTGCCTTCCAGAACACCCAGCCCCCTCTATGTGCCAGCCTCTTCTCTAAGACAATTTGCACCTTAAGACAGGACCCTGCCTTACCCCCGAAGAATTATAGCTTGAACGGCAGAACTTGGGCTGCGGGTCAAAGCTGGTGGGCTGAGCTTCCGTCCATGTCTTTCTGGCACGCTCCTGCCTGGTTCAGCGCATCTCGCTAGACCATCTGAACTCAGTGCAGGAGGAGGGGGTCTGTCTGGCTGAAGCAGGAGCAAATCCCTCCCAGGATGGATTGGGGTTCAGGATATACTCCCCAAAGGCGTCCTGTGATGGGGGATGACTCAGACCTGGAGGCCAATGGGGCATCTGCTGACTGAGGTAGGTTTTGAGCAGATCTAGAAAAGGGGAGGGGGTCGGTGGGGGCGGGGCTCATCAGATGGCTCAAGACAAGGCGGTCAGGGAGCAGCCGGTTTCCTGGGGTGCTAAAGGGAGTCCTGGCTTGGGCCTAGCCATGGTTCTGACACTAACTCTCCATGTGACCTTGAACAAGATCTGAACTGAATCTGAGAAGGCAACTTTGAAGGCCTTTTGCATGGGGACAGGGTCCTGGCGCTCCTCATGTCCCCTCCTTGGCCTCTGGCCTTCCTGAGCAAGCAGCACCTGAAGCCCTGCAGGAGCAGGCACTGGCCCCCCTGGCCTGTTTTCTCCTGGCCTCAGGACGGGCTGCTGGGGACGGTTGGGCTCACTAGGCCCTGAGGCCTCCCACTGGGGGCACAGTTCGGCACAGCCCGGGAGGTGCCGACTTGCACATTCCTTTGGCCTCGGGCACCACTTCCCTGGTGCCAGGAAGGGGCTCAAACAGGGCAGGAAAGAGGGGCAGCCCTCAGCTGTGTCAGAAAAGCCCTGGCCAGGCCACCTTACAGCGGCCCACAGGCAAGTGGCCTCAGCTCCAGGGCTGGAGGGCACGACTGTGAGATCTGCTGGCTGCTGGGCAGCCCACCCCTGGGTGGGGGGAGGCAGGGACAGGACTAGATGACCGGATGACCTTGACTTGAACGGTCTCCTTCCTTCCTACTATCCAAGAGGCAGTATAGCAAGGGCCTTAAGCATCTAGATTCTTAGCCACCTAGCGCCTGATTTCAAATCCCAGCTCTACCCCTTAATTGCTGTGCAACTGTGGGTGAGTTACTTGACCTCTCTGTGCTGCCATCTTATCATGGATTATATAGGAATAATATTAGTGCCTCATAAAATTTTTATGATGATTAAATGAGTCAGCATTTTGTTAGCTGTAGTCTGGCCCTGGGCAAGCACTAATATATTGTTTCTCAAATAAATTTGCTTCCCCCTGAGGATAGTAACAAAGGAGAGCAAAGTCTAGAAACTCAAGTCAAGACCCAGTTCTGCCTTTAACTTCCATTAAGACTTTGGATAAGTCTCCAATCTGGGCCTTGGTTTCCAACTTCTGTTCAATGAACCTTAAGGTTCTATTTTATTCCTTCATTCATGTCACAAATGTTGGCCAAGCACCTGTAGCTGATCAGTTCTCGGAAGAGCGGCTGCTGGCAAGCCTAACGGAAGTGTCTTTCTTGGCCTTTTCCTACTGCGGTATGAAGTGAGGAGCAGAGAGAACTAACCCCTCCCAGAGCTGCAGGGCCCCCTTTGCGTGCTTGGTGTTTGGTCCCCAGGGGACTGCCTGAAGCAGCCTGGGGCACATGCCCCCACCCGCAGCGGTTTTAGTAGGCCCACCGGCTGCCCTTGGGGTCCACTGGGACCCTTGGGGTCCACTGGCAAGGGAAGGACTGGGGATCCCAACTGCTCCTGTGGCCGGCCTGCCCTCTGTGACCTCCCCTCATGCCACCTCTGGCTCTCTCCTCAGGCGGCAGCCCCAAGGGGGATGTGGACCCCTTCTACTATGGTAAGACTGCTGGCCCCCCCTTCCTGAGCCTCATGCCCCCCCCATCCCCAGGCAGCCGGTTCCTGGCCTCCTCCAGCCCTGGGCCTGTGTGATGTGTCCCCACCTCCCCTGGTTACCGCGGGGCTCCTGCCAGGGGGACCGCCCATCCCACTTCTCTTGCCCTCTTTTTCCCAAGACTATGAGACTGTCCGAAATGGGGGCCTGATCTTCGCGGGCTTGGCCTTCATCGTGGGGCTCCTCATCATACTCAGTAAGTGGGGAGACCTCATGCTAGAAGGGGGCACTGCGTGGGGGGTACATCTCTTCTCAAAGCCACTGAGCACACTGGCTTCCCAGAGCCCCCAAGGGAGGGGTGGGTCTCTCCTGTGCCCCACCCCCCAGGAGGTGGGGAGTGGTTGCCAAGCGGGATGCCAGGCCACTTGGACCTGGGACCACGGCGTGAGGTGCCCTCTTCCTCCAGCGCACCCTCTAGTGGACCCAGGAGGAGCTGCCGTGATGGGAGCGCGGGCTCCTGATCCTGGAACCCTGCAGGGTGAACAGGAGGGCCAGGCGAGGGGAGCTGGGCACCCGCCGTGACCTGGGCACTCTCTGAGGCTTGAGCTACAGCTTATCCCATTTAATCTTCCCAGCAGCACTGGGGGATGCCAGTACTGTCAGCATTTTACAGATGAAAAATCACAACCACCCTGAGAGGTGCAGCAACTTGCCCAGGGTTCCACAGCCCACGAGAAGCAGAGCTGGGTTCAGCTGAGCCCAGGAGCACCCGGCTCCCCGCTGCTGGAAAGCAAGCGTGGCTGGGAGCCAGCTCCTGGGGGCCCACTGCTAACTTGCTGTGGATCCCGAACTCCCTGGGCCTCAGTTTGCTCATCTGTTAAATAGGGACGATCTCACCTGCCTCACAAGATTAGGTCTAGCGGTCAAGAAAGTACTTTTAGAAGGGTCCAGTGTAGATACGGGGTGTTCTGCAGGAAAGAAGGGTCCTTGTATATGCTCCAGCCCTAGCAGGCACATAGGAGAAGTTTAATAAATACTCGTTGACTTGTTTTGGTGCAACCAAAAAAAAACAAAATACACAGAAACACAGCCAATAAAAAGAAGACATTACGCAGCAAGCCTACCTCTGTGTTCTGGAATTCTAACACATCACAGGCTCTGCCATTCCATCTGAAGGCTTCCTGCTGCAGGTACAGCTGGTCTCCTGATTTGCTTGTTGCGAGCCACTCGAGGGCAGTGCCGGGCAGTGGTTGAGCACACAGGTATAGGAGGCAGAGGGGCCCAAGCAAGGATCTCAGCTTTGAACTTACTGCCCTCCTTCTCCAAGTGTTTACTGAACAGCTACTGTGTGCCCAGCACAGTGCTGGGGGCACCATGATGGCCCAATCTCAGCCGCTGCTCTCAATGTACTCACAGTCCACCACGGATCTGCTGCAGTGAGTGTTTGTTGACTGACTGACTTAGGCTCTCGAACGCTTGTGGTCCACCCTATGTAAAGAGAGACAGGATCAAATGTGGTGGCCTCCAAACCAATATGGTGGTGATTCTGCAGGAAGGAGGGAGGAGAAACTGGAAGAGGTGAGTCTTCCAGGGTCTCCTTGGAAAATGAGAGGTTGAAGTAACAAACCTCCTTTTCCCTTTTCAAGGCAGAAGATTCCGCTGCGGGGGCAATAAGCAGCGCAGGTGAGTGAGGCTGCCGATGAGGCGGGAGGGGGCTGGGGAGAGGAGGGGTGGGCCAGGAGTTTGTCTCTGCCGCTGCCTCTGCCTTTGCAGTGGAGGGGTCCCCAACCTCAGGGACCCCTGGACTTACCCCTCCCCCTGCCCTCTTACCTGTCTGTTCCTTCCCCCACGCAGGCAAGTCAATGAAGACGACCTGTAACAGCAGGTACATTTGGAGGCATGGGGAGGGGGCGGGCAGGGCAGGCTGGGGAGCGACAGGAAGAGCTCGACTCTTTGACCGGGCAGGGGAGAATTTTAGGGTCATCCAGGCATCAGCCAGGTGGCCTGGCACCCATCGACCCATCATGTGTTTTATGGTGATAGCCAAGGGCCTGGCTTGGAGTATATGATACAGGAGTTTGCGGGGGAGCCCTGGGGACGGACTGGGAGGGAACAAAAACCCCAGCCTCTGCTGCCACCGCCCAGCCCACATCCTGCTTTTGTCTTTTCAGAGTGAGCTGTGCCCACCCACGGCACTGGGGCTGGCTGGGAAGCCAAGGAGGCCGGTCTTCGGTGTCTTCCTGTCTTCCCTGGGCTCTGGACCTTTGTCCCCATCACTGCCAGCGCTCAGGCTGAAGGAAGTGCCAGGCTCAATGTGACCCTGGGTGGGCCTTGCCGCCTCCTCCCTTGTGCCACCTCGTGCTCATAATAAAACCGGCTTCAGAGATGGCTCCTTCCCTGACCTGCCTCCCTCCTTCCCTCCCTCCCACAATTGTCACGATCCACTTCTCCAAGTTGGAGTACAAATACTGCCTGGTCTCATTTGTTTGTCAATTCATTGCCTGGGCACCTGCTGCCTATAAAAGCAAGAAGTTCAGTACTGTCATCCGTAGGCCACTCTTCGCCCCCCGAGTTGACAGGCACCCTGGGGACAGAGACCTCAGCCTGGTTTCCAAATATCTGGGGCACGTCTGGAAGCCCACATTGTTACCAAAAGCTCGGCCACTTGTCCACGAGGCTGAGTCAGAAGAATGAGGACAAGCAGTTTGAGGAGGAAGGAAAGAGAGTTTACTTTGTAAAGGAGGAAAAATGGTAGAGCGTCTGGGGTCAAAATTCCAAATTTCCCAAACACAGGCAGAAATACAGAGCTTTCAAAGGGAGGGTTCTGGGCTTCAGGCAATTACTATGGTTAACTATTCTAATCCTCCCATCTCCACCAAAGACAAAGCCTGTGAACTCCACCAGCTGCCCCCCTGGGGGGCTGGCACCACCTGGGAGTTTCAACAAAAGACTTAGCCTGCCTCAGGGAGGCAGACCAGGCTGCAGTTTCCAAAAAGAGCGGGGGAAGTTTTAAGGCGACAGAAAATCTCTTTGCCGTTTTTTTTTCCAGGCCATTCCCTCTGTTACAACATGTTCAAAGTTGTTGGGTCTGTGCCCCGGGCACTGGGCGCTGCTGTTGGAAGCCTTGCTGCGACCTTGCATAGGAGTTGCTGCAAAGACGCCCTGGGCTGCCAGCGTTGCACCTGTTGGTGGCCACATTCGTGTGCTCTGCCATTTCCCCCAAGCACACCACTGGGCCAGGGTAGGTAGGCCTGGGGGGCTGGTGTAGGGCCCCAGCACATGCTCCAAGGAAACCGGCCCTCTCCCTCTCCGCTTTCTGGTACTAAGCTCAGGCCCCCTTTCCATTCTTGGGGCCAAGGAACCCCGGATGGACCCACAGTCATTCACCTATTTGGGTGCTGGTTTTGTTAAGCCCAGGGCCAGGGACCAGGGAGTAGGCAACGAGGGTGAGACCATTGTTCCGTTTGCTCCTAGGCCCTGCCGTGCAGCCAGCAGCCTGCCCAGGGCAGCCCCAGTCTGAGATGCTATCAAGCTGCTTCTCCCATCAATGCCCAACTTCCTAATGCCCTGTTCTTCGTGAGGCCCGAGGCCTTGCAGCCTGGCCCATCTGGGAGTTTCTGCTTTCAGGACAGAGCCCATCTTCCCTTTCCCTCCGAGGAGGCTGGAGGGATGGTGGGATCGTGGCACCATCTAGTGTCTGCTTTCCTCATCCAGGTCTGCAAGCTTCCCAGGGAGGGCAGGGGAGATCTGGCAGGAGAACCAGTGACTGCAGCAAGTTGCTGGAGTTCAGAATGAATAGGGGGGATCACCATTCCGCTTGGGAATTAGGCTCTTTGTCTTAATCCACGGCCCCCAGGGCCCGAAGACCACCGACCTTCACAGAATCACAGAAGGCTTGAGCAGTGAGGGTCCTTAGAGAGCAAAATAGACAAGCTTCAGTTTGCAAAAGGGGAAACCGAGGCCTCAAGGGAAGCAGTGACTTGTCCAGGGTGACATGGCCAGGCCTCGCCAGGCCAGAGCTAGAGCCCAGCTCTCTGGCTCCCGCTGCAGGCTCCTCCCACCACACGGACACCCGGGGAGGGTGGGGGAAGGCGGACTCCCCACTCCCGCCTGTGGCTTGGAGAGCTGTGGGGAACGAGAAGGGCTGCGGTTGGGGGAGAAGCCGCAGAGGAGACCAGCAGCCACACAGGGGAGGGCCTGGCAGCTTGCAGCTCAGCACCACGGTCCTCGTGACTCCCCACTCTGAATGCTGGCTCATTGGTGACAAGTAAAACGTGTTGGGCCAAACCCTGAAGTAGGATTCAGCATTTCCATGCAGGAGACAGGGGCACACACTTGAGCTCTTCCACGACGGTGGGAGAAACGTGCGAGAATGGGCCAGGTGCGGCCAGGGGGCTTTCTGGAGGGGGTGGGCTCCCCAAAGCCTCTTGGGTGTAGCAGCAAGGCAGATAGCAAGAGGGGTATTCCAAGCCTGTGGTCCACTTGGGGAGAAGTAAGAGAAGTGGAGGGGAGTCATGATTCTAGAATGTTCTATTGAGCCTGCCCCACGCGGAGGGGAATCCCAGCCACTCTGGAGAGGACGGGATCCCGCCTGAGCCACTTCCCCTCTAACCCTGCCGCAAGCCTCCCTCCTTGTGAGACGTGAGGCTTCACCGGGTCCACCTGATACCCAGAGCCCCCCGGACCTGTTGCATATGAACCTTGGGGTGGGCGCATGCAGGCGGACGCTCGACAAACCCCTGCTCGGGTGACATTCTGGGCTCTGGGACCTGCTCCCTAGCCAGGACTCTCGTGAACATTTTCCCCTCCCTCTCCAGGAAGGTCACAGGGGCTGGGAGTGGCTGAACTTTCACTTCACTTTGGGATTTTTCACATTGCAGACCGCTATTAAGTCACAAAGAACAGCCCGGTCCGGGAGGCGATTGGACCACTCACTCTCAACCACACAGCTTCCACGCAACAGCCTCGGTCTGAGGGCGCAGTTCTCCCCGTGGCCACCGGGGGGAGCGTGCGGCTGATTCCCAGAGCCCTTTCGCGGAGCTTTCAACTCACCTTTGCAGGGGGAGGGGCCCCTGCGTGGTCTGTCCCGTGGCCTTTCCCGGGAAAGCCGCGAGCTCTTCTCACTCCGCTTGCACGTCCCCCAGGTACAGCACTTGCCCCGCTCTGGGGCCATTCGTGGCTGTGGGGTCTTGAGCCTTCACTCCTTCCAGAAGGCAGAGACCATAGATGATCTGCACATTTCCCCAGAACCTGGGGTGACCAGGAAGCCTCTAACTCTGGAGTTTGAGTGAACCAAGGCTATGGGCAGAACCCATGAGCAGCGACGTCTGTGGGGTGGGAAGGGAAAGAGGTCAGCTGCCTGCGGAGCTCTTCTCAATCAGGCCCAGCTGCAGAGTCTGGCTGAATGAGGGGGCATCGGTGGTTGTCGCCTGTCCACAGGGGAACGTCATGTGGAGCTGAAGATAAAGGTCCCAGCCTCGTTGAAGAGCATGCCTAAGTCGGGCAGGGGACAGCAGGCAGGGGGAACTGTTGAGGGCCCAAGGGACACTCGACTTGCCTGCATGGTCTGGGGAGGGGGCGGGCAGCTCTGCCCTGCACCAGCGGCAGCCTCACCCAGCCCCCTGAGAAAGTGCTGTCAAGGCTCCAAAGATCCAAAGGTGCTGGCCTTGGGCAGTGGGGCCAAGAGGCTTTGCCTGAGCCAGCAGGGCCCTGGCCGTTCCTCGCAGCATCCAGGGACAGGAAGAGCCAGGCACGAGGCCTTGGGGGGCAGGGGCAGAATCATTAGCTGGTGGGCCCAGCAGCCAGCCCTGCCCCATCCTGAGCTTGAGAGCCCACTGCCCAACCCCGCCCCCCAGCTTCTGCCTAGCTCCGGGGGTGAGGAACTCACAGGGAGGGCAGAGAGAGAACCTAGTGGGCGCTGGAGCAGGAGGTCTTCTCTCGGTTCTGGCTGGCACTCCCTGGCTGGGTGGCCTGGGGCAGGGCCTCTCCTTCTTGGACTTGGTTTGCCGATGAGAGGAACTACAGGCTGGGACTGGATGATCTCTGGCTCCTGCAGGCTGCTCTGTCCAGAGTGAGATCTGGCATGGGCCTCCGATTTTTCTAAATGTTTTGGGACCTTAGGGGAGATCCCCACCCTGCCACACTCCAGCAATCCTGAACTCTTTCTGGTTCAAGGGGCAAGGAGGTGGCCCCCAAGGAACCCACCCTGAGTATCTCTGCTGGTCCTACCTCTAGCGAAGGGTGCAGACTCCCCGGGCACGGGGGTGGGGTGGAGTGCGGTGGGGCTGGGGTTGCTGTGCTCAAGAAGGGCCCAGGGCAGGGAGGTGTTGAGTCTTCCCCTAGGCCTTCTCTTCCTGCTCCTGGGCAGCAGGCAGGGAGATGAATCACTTCCTTGTTGACCCGTGGCCCAGGCAGCTAAGCGCTGAACTACAGATCAGCAGGGGCCTCTGGATGGGGAGGGGGGCGGTTTAATCTGTGTCTCACCAAGCACCTGTTCTTTCTTCACTGACTGCCTTACAAGCGCTTGGCCAGGGGAGATCAGAAGCAAATGCCACAGTCACTTGGCCCTGTTGTGGCAGGGAGTCGCTGGCCGGGAAGATGGATGCAGGGCCACAGCAGCCGCAGTCTGGGGCATGGCGGGGGCAGCACCGAGCCAGGGGCTGCACTGGGAGAGTCAGGGCGGTGCCTGAGTGTCCCGGCTTTGGAAGAAACCCAGGGCTCAGGCTCAGTGCCCCCTCCCAGGCTCTGGCTGCAGGAGCAGGCTGCCAGGCCGGGGACACTTTGTGTTGCTTGCAGTTGAGCGATTGAGGGCTTGGAAGGAAATCCCCTTTAGAACTTTGAACCTTGGTGCACTGAGTGAGCTTCGTCCCGACACCAGATGGACAAGGAAGGTGGTAACTAGAGATGGGGTGAGGGGGTATGAATGGACCTCATGCCTGGAAGGGACTGGAACTAGCTACATTCTGGGCAGCTCCCCAAGCCTTGATTTGGTAGACTTATTTTTCAGGGCTTGCTGGGCTGCCTGCTCTGACCCTGAGCGACACCCATAGTCCCCCCACCCCAGGAGGCCTTCAGTCACTGCAGGCTGCTATTGTCTCTAGACCTCTATACCTGGCTTCCTTTCCAAGAAATTCTCACTGTTGCTTTCCCAAGGGCTTCTTTGGTGTCACTGAGGGGAATTCCTCAGGTGAGCAGGCAGGGGAAGGTAGAAGAGGGGAGATTCCGAGCTGGGGCAGCATCTGCCTGCAGCTCTGGGCAGACCACGCTGTAGAAAGTGGACAACTGGCTTAGTGGCCAGCTTTGTCCTGGGCCTGCTGTGTGACCTTGGGAAGGCCCTTGTCTGTCTCTGGACTTAGCATGCACACACACCACAAATACACACTCGCTTCCTCCTAGCAGTGAGCACGGAGGCTCCTGGCAAGTGGTAAAGCAGACAAAAAGACACACTCGACAAAGCCAGGGAGATGAGGCTGGCTTGGCCCGCAGCCAGGAGCTCGTTGAATTCTCTTGTGGTCTTTGTTTCCTGAAAGGCCCGTCAGTCAGTAACCGCGGGCATGCCAGACCAGCCTGCCCAGGAACCCCGTGTCCCCAGCTCTGAAGTAAATACCACTTTGGGTCGCATGTCCGAGGACCATATGCTCCCGACATAGTCAATAAAATCATCCAGGAGTAGCCTCGAGCCCCAAGATGCTGCCTGGGGAGCAGGAGTGGGATGGGCCCAGCTGGGCTTCTGCTATCCCAGGACCCTTCCTGAGCCACCCTCTCCAGCACCCTGGGCACCTGCCAAAGGACCCCGCATCTCCTGAGTTCTGAGCATCTCCCCCTGTCCGAGCACCCCTACATGCTACATGAGGGCAGCGATTGCGTCTGATAGTTGGCCCAGCAATTCCCACTGCCTAGCCCTGTTCCAGGAAGTACATGCTGAGTAAATGTTTGTTGAATGAATGCATAACTGGCTGAGTAGAAGAATGAATGAATGATGATACCAACAGCTGGACTAGCTCCCTAGGAGCAAGGGGAGTTGGTGGGGGCTGAAGTCTGAGCGGGTGGCTGGGGTATTGCTGGTGGTGTGCACGCTCACTTGAGGTGAGGGATATTTGGGATGCCAGTGGCAGCCGTCATTTCTTCCTTGGCATCGCAGTTAAGGTCACAGGTTTTGGAATCAGCAGACCGGGATTGAGCCCTGGATTACCCAAGTATGAACTATGTGGCTATAGGCATGTTCACCCTGAGCCTTAGTTTCCCCAAATGGAGAAACAATTTCTGACATGTGGAGGTTCCTCGCTCGAAGCCAGCCCTCTACGGACGGCGGCTGTTAGGATTCTTATCACTAAGCTCTTTTTAGCGCCAACACTTGGTGCTGCTCGCTATCCTGGGCCCTGCCAGTCGTCGAAGCCCCGTTCCCTCAGGGCTCCAAGGTCTGGAAAATTCTGTCAGTGCCTTCTTCCGGGACACGGTGTTCTCAGACTGGCCAGGTCCAGGGAGAGGCTGGCGCAGCCCCAGCCCCAGCCCCACGCACTCCTTAGCGCCATTTGAGCCGCGCCGTACACTTGTCTGGCTCAGCCTCGGGAAAGTCCCACCTCCTGGGCCCTCTGCCAGCCTGGCCGTGGGCACCCCGTTTCCCTTGAGGCCGGCGGAGGGTGGTCCATGGCCACTGTGCTGGGACCAGGGAGGATTTGTGAAAAAAATTTCTTGGTTATAGGTTTCCCCTGTGTATTTGTCTGTGACAGTGTGTATGTGAGTGTGTGAATGTGCATGTGAGTGTGCAAGTGTGTATGTGTGAGTGTATGTGTGTGTGTAAGAGCATGTGTCTGTGAGTGCGTTTGTGAGCGTGTGTGAGTGTGTGTGTGTCGCTGGCTGTGTTGGGCTGCAGAGGAGCAGAGCAACCCAGGAGCCAGGGAGGGTGCAATAGGGTGGCCCTGGCATCTGGAGACCTGGGAAACAGTCGGGCTCCCCCTGCCTTGCGGGAGACCCCTTTCTGGGCTCAGCACCCCGCTCTGAGAATGAGGGGCCCGGATTGGAAGACTCCGCCCGTCCCTTCCGGCAGTTCTCAGAGGCCGGTGTGGACACAGGCTAGGGCAGGAGGTGAGCTCAGACCCCAGCTTCGCCTGTGAGATGCAGCTTGGGGTGAAGGGCAGGCCCCGTGTGGTTGAGGACTTGAGCTGGGCTGGCCGCTCTGTTGTGCTGCATGGCAGCCTGTGGTGCCACCGTCCCTTCTCGTGGCACTAGAGGGAGGCAGACAACCAGATTCCCTGCGTGGAGGCCTGGGCGTGGAGGTTCGCAGAGGACAGCAGAAACATGCCCAGCAGTGGCCGAGGTGGTGGGATGTCCTCTCCAGAGAGCAGAGCCATGCCCGGGGGCCAGGCGGGGCAGGGAAGAGCGCTGGCCTTCTCAGACTGCCTTTTCCAGCAGTGACGATATGGCAGCTGACTTTCAGGCCATCTGAGTGGGACCTACCCATGCCACCCTGGAGCTCTGCATTGGGCCCCTTTACGAAATGAGGCAAGACTTCTCCTGATCCTGAGGTCTCTGGACAAGCTCCTGAGGTCACCTTTCCCAAATTAGGGGCACTCCCCAACAGTTTTTGAAGATTCACTCTCTTCTAGATCTATTTCCCCTCCTCTCAGACCTCACAGTGAAGGGATATGAAGCAGGAATCGTGCAGTGCAGGGCTGCCGGAGTGGGGGACAGACTTGGGGGTGAGCTCGGTTCTGCTGCTGACCAGCTGGGCAGCACTGGGCTAGTCCCTGAGAGTCTCGGAACCTCAGTTTCCTTATCTGTAAGATGGGAATTATAATACCAACTCATTAAAGAAATTGAATGAGATCACGTGTGTAGACAAGAAAGATATGCAAGCCATCAAGTGCTCCAAAAATATAAAGTGAGTTTTAATTGAAGGATGAAGCAATGTTAACCGAGGTTTCCACTGAGTTGGTGACTGTATGTTTTCCAGTCATTCGGCAAATTTTTATCGAATATCGAATACGTACCAGGCATTGCATTGGATGCTTTGACAAGCTTACATGGAGACTGGTTGTAAAACTACAGAACACAAAGCCATAGCAGATCTTCTAGTCCAGGGCTTCCCAAATGCCAGTCCCAAGACCCATGCTAGGCTGCTGACATCCAAATACCTGAGAATTATAAAATACAGATTTCTGATTCTGGAGCCTGGGATCTCTCTCCCTCTCCTCACCTGTATGTGTGTGTGTGTGTGTGTGTGTGTGTGTGTGTCTAATTGTGTAGTTGAGTTTGGGAGCCGCTGAGACCCAGAGATGGGAGATGCTCTCAGAGGACATGTCACATGTCAGGGTCTCTGGGAGACCCTGTACCTTTTACCTTTTCTCAAAGGGGCAAGGACCACCACAGTCCCGGGTCTCCTCCCAAACGTTTGGTCTATAGGGATATGTCTTGGCAGAGTGCCCAGAATATGGAATCAGAAGGCTTTTGATGGCATATTCTGTCATTTAGTGGCTCTGACATTTAGTGACTGCGTAATCTTTAGCAGGTCACTTGCCTTCTGAACTCAGTTTTCTCATCTGTAAAACGGGAGTATTGATGTCTGTCTTGCTGTGGGGTCTTCATGTGAACATACTTTGAAGGTTGCAAAGCTCCACTTGTTAAATTTGAATAGAGTCAGACCCAGACTGACTTTTCCAAAGAGAAATCCTACAGTCCGAACTTTCTTCCACTTGCTCCAAGTCCAGCTGGATTTAGTGTTGAAAGAGAATCCTCTCGATGGAGTACACCCCGACCCCTCCCACAGCTTTCCGCGACTCAGTCTTTGGGCGACACCTGCTGGTCGAAACAAGTACTGCGTCCTCCTCTAGAAAAAACGACTCTGGAGAGAAAAACTTGCCCATCTTCTTGGACATTCGCGGTCACATTGCAAGACAGGTGTTAAATTCCAATTTCCACAGATGCAAAAAGTGAGACGTGATCTCACTTGAGACATCTCTCTCACGAGACATCTCACGAGAGGCACAGTGAATCTCTGACTCCAGGTGCTTCAGCTCCATCTCCTACATACTTCTTGCTCTTAGACTGGGCAGAGTGGGGCGTCATTCCCTTCCAGGCGGAGGGGACCCCTCTAAATTGTCCCGAAGGAGGAACTGGGATTTGGGGCATGGCGGGGGGTTTGTGAGGAAAGACTTTTCCTTGTGTCAACAACCCCCCCAGGCAGAAGACCACCACATCCTGTTGTTCCCCAACTCCAGAGGAGCTAGACTTACGGCAGGGGCTCCAGCTACAGGAAGACACTCCTAGGAAGCTCAGAGAGGCCATTTGGCCAGGCTGTGCGGTGAGGGCTGGGGACAGGCTGCCCCATGAGCCAGTTGCCTCTGTGCCCACAGGCTCAGCTATTCGGGGCAGTGGCTAGCCTGAAATCTGGTGGTTGGGGGTAGACCTGGGGTCTAGGGTACTTCTCAGTCAGGTGGGCATAAAGTACTGTGCTTGAGAACGAAGATTTGGCCTTATCTTTTAGAGATGCACACTGAAAGATCAATGGATAAAATTATTTGTTTCAAAAAAATTCATGGTGATGGGAGGGGAGCATGCAGGGGGTGTCGATGAAACAAGATTGGCCATGAGACAACTATTATCGCAGCTGGGGAATGGATACTTGGCAATTCGTTATACTATTCTCTCTACTTTTGTATGTATTTGAAATTTTCCATCTGAACCTTTTAAAAAATGTAACAGCAGAAACACCACCAATGTCAACGCAAAGAATGAAGACTCTGAAGTCAGACTGCTCAGCTCAAAGCTTCAGCATCTAACGCTTACTAGCTGTGTGAGTTGGACAAGTGAGTTAATTTCTCGGTTTTATTATCTGTAAAATGGGGATGATAATAATCATACCTGTGTTATAGCGTTGTTTTGAGGATTAACTGAGATTATGCATCTAAAGTATTTAGCACAGTACTGGACTCCCAGTCGGTGCTCAATTACAATAATCGTTATTAGTAGGAGTCCACAGCTCTGCTGACAATTTGCCAAAAGAAGAAGCTACTTTGGTTCATTTAGACAAACAATTGGACAATCTAGTTCAGCTCCAGGTTGTAACTGATGAGTCCAGGTTTCAAGACAGAGCCCAGAACCACCAAGTGTCCAGGTGTGAGGGTGTCTCCGATAGGTAGACGCACTCCGTAGAGCCAGGCTTTCCTGAAACCCCGCAGGGAGGCCCTTGTCCTGACACCTACTATGTCCTTTTCCCTGTCACTCTGCCTATCCCGAGACTCAAGCCCAACTCTCATCCTACCTTGGTTTATGCTGACCACGCCTGTCTCTGGGCTTAAGCAGCTCTCTTCACAGACCCATCAAACCTCAGCCCCAGATGACATTTAAAACGTCATCCAACCCAATCAGGCTTTCACAGCTTCATTCAACAAATACTTCTTGGAGACCAGCCCCGGGCCCAGCACCACCCTGGGCACTGAGGCTGGAGGGGCGAGCAAGGCAGACAGTGCCTGGGCAAGAGACTAAGGACAACATGGCCTGGGCCATCAGTGCCACTTACAGAGGGCAGGCCTGGTGGTCAGAAGCCCTGGACCTTAGCCCTGCCTGTCCCTCACAGGCAGGTGACCTGGGATGGCCTTCGCCCGCCTGGCCACTGTTTCCTCCTCAGCGGTACAAAGTGCCTGCAGGAGATGCGCTCTAGGTGCCCTCCTGCTCTCACCTGCTAACTCTGAGCATGTGGGCCTCCCGATGTTGCTGTTTAAACATCCTCCCATCGGGAGTGTAAGCTTCCCAAGCGCAGGGACCCCATGCTAGACTTCTCCAGAATCCAGGAGTTTTTTTACACAGGGGCTGGGAAAAAAATTTTCAAAAGAATGAATAAACTGACCAGATGTGCTTCCACTGGTCAAGTGTGGGCCGGAAACAGTGAAAGAACAGTTTTTACACCAGGAACCTTGGTAAATGGATCCCCAAATACCTCATACTGTACCCGCCACTTAGAGCTTTGCAATGCCCACCAGCATGTTAAAGGCACTGGGAAGTCCTGCACTGAAAGAAACCTATTTGTCTTCGGTTATTCCAGTGTTTTCCAAACCTATTTGGCCATAAATTAATTTTTGCACATCACCTATCACCTTCTCATGAAACATCGGCAAAACACCATATTAGATTTTTTCACGTTTTCAACCGGGTTTGTTAAAAATAAAGTTTGCTAAAGATATTAGGCTTTCAATGCCACTGTCGCCTGAAATGGGGACCTCTTGCTGCTTGTTGCTGCATTCTTGTCTGAGCTCTGCCACCCTCCCTGGGGCTGAGCTAGGACTTCGGATGGCATCCAGAGTGTCACCCACTGTGCGTAAGTGGTGCCGTTTGACCCAGGCAGCACCCCGTCTCCCAATGTTCAATACGTGATGTATCTATCATGCTCCCCCCTCCCAAATAATCTACATCAGCATTACAGGGCTGAGGAGACTGATTCAGTAGCAGCTCATGGGAAGGGGGTCCAGATTTATTGGCATGTCAGCCCAAAAGGCCAATAAAATATTGGGCAACAGGAACAGAAGGTCAGATACCTATCAAGGGGGTGATAGTCCTGTGCTTGGGGCTACTCGGACCTTAGCTGCATTATTGGGTTTGTTCTGTTTTAAGAGACATGTTATTAAAGTTGCGTATACGCAAAAAGGGAAACCAGCATAATGAAGGGTCTAGAAATTATGTCAGAAAAGGAAAGACTAACAGAAATAGGCTATGGATCCTGGCAAAAGTAAGGCTTGGGGGGCCTGCAGCAGCTGTCCTCAAACATTTGAGAAGCCATCATCTGGCGGAGATCAGGCACATCCTATACACTCCAGAGGGCTAAGGCAGATTTGGGCTCCATAAAGAAGCGTGTGTACACGATTGAAATTAGGATAAACTTCTGTGTGGGGACGGAGCCCCTGTCATTGGTAGCATTCAGCAGAGACTGAGTTAGTGCCTGTCCGGGTGGTACAGAGAGAGACGGTGGGTATGAGATGGGGCCAGGTGCGGTGTCCACCTTTGCTGTCCCAAACAGCGTTCCACTCACCACTAGGGAGCCCCTGGTGCTGTGACTTTGACCCTCAGCAGGTGGAATTTGAGGGCTGCACAGTTCTGTCACTCAGAGTGGCTAGAGGGGCTTACTGGTGTCTTCTAGCGATTCCTGGGCTTTGAGGAGTGCCCCAGTCCTCCACGCTGGCAGCCTGTCACAGTGGCAGGAGGGATGTTGTCCTACAGAGAGACAGCAGAGGGGACTAGGACGGCACTAAGCTGCCTTCCATCCTGAGACACTCCGGTGTGTAGACTGGCAGGTCCGGCCCAGGGTGAAGTGGCCAGATTTTCTAGAAAGAGGACTTTCATCATCCAAGTCAAGGTCACCACCAGGGTCGTGGGCCTTGACTTCCTCTTCTCTGGGGAGGAAAAACTCTTCAAGAGGGCCGTGGCACTTTTAAGTCCCTTCTGTGTGCATAGCACTGTACAAATACACGATTTACATGCAGACTCAAGACCTCGGAGGCAAGGGAGGGGCCCTGGCCAGAATCCAGGTAACCTGGTCCTGGGCCCCGCTCCGTGGCTTGAGGAGAGCTCCTGGGCCGAGTTCAGGTTTGGCAGGGCCTGAAGCTCAGACCATTTAGGGGGAGCCTCTTTAAGGAAAACAATACAAAATTATGAAAACAATACAAAATTAGATACAAATGTGATTCTTAATTTAGAATCATAAGAAGAAATTGCAACAAATTCCAAATCTTGGAAGAACTGACAGATACTACAAACATCACAAAACCTGGACAGATAACATGTTTGTATTAACTAACTGCCTGACACACCTCTACAATGCTTTAAAAATTAAAAAAAAAGGTTTTTTTATGTAACTGCTGCTCACGATTTTACACAGACTAGCTTCGGGTTCTATACATTTCAAACCTCGTGTCTCCTCCCCCCAACACACATCTCTGGTGCAGGCACCTGGAGCCACAGTCATACGGCGATACAACTTCTGGCCCCGAAATGCTGTGTCACGAAGCCTAGTGGGTCGGCTCGTTGGGCAGCAGGAGCGTCGCTGGGAGCCGTGTACTGCCCGTGAACCACATCGACACATCCCATCAAGCCCAAGCCTGAGGCAGATCCCGAAATGGTCACCGAACCCACTGGAAAGTCAGAGCAGAAAAGAGTAGCAGCCGCAACTGCTTTTGGTTAAGCTATATTATTGCACGAATTTTTCAACATCTGATCATGTGAACACATCACTGGGGACCTGAAGGACTCTGAAGCTTGAGCTACTATACTTCTCCCTCTGGGCACATCACAAACCCCTCTGAGCTTCAGTTTCTTCACCTGTATAACGAGCAAAACAATTCTGGCCCCATCTGTCCATTTTTGGTGAGGATCAGAAACGAAAGAAAGCGTGAAGGCTTTGGAACCCAATAGCACTGCCATACGTGGCCATGGCAATGACCGTGAGGACAGCAGTGATGCGGGCTGAGCAGGTGTTTGCCAAGACTTCTTCGGTTTCAGGGGTCAATATTCCTGCAGGCTCCCACGTTCTGCCAAGTGCTCACCCTTAGAGGCCAGAAACAAAGCTTAAGGCTTTGGTCCCCGTTAAAGGACATCCCTCTGGAAGGCATGACACGTGAGGCTGTAATCAGGTACTGGCAACCTTGTGAGAATGAGCCCGTCTAGTCACTAAATCAACATTTACTGAGTACTCCCCTAGTGCAAGGAGGCACCAGGCTTGGGCCTGCAGGTACAAACCGAATGGGTTAGGAGCCCAGTGTCTAGAAGAGGAGACAAATCAGACGTGCACAAATAGCCACAGTTCAAGACAAAGGGAGGAGAGCCACAGGCCAGGTAGATGTCTGGGGCAGCTGAAGCCCCGGGGAGGCCTGGTCAGGGACAGCTGAGCATGCCTGGCCAGAGCTTGCCGAGTGAGCAGCCTTAACAGGTAAAGAAGGGGACACTGGGTACTTGAGAAAGGTGGACGGTTTCCAGCATAGAGGATACTTACATAAAACTTGAGCACATTTCTGAGTGTCTCATGGGCCAGAAGAAATGTAGGAAGACTTGGGAAGCCTGAGAATTTAGCTCCACTCTCTGAGCTCTCCTTTTTTTCTATCTCTGTTCGTTTATATGCCTTCCACCCCACCCCCGCCCCCGCCCCTAGAGAGAAGTGGGACTTCAGCTCCATAGAATTTGGACTTTGTGGAACCTCTCTGGGTTGGCTACTTGGCAATTTCAGAGTTGTGAGCTGAGAAAGAACAGCTGGAGAGGGGCCATCATTGCTCAGGGGATTCCCGCCTTGTTGGTGGCTTTCACGGCCCCTGACCAACCATCCTGGGGTCACTGCTAAGACAGTGTCCTGAACAAGGGCCGTGGGACCCCAGAGACCCCACCTCCCTCAGGGCTTTGTACCCTTTGCTCTCGTGAGTGCAGAACCATGATGTTATAATACAATCCAAAATGCTGAGAGGATAAGAGGCAAAGATACCTCTGGGCTAAGCAGAGAGAATTTTGGTTTAAGGAGCACGTGGGTAAACTTAATGATACTACTTTCGTATATAGGCATCATAGTCTATGAATCGTAGCAATTCATCCCATCTCAAGAAGACAGAAGTATTTTAGATACATGTGTATGCATTTGAATCAAAAACTGGTTATTTTGTGTAAGGTTTTTTGCTTGTTTGTTTGTGTCTATGCATAAACATTTGTATTCCTGTTTCTTTGCCTGCATTAGAGAACATGTGTATATCTATGGATAACACTTAAGTCCAGTAGGACTGGGGCATGTGCATATTTGCTGTGTTTGCCTTGTCCTTGGTGTTAGGAAGGGACCTTGGTGATCAGTTTAGTCCAACACTATCATTTCTCTGGTGAAGAAACTGGGAAAGGCAAAGTGACTTGTCTAAGACCATGCAGTTGGCTACAGTGACAGAGATAACACTAGAACCTGGGATTTTTGATTTGTAGTCCAGGACTCTTTCTATAATGTTAAAATCAATTACAAATCAAAGAAAAAAGCAGGCAAATCCTTGCTTTTTTCCTCCCCCAATCAATGAGTATTAACAAGGTCAATCTTGAATTAGCTATATAACCTCAAATGTTAAGTTTTTAAGATTGACCTGTCAGTATTGATTGCTTTTATGAAAAGCATATTCATACTCAAATCGTCAAAGAATTTCAGAGCACATATGAAGGCTTTGTTAAAATAATTATATGCCATTGTTTTTGAAGAAAAGTCTTCAAAATATATAAGCTTATTGTTTGAGTGAAACAATAAAAACATCTGTTATTTCTCATGATGGCTCTAGCCTTAATATAACATGGCAAAATAATACCCCCTAAATATCCATGATTAACCTGAATTGGAAAGGGCTCACCTCCCAGTGACTTCATGTAGCTGCTTCAACCAGCATTGGTAAAAAACACAAACACAAAAGCAAAAAAAAAAAAAACAACACCAAATCATCACCTAGTGTTCTGATACAACAAAATATTGAAATTAATCACTGCTTTTAAGTGGATGGCTGTGTCCCTACTAGAAATGAATTCCACAAATCTGAGGAATAGAAAAAAGATTAGAGCATATGCATAGGTGCTGGTGCAGAATTTTTGGATTGTGTTCAAATTGCATTTAAGCGCAGGTGTGCCTGTCATTAAGTGTTTATGTTTACCTGTATACGGGAGTGTTTGCCTGGGCAACTGTGTTTGTTCTCACTTTGGTGTGCATGTATTTGTGTGTGGGTGTGAGGGTTTCCATCCAATTGGGACTGTGAAGGAACTGTCCCTTTTATCAAAATAAAACACAGCCCCTCCAAAACGTCAGCTGTGGAGGGAACGGCAGGGTTTAAGGTGGGTGGGTGTTGGGGGGGGGGGACAATCCTCCCGACTCTCTTCCCTCGAGGTTCCTTTTTCCCTTGGTGTTCCCTCGAGAGGATTCTTGCTGACTGTCACGCAAGCTCCCCACCCCACAACTCCTGTTGAAGAGGAGGCTTCTGAACATGTCTGAGCCAACCTGTCATTTTCAAAGATATTTTCCCAAATACTAAGGAGGAACAAAATCTAGGAAATGGAGAATGCAAAAAGCATAAGGACTGTCTGTTTTCGGGTCCTTCTCTTGTTAGCGGTCTTCCTGCCTCAAAGCGCACCTTCCGTGTTTCTGCCGCCTCTTGCCTGGATTCCCCACTCCTTAGCTCTGGCCTTGTCACAGCATGGAGCACAGGATGTCATCCCAACATCCTCCCAGTAGCACTGTTCCCTCCTCCCAAGCCCCACAGGTCAAGGTCCTTGTGAGCAAAGCCAATACTGTGAGCGATGTTTACCTGCGCTTGCTATGTGCCAGCCACCGGGCTTGCCTTATTTAACCCTCACTATGACTTTCTGAGGTTGATGCCGGGGCTGCCTCCACTTTACAGGTCAGGGAACTGTGGCTCGGCACACACAAATTTCCCAAGGCACACAGCTGGTAAGGGGCAGAGTTGGGCTGAGAACTCAGCTCTCTGTCATTCTGAAGCCAAGTTCCTAACTCTGACATTATAAAGCCTCCTTTTGCTAGAAGGAGTCCCCAAGCCTGCCCTCCCCACCTGCCCTCCCCCTCTATTCCCACATAAGCCTCCAGACTGTAGTCACCGACACAATGAAAGACCTTACCCTTCAGGTAACACAGGTTGTGGTCCCTTAAAGGTCCCCACATGTAATCTGCATAAAAGGGACACTCAGGTTATAGGAGGTACTTCAGGTGCATGAGAAAGGAGTGTCCTCCTTTACCTTCAGCATATGGGGGGGGCATGGAGCTGGAGCAGCTGTGCTGAACCCCCCAGACCCACTCCACGCCACCTCCCCAGCAGACAGCAGACCCTTTCATCCTGTCTGACTTAGCGGTTTATTTTAGGCATGGCCTGACCAGGTGCTCCGGGTCAATAGGCTTAGTTTTAAATAACTGGATTCCTCTCAATGACCGTCTCCTTTAGAAGGGAAGGGGCATGATGGAAGAATGAGCTCAGCAGGCTGAGGGTGGTGGGGGAAGGGAGCTAAGCCAGGAGACTGGAAATGCATGGCCTCTGTCACTCCCTGCAGGACCTCGGGCAGGCCCGTGGCTTCCCCACTTTGGGCCTCAGTTTCCTCATCTGAAAAGCAGAAGATTGGGCCGGGTCATCTCAAACATCCCTTGCAATCTGTTTGTTCTATGCCTGTCTTGGAATGATGAAACATCTCATGAAAAAGCATTTCAGAGTGGTGATTTGGCATCATGGAGCCACCCAGGGAGCCAGCAGTGCTGCTCTGGATTTAGGAGACCTGGGTTCCAGTCTTGCTTTTGATACAAACTCAGTGACCTTGAACAAGCTAAGCCTCAACTTTCTCACCTGTTTTAAAAGGGGGCTGATAAAATTTCAAAGGATAGTGTGGGGATTACACAGAGCAACTGCAGGTGAGAGCCCTTTAAACTCTTGAAGTACTATACAAAAAAAGTAAATGCTCCTGGCAATTCCTCAAAAAGTTAAACATAAAATTACCAAACGATCCAGCAATTCCACTTCTGGGTACATAATTCGAAAGAATTGATAGCAGGCATGCAAAGAGATATTTGTACACCCATATCGATAGCAGCATTATTTGCAATAGCCAAAAGGTGGAAGCAACTCAAATGTTCATTGACAGATGAATGGATGAACAAAATGTAGATATAAATAGGGTGGAATATTATTCAACCACAAAAAGGAATAAAATTCCGACACATGCTACAACATGGTTGGACCTTGAAAACATTAAATGCAATAAGCCAGACACAAAAGGACAAATACTATATGATTACACTTACATAAGCTACCCAGAATAGGCAAATTCATAGAGACAGAAAGTGGAATGATGGTTTCTAGGAACTGGCGGGGGAGCAGGGGGGAGTGGGGAGTTATTGTTTAATGGGTGCAGAGTTTCTGTTTGGGATGATGAAAAAGTTTTGGAAATGATGAGTGGTGACGCTTGCACAAGATTGTGAATGTATTTAAGGCCACTGAATAGTACACTTAAGACGGTTAAAATGGTACATGTTCTGTTATGTATATTTTAACATATAAAAAAAGCAAATGCACGCTTTTCAAAATTTAGTTAAAATTCCAAGGGATATTTTGGCAAAACCTGGGAATGAGGAGTCCCAGTTCTCCTGCTTGAACTTAGGCCAGACATTCTGGAGGAGAAACTTTTCTTCTTCTGTCAAGTGGAGCTAATCAGCAGCCTCTCTACCTCCCTCCACCCGTCACACTCCACACCTCGCAGGTGCCCAGGTAGAGCCAAGTGGCCAGGGCACATCCAAGGCGACCTCCAGGACCCTGCAGAAGGGAAGGTCCCGTCTTGGCTTCTAGTCCATTCTCAGGGCTACCGTGGATCCCTGTTCTGGATTCTCTGTGGCCCCTTATTTTGGAAGTAAGACAAAAGGAGAGCTTTCCAAGCGTATCCACCTTGTCACAGCAGACCTGGCTCAGCCATGCCTGTGCCTTCAGCTCCTAACACAGTGTGTGGCACACAGCAGGCGCTCAAGGTTCATTTTGTAAATGAGAAGATGCCTTCATTCAAGTCCTACTCAATGCCAGCTTTATGTAGACTCGTGTAAGGAATAAAACAATTTCTGCTGGGCGAGAAAGCTATGGGAGGTGGGTAGCTGAAGATAAGGAGGAAGCTGCATAGGTATAGCTACATTAAACTGTTGACTGCACATAATTGTTTAAATAGTCACAACGTGCCAAGTGCTGAGGAAAATTCGGACAGAGTGCTGGGAGGTGGCTGCACTCCGTTGGGGCTCTGCAGAAGGCAGGCTTGCAGAAGCAAGGAGAAGTCGGAAGGGCATGCAGCTACGAGCTTTGGGTGGGGAGTAGCACCAGGCACGGAAAGATCTTAGTCTTGATTTTACCCAGAGCACCCACGGTCCCCCATCCCAGAGGGTAAACTGAGTCTGAAAGTGTTGGAAGCATGTGCCCCAGGTTATTGAGCCAGTAGAAACGGGGCGTCCTTGGCCCGAGCATGGCGGGCTGTTGGCACATGTATGACACATGCCTGTGTGCGACCACAGCTCCAAGCCGGTGGGGGACAGGGACCCCTCGCCTCTCAGACAGCGAAGCCGGATCGGGGCCGTCTGGTCTGGGCCCCGCCCCCGTCTCTGGGCTTGTGGGGCTGGGGGCAGTCAGGGCTCAGGGCCGGCGCTGCTATCACCACCCGGGGTGCCGCGGGGGGGCGGGGAGAGCGGCCGCCTAGCCCAGCCCCGCGGATGACAGGAGCCGGGGAGCCGAGGAGGGAGGAGCCGCCGCCGCCGCCGAGCGCTGGGCTGAGGAGCAGAGAGAGCGGGGCGCGGAGTGCGGGCGGCTGGGAGCGCGCTGAGCGGGGGAGAGGCGCTGCCGCACGGCCGGCCACAGGACCACCTCCCCGGAGAATAGGGCCTCTTTATGGCATGTGGCTGGTAACTTTCCTCCTGCTCCTGGACTCTTTACACAAAGGTGAGACCTGCGCGGGCGGCTGGGCGGTGGAGGCGGCGGGGCCGGGGTGCGCGCGGCTGGAGGCGAGGCGAGGTGCCCGGAGCACTCCAAGTGCCCGGGGCACTGACCCCTGTGCACGGCCCGGGTCGGGCGCAGAGGGGTGGGGCAAGCACCGGAGAGGGGCCGAGCGAGAGTCAGCCCGGGACCGCTGAGCCAGCCACCCGCGCCTGCCGTTATGGGGTGCGCCCTTAGGGGTGGTGGCGAAGGAGCCCCTCACCTCCCTGCTCCATACCGGGCCGCAGTTCTACCCTGGACCCCTCCCCCAGCCCCTTGCCCGCTTCCTGCGGCTTGGTGGCGCTGGGACCCGGAGTACCCTCCGAGTCGATGGGTCCTCAGGCCGTGACTCTTCACCTAGGAGTCCTCGCTTGTTCGAGGCTCGGACTCGGCGGTTACTCCCCCTCTACCTCTGCGCGCCCCTCGACCGCCTCGGACCCCCGCCCTGGCACGGATGCGGGCGCACTGCATGGCGCTTATCCGAGCGTTGGCTGGATGCAGGGCGGGGATAGCTGGGGGTCCTGACAGCTGGGGGTCCCTCGGGTAGCAAGTTTATTCTCTAAACCCCGAGGTCACCCTCCTCCACCCCACCCCTCTGCCCCAGGCGCTAGCCCTGGTTTCGCTGCGCCACCGCGGCCACCTCGGGCAGCGCGCCCCAAGGTGCGAGATTCTCCGCTTCCGCGCCTGGCCAGCCGGACCTGGGGACAAGTCTTCGGGCTGGGGGGCGTGTCCCTTTTTCCGGAGAGAAGGGGTTGCTAGGGGCGGGTCCAGGTGTCCGGCATGTCCAGACCTGCAGCTGGGGCGCTGCGCACCTGATCCGCAAGGTAGCTGGGACTGGGAGGTGGGAAGAGGGCAGACACTTCCGACCGAAGCCACCTGGGCACCGAGTCGGAACCAGGCTGGCGCTGGCGGTCGGGCTTCCAGGCGATCGCAGAGGACGTGCCCCGGGGCGCGCAGATGGCGGGAGATGAGGCGGCCGAACTCTGCGCCCTTGCGCGACAGAGCACACACGCTCAAACAAGCTCAGCTTTACCTGTGCAGCCCTCTAACTTTTCTCCTTCGCGCCCTAGGGGCGGCCTCTTCCCCTCTATGTCCGGGCGATTGCCCTGGCAGAGCAGCAAGTCTTGACCCCTAGGCTATGAGGAAGGGCAATCCAGCAGAGGATTGGCGCCTGGGGAGGGGTCCAGTCCCGCCCTGCCCAAGCCCCAGGGGTCTGGAGTCTGCAACCTTCCGCAGGAGCCGGAGCGGACTGCAATATATGGAGGACTGCGGGGAGGAGGGTAACCCTTATTTGTAGATACCGCCGGGTCAAAGCCAGACTGAAGGCCAGGGTGTTGCTGCCTTTGCTGAGAGATCAGGATGCGGGACAAGGGGTGGCCTCGGAATTGTGGACAAAGTAGTTGAGTTTCTCAGACCCAGTGGGGTCCACTAGGTAACACACCAAGGCTGGGCTCAGTTGTTTAACCCCTTGCCCCGGCGTCACACCCCTTCATCCTCCCACCTTAGCAGGGCAGAAGCCTGCCTCCTGTTCAAGCCCCCACCCCCCAGTCTCCCTCTCCCCAGGCTCTTCCTGCTTCCCTCCGCCCCCGCAGGCTGGCTGGGCTCACAGCTTTAATTACATTAATATTAAAAATACATAAGGTGAGGAGCGGCTTTCTCTCTCAATAGCTCTCTCTCCACCCCCCACCCCTCTCCCATTTTGTCTGGGGAGAAAGCACGGGCCAGAGCTGCTGCCACACTCTTGCCCAGCTTTGTCCTCAACACGCTCCCCCTCCAACCGTCCCCCCTTCCACTCTCTGGAGACCTCTTCCAGAACAGCCCATTCCCCAGGAGTGGAGGAGGCCTCTCAGCAAATACCTGAAGGCGGCTCCCCTCCCCCCTCCAGGAGCCTGGCATTAATAAATGAAGCCCAAGCTATTTGATAGGGAGGGAGCAGATGGGGGTGGGGGTGGAAGAGGCCCAGAAGGCGACAGGACAGCCAGAGGGGCAAAATCCTTTCCAACTTGAGAAGCAAGTTGCCAGTGGCCTTGGGCTTGTGGGTAGGCTGGAGGTGCCCAGTGTGGCCGCCCCTCGGTCGCCTTTGGGTCTGCAGAGCCCTGGTGCCCCTGCAATTCACGGGCTCGAGAGTCTGTTGGGCGCCAGGGCGCCTGCCAGACAGGCCTTTCTTTCCCTTGGTGCCTTAATTGGGTCTTAGGTGCCAGGCTGGTCCCCGGGGCCTGTTCTGCTTGGGGTGGCTTGGAAGGGGGGTGGCGGAGGCGGCTTGGGGAAGATGTGATGAGGAGAGAGCGCAAGAAAGATGGGGTTTGGTGTATTTTCTCTCCCGTTGCCAGTCACCCCCGCGGCACCAAGGAAAATGTAAATGTGAATGTTCGAGCCTGTTACAGAAAACAATATCCTCTTGCAATAATTTGTACGTCCATCTGTGAGGAGCTGGAGGAGGCAGGGAGAGGGAGAAGAAAACAGGATGAGATGGAGCGTCCTCTGGATGGAATTAAGCAGTTATTGAATGTGTTTTAAGCTTCTGTTATTTCCATTCCTCTCAAAATATCTTTTTTTGATGAAGCCTGAGCTCAAGACCGATTCCCCAGAACTAAACTGGGAAGGTGTTTTAATAATCGGTTATCGAGTCTCCAATAACCGCCTTATTATTGCCAAAACAAATCCAGGTTTGGGCAGCCGGATGAACCCCAGCGAGGCGCTCTCCTTGTTCCATCCAGCGCGCCAGCATCTGTGTTGCCTGCATTTGCATTTTTACTGTGTAAAAGAACAAGCTTCCCCGGCACTAAAATTCCTGTTTTCTAAAAGCCAAAATAATGGGTTGCATTGATTTTTTTTCATTTTCCACCCCAACCTCTCCGATGGGGACTCATGGTTCTTCTCTCTTGAGAAGACCAAATTAAAAGCCTTCGTCAGGCCATTAAGAAAATCTCTAACACCCTGTTCAGTGTCTAATTAAAAAAAGGGGGGGGGGTTACTGGGGAAATGTGTTTTTAAAATCTTGAAATGGCAAACACAACTTAGAGAAGGCAGGCGAAGGGCCAGTGAATATGGGGGTGGGGGCGAGTGGGCAGAGAAGCCCTGGTTGCTAGAAGAACATGAGGGAAAATGGAATTGCCGTGATGCTCGACAAACCTTTCTGATGCTTCGTTTTTCTGGGCATCAAAGCGAGCTGCCTTTAATATATTTCTGTGGCAGAATGGGGAGCTCAATTAGGAACAGAAAGCAAGTAAGCAGTTGACCCAAAGGCGGTACTTAAGTTGAGCAGGTCCCAGGGGACTGGCTGGAGCAGCTTAGTTTTCTTAGGCTGAGGAACGGGGAGGAGGTGGGCAAGGGAACAGGGGTTTGGGCCCCTGCTAGCTTGCTAAAGAAGCATGCCCCTGGAGAGCAGGCTGGGAGCCCCCAGAGAGAGGGTGGAAGTCTGCCTGGAGCACCTCATGGGCTGTTAGCCTTTGACAGAGGGGTGCAGACCTCAAGCCTTCCTTACTTTCTCCATGTCTTAGGATTTCCATCCATGTTACTTGTTTGATCTCCTGCACTGGCTGGTGAAGGATTTTATTTGTGGATGAGGAGTGGGGAGGGCAGATGTTCAGAGAGCTTTTTTGGGGGGGATATGAGTCTCAGGCTGGGACTCACATGATCTTAGAGAAGACGTTTTCTTGGGTACATTTGAAGCAATCAAGAGGAAGAGCCCCCAGTTCCCAAAGTGCTTTCTCAGCGCGTACCTAGCCCAGTAGATTCTAGCGGGTACCCAGGTGCCTGAATAGGGCAAGTTACAGGCAGCAGAGGTGGCAGGGTGCCAGGAACCCAAGGGCAGGCCTTGGATTTGCATGTAATTTGCATGTGGATTTGCACGCTCACCTAGCCAGGCCAAGAGCCATGCCCTCTGTGAGTAGCATCTCGATCTCGGCCTCAGTAGCAGCCAGGCGGTGGCCTTCTCCTTGCATGGAATGGGGGCAGGGCAGGAGCAGGAGAAGAACTGGTGTTGGTAGTGCTTCTGTGTCTGAGTTTTAGGCCTTCAGGGACTCAGCTCTGAGTTCGCCATCTGGCAAGGCAGCCCTGGAGCTCACCCCTCCCCTATCCAGGGGCAGACAGCGACCGACACTGGGGCTTTGGGGGTAGGATGGGTGGCAATGGGCAGAGGTGCCTTAAGGCAGACCAAACTTGGGGTGTGGGGTTGTTCCTCTTGTGCTGAAAAAGAAGAGGGTGAAGAGAGGGGCACACCAGCTATAAGAATCCAAGGTCTACGTTAGCCTTCTTCTGGTGGGTGCACCCCAGAGTGGAGGGAGCTGGGTGCTCAGGGCTGCAGTCAGTAGCTGGTGAGGCAGCAGCTGATGGGATGGGGCATGAAGGGAGGAGAATGCTCTTCCACCCTCCCAGTTTGTTGACGTCCAGCTAGGGAGGGGTTGTGGCCTCTGAGAGATTAGAGGAACAGCCCCAGCTTCCTATTTCTCCTTTGTTAGGGCAGCTTCAGCCATGTGAGGTGGCTCGGGGGTGGTGGACAGCAGCGGAATATGGGCACTGTGGTCACAGAGGGAAGGGTGTGTCCAGAGTTTGGAGTGATGCTTGGGGAGCACACACTTCAAGAGAGCTGGGCACTCCCTCCCAGGGAGCCAGCTGGGAGCTGCAGTGGGAGTGTGGCCACAGGGGTGTTTTTTCCCTGCATTTCCAGGGTCCCGAGTGAATCCTACCACGGCAGGTGCAGCTCCAAGGACTTCCGGAGTTTTTTTCTTTTCTTTTCTATTCTTTTCTTTTGAGATAAAGTCTTGCTCTGCCACCCTGGCTAGTGTGCAGTGGCATCATCACAGCTCACTGCAACCTCGAACTCCTGGGCTAAGGCAATCCTCCTGCCTCAGACTCCCAAGTAGCTGGGAATACACGTGTGCGCCATGACGCCCAGCTAATTTTTCTATTTTTCTGTAGAGACAGGGTCTTGCTCTTGCTTAGGCTGGTCTTGAACTCCTGGGCTCAAGCGATCCTCCCATCTCGGTCTGCCAAATTGCTAGGATTACAGGCGTGAGCCACCACGCCTGGCCCTTTGAGAGTATTTTTATGCACATCTGCTGATGCAGGAGGGCCCTGGTCCACCAGAGCCTAAGAGGTTTCCAAAGGATGTGGTGTGCAGGTCTGAGGGGTTAGGTAGGGCCGCAGGGGATGGGTGGAGGTAGAGAGGGGAGGGCCAGTGGGCAGAGCCTCAAGCACCCTCCACCCCAATTCTTGCACCGGGAGCTTTTATCCATTTTATATATTGGAGTATAAGGAAAAATAAAGAAGATTGTGACCTGCTGGACTGCTGGAAGTTTGAAGTCAAGGCAAACCCTTCATTCACATCCTGGCTCTGCACTTACTGGCCATGTGACTTTGTGCTTCTCTGAGCCTCCTTTTCACCAGCTATGAAATGAGATTAAAGAAGATAATGCATGTAAAGTAGCCAGAACATAGCTGGTGCTCAATAAACCTCTTCTTTTTTTTCTGCACGGCCTCTACCTTCCTCCTCCTGCCCCCACCTCAAAATATATCATCAGATTCCGTCCTGAACCAGTGTATTAACCGGCCACATGTTTGGCCAAGCCAACTGGCTTAGACTGTGTAACACTAAGTAGACCGAGTGGTGGCCGGGGCAGGGGGCATCAACTCCTTCCCTCTCTCCCCTAGCCGGGTAGCCGGTAGGACTCCTGCAGCAGATAACTGAGGCAGGTGGACAGCCGGGTGTCCCTGGGGAGCCCGGCTCACTCCCTTTCCCTAGACAGCAGTGGAAATGGGAAGGGCAGAGGTTGGCTCCAGACCAAGATTTGGGGTGAGGCAAATGCCAGTCTCATATCTGCCAAAGGAAGGCGGGGGTGGGTTGGTAAATCTCTGCCATGGTTGGCACGAGTAATAACTGTCCTGGATTTCATGCCATAAAGTCTGTATGCAAGTGCTCCTCACAGGTGAACCCCATAGCTGTAGCTGGATGTATTCCTTGGTCTCTCCCTGCTGAAATGAGCTTTGTTTTTCGGGTAGTTTTGTGCATAGGGAAGACCGCTGGCAGCCCATGACCTTGGGGGTCCCTAGGTCACTCCTCCCTGCATGACCCAGGCTGCCACAGGGAAGCAGCAAATGACCCAACGGTCAAATGCTGCCCCTGGCAGGTTGCGGCCTGTGGGTTCCATACGTGTTGGGGAGGCTGTGGGCACAACAGCCTGCGTGCCCTGCTTAACAGATGTTTGTCCAGTGCTGCTTTAGCGTGAACAGCATTAGCCTTGGGGACCACCCTTGCCACTCCAGCTGCTACTCCCCTCATCTGTTCAGCCATCCTGCCCCACTCTCTGTGCCCTGGCTCTGTATGACGCCTGCACTGACAGTTTCCAAGGTCACCATCTTCATTAACAACGGTTATTCAAATGCTAGTTGCATCTCCATTAAACTGATTCTAACAAGATGCGTGTGTGTGAATGTGTGTGGATTAGAAAGAGCATCGTCTGTGGACCTACAAAACAAGGCTCAGCCAGGCTAACCTGGGCAAGTTGCCTAATTGTTCATGTGCCTCTATTTCCTAATCTGTAAAATGGGCAAAATTATTCCTGTCCTGGCTCTCCTACCGAGCGGTTGTTATTGTGTATATGTATAAATAGAGTGAGGGTCATAAAATTATATATCATGTGACAATGCTTTGTCTAGTGAATATATAAATACACACATGTAAAAACTACAGCAAACTGGTTTTAGCCTTACAAATGCTCTGCTGAAGTGTAAGGCATAATTACTGTCATTTCATCATACAGGAACGGTGAAGGTCTCACAGCTGTTTGTGGCTGTCTCCCCCTCCATGGGCCCCCTACATATGAAGAATTTTCCTAGCCTTGCTTTTCAGCATCATGGGAACAGCTGAAGAGGCACAGCCAGGGTGGCAACAGTCTTTCTAGAGCAAACTCAGCAGATGCCCTGTGGCCCCAGTGCTGGTGGGAGTGGGAGGAAGGCTACCTCTGCCCCCTCCCCGATTCACCTCCCGGGTCCTTGCATGCAAGCTTAGCCCATAGTTAGTCCTCTGGACTAACTCCCCCAAAGGGTAACTGTCCCTGCAGGGAAACCATTCTTTTGTGGGAAGAGCAGTAAGCCAAGAGTCCCACCTTATGTGACCTCATTTGAGGCCACAGTACTCACTGGAATCCCTGAGAACCCTGCCAAGTCAAGGTTTAGGGACATCCTGCTTCTAGGGTGGCTTGCCCAGAGTCATGGGGTATGGAGGAGGAAGGGGGACCTGCTTTGAGGGTGGGAGAGAGATCCAGGTGACTGCCATGGGAAAAAGTCTTCCAGGGTTGGAAGGCATCTTTCAGGACATGGAATCTGTCCCCTAATCAGATGTCTGGTCCCCTCTGCAGCCTCCCCACCAGCAGTTCTCTTCCTCTGCCCCAGGACTTCCAGGAACAGGGAACTGCTTCCTCACAAGGCAGGCCATTTCTGGTCACACAGCTCTGGCTAGAGCACAGTTCATCCTTAGAACGAGCCAAACCCTGTGTGGTCTTGTACCTTCTACTCACTGGTCCTGGTTTCACCTTTTGGGCGAAGCCCTCTTTCGCTTTCACGTTGAAAGCAAAGCCCTCTTCCTCTTGACAACCCTTCAACTGCTCGTAGACAGATGTCCCACCCACCTGAGACCCTCCTGTACACACACAGCGTCCGTCATTCCTCTGACGCTCTCTCGTATGACAGCATCTCGGTGCTTCACGATGCCCCTGAGTTCCTCGCTTGACAGTGGGGCGGCCAGAACTGAAAGAACAGTGGAGACAGTGCTCCAGTTCCAGCCTGGACACTGGCTAGCTGTGTCCCTGGGGCAAATGACTCTGCCTCTCCAGGCCTTGTGAATGGAGGAGATTGGACAAAATAATCTCTTAAGTCCCTCAAGCATTAACAATCTAAATCTAGGATTCTCTGGGGACAACTGTGCTGTCTGAGCCGACTCCCTGGAAAGAACTTTCTGGTCATAAGGGACCCTCCTTTGACAGGCCCTGTCTAGAAAGGGCTAGAAGATTAAAGAGTCTGTCTGACTGTCAGCTGTTGCTTGTAACTTCTCCTGGAGCCGATGGTGCAGAGGCCTTGTAGGGTGAAGGGTAGCTGCATCTTCCCTGGCCTCATAGCTTTCCGGTTGCTGGTTACAGGTTACTATGTTTGTGCTAAGAATCTTTAAAAAACAAAAACCAAAGCCACCCACATTCCCGGTGGACATGGGGAGAGTACTTAGCAGTACTTCTCATCGGGATTGGAAATTGGGGGTGCTTTTTGGTCATCTCAGTGACTAGGGTGCTGCTGACATTTATTATAGTTGGGGGAGGAGTGAGAGGGGATGAAATGTCTGATGGCTGGGATAGCTCCAAATAATTCAGAATTGTCATACCCCAAATTGCTGTCCTTTGTCAGAATAGCCCCCTACAGTGTGCTCACACTTTGGGGGCCGTCCGAGTCAGTCTAGCCCATAGTGCGCCTGTTGAGAAACGCATCCCAGAATAAGGGCAGCCTGGGCGTGAGAGGCATCTCTGCCACTACTAGCTGTGCAACACCAGGAAATTACTTGCCCTAAGAACCTGTTTTCTTATCTGTAAAATGGGGTCTTGAGCAGTGGCTGCATTCAAGGGCTATTGTTAAGAATTAAATACACAGTAACACGAGAAAAGGACTTTGCACCGTGCCTAGCACGGAATGACTGCAAAAAAGGAATGGTGGCACCGGTGATGAAGGTAGTGGCAGAACGGAGGAAGCCACAGACAGAGCATAGGATTTGGCCCGGCTGCTCCATCCTGTTCAAGGGCAATACAGCTCGGGCTAACTGGGATATGGGAGACTCAACCTTCTCCTCCCCAGGGTCTAGACTCAGATGGTCTCCAAGGTGTGGATGCACCACAAGGGGTTTTTGGTGAAGGAACAAGACCTCGTATAGCTGGTCCCCACCTGGGTTTTTTTTTTTTTTTTTTTTTAAGATAGGGTCTCACTCTTTTGCCCGGGCTAGAGTGAGTGCCGTGGCGTCATCCTAGCTCACAGCAACCTCAAACTCCTGGGCTCAAGCGATCCTTCTGTCTCAGCCTCCCGAGTAGCTGGACTACAGGCATGCGCCACCATGCCCGGCTAATTTTTTCTATATATTTTTAGTTGTCCGATTAATTTCTTTCTATTTTTAGTAGAGACGGGGTCTCGCTCTTGCTCAGGCTGGTTTCGAACTCCTGACCTCGAGCGATCCTCCCGCCTCAGCCTCCCAGAGTGCTAGGATAACAGGCGTGAGCCACCGCGCCCGGCCTGTTTTTGTTTTTTTGAAACAGCGTCTCACTCTGTCGCCCTGGCTAGAGTGCAGTGGTGTCATCATAGCTCCCAGCAACCTCAAATTCCTGGGCTCAAGCGATCCTCCTGCCTCAGCCTCCCAAGTAGCTAGGACTATAGGTACCCACCACCATGCCTGGCTAATTTTTCTATTTTTTGTAGAGACAGGGTCTTGCTATGTTGCTCAGGCTGGTCTCTAACTCCTGGCCTCAAGTGATCCTCCTGCTCCCAAAGTGTTAGGATTCCAGGTGTGAGCCACCTCACCCGGTCCCAATCTGGATTTTGAATGGACTTGGTGGTTGAGCGGAGGCCCCACTCATTGATCCTCTCTGGACTCAATGTGTCCAACTCTGGTTTGAGAACCGTCAGAGTGAAGGCACATAATATATCTCCTGCGAAAACCTTCGTGTGGAAATGCAGTGAAGTAATCAACCGTGCAGATCAATCCAAGAAAGCTCTCCTGCCCACCTCTGCATAAAGAGCTCTGTGCAAGTCCTGGGGGTCAGCAAAAGCTGTGTGGCTATTGCAGTGCTCTGTTGTTATTGATTACATCACCATTATTTTATTAACTTGATCACCAAATTGAGTTAATTAATGTGATGGTAAGGTCTTGTCGGCCAAGCCGATGAGAACCGTCTGCTGTTAGGAAGGCAGATATAGAAGTCCAGTATGACAAATCTACTTTTTCTAAAGCCTGTTACTCTGAGTATAGACAGAAGACACCTGTATGAGAAATAGAATTTCTGGCCCTTATGGCAGACGTGGCGAATCTGTTATCCGAGGCTCTGCATTTTGAACAAGCTCTCTAGTGATGCTTATGCATATTAACATTTGAGAACCACTGTTTTAAGTTATTATTATTCTCATTGTAGGCCAGCAATAAGTATTTGTTGCACGAGGTTTCATTTTTTTTTCCAGAAATACTTACTGCTTGCCTGCTATAATATGATACTTGTAACCATAGCCACAAATACTTACACCAGAAACTGTCCTAAGCTCTTCATATTTATTAACTCATCTAACCATAAGAATGCTTGAGGTAGACACTTTTCCTCACCCCCGTTTTATAGATGGGGAAACTAAGGCGTGGAGAGGGGAGGTAATTTTGCCTGAGGGTACACACCGCTTGTAAGTGACAAAGTAGGGATTCAAACCCACGGAGTCTGGGCTTTTCACCACCGTGCCAAGTGCCCAGTATTTGCTCAGGGGATGTGGTGATGACCAAGGCAGTTGCTGCCCTCGGGAGCTCCCGGCCCTGCAGGGGAGAGGATGGCTTCTGCCTCCTTGGTCCTGACGGCTCCTGTCCCTCTCCCCTGAATACCCAAGGGCTCCCCCCACCCACACTTGCTGTGCCCGAGCAAACATGCTCCTCGAAGGGTCTTACCCCTCTCTCGGGGTGGGGGCTGTTGCAGGGGCCCAGTGCTGGCAGACGCTCCGGGATGAAAAGTCCAGTGAATGAGACGAGTAAATATTGTAAGGGAAGAGAACAAAATGACTCATCCTCCCTGTGGAGGTGGCGAGGTGTTAATATTTCAGTCCCCTTGGGTTGTCGTTTACGATGCTTAGCGACGGTGACATGGGGGTAACTCTACGTGCACCTTGGCGGAAGCCTCAGTCAGACAGCGGCCAGGCACCCCCATCCCAACCCAGGCAGGTGGGGCGGGAGCCCCTGGTGTCACATGCACAGGTGTCAATTTCCCGTCCCCACACCAATCCTGATGCCCAGGCAGCCGAGGGCGAGCGAGCGAGTTGACGCAATGGATGTTTGGGTTTCAGCGGTGACCCTGAGGGCAGGCAGCCCAAATGCCTGGGGGCGATTTCTGGTTTAAAAATATTGCTGTGCTATTTCCACACTTCTAATCTCCTAGCGATTTGGAGCCTGTTCTATGAAACACGGCGTCCGGGTGGTGCTCAATGTTAAACGGCGGAGAAGATTAAATGAGTTTAAGTCTGGGCGTCCGTCACATGACAACCGAGCGCATAACTTCCATTTTCTATTAAAAATCCATTTCCCCCGTTGACCAGAAGAAGCTTTGCTGTTGATCTGAGAGTCTCTCTCTTTATTTATGAAGTGTCCCCTCCTCTTCTTTCTCTGTAACTATGGCGGCGTCTGTCTGCAGAGGGAAGGAGCTGGGGGCAGTGACTGGGATTTGAGAGGAAGGTAGGAGCTTCCTGTCAGGGGATTTGCTTTCCAAATTGGGACTGGCTCGGAGAGCAGAGGTGAAGGAGAAGCCCCTCAAAGCCCCAAAGTTTGAACTCTTCAGCGTGGTAAAGGAAAAACTCGAGTTTTGGAGCCAGACAGACCTCGGTTGAATTCTGGCTCCATCTCTTTCTAGCTGTACGGTCTTGGAGAAGACACCGACCCCCCTCAGCCAGTCCCACACCTGTAAAATGACGCTAACGTCATCCCTACCACATACCTGTGTGTGAGGATGAAACGAGGAAATGCCCTGAAGCACCCAAGCCCAGTGCCTGGCACACAGTAGGCACTCAATAAATGTTAGCCTCCCTTCTTTTGAGGACTCGATACATTAGCCAGGTCACTAAGGCTTCAGGGAAACACACGTCCTGCAAAAATGCCAAAGGAGTTAGGCATAAGGACGACAAGAACTTGAGTGGTCTCAGTTGCTGCTGTCAGGGGCTGTCTGACACCCTGCAGCTTGCTCCCCCAAGCTTGCAGACCTCCCATGTTCCCCGCCACCTTCACCACTGAGGGCCAAGCTCCTCAATCCAGCTGGTTTGGCCTCTTCTCCCCTGGGCCACCCAGTGCTCCAGCCTGGAAGGTTTCCTCAGGGTCCTCGAACATGCCCTACCCACCCCTGCGGGGGACCCAGCTGTTCTTCTCTGGGAGCGCCCCCCCTTGTCCCGCCCCACTTCTTCAGAGCTTCCTTCCAGCTCAGCTCAGGTCCCCTTCCCAAAGCTTTTTGTCTAGCTGCTGAGTAACTTCTCTCTCTCCCTCTCTCCCCGGCTCTTGTCGGAATCAATGCTTTCAGCCGTCCTCACACACACGGCCTGGGCTGCCGTTTAACCCCTTTCCCGGTCACCATCTCCTTGACAGGCTCCTGGAAGGTGGAGCCATTCTCCCTTATCTTTGATGCCACCTCCCCCCCCCAGGGACTGCGGAGCACCTGGCTGGTGCTTGGTAAACGTCTCCTGAGGGCATGAAAGTCTCTCCTGCTCCCTGGGTCAGAGAGGACGTGGGAAGGGGCACATGGAAGGATGCAGGAGTCAGCTGAGAGGAGGCAGGGTTTGGAGGGGGTTTAAATTCTGCAGGGCTGCAGGGCGGGGCTGTGCCCTTTCATCTCTGCCGTAACTAAGGCACCCTCAACTTCCGGGGAGAGCTGGGACCCAAATAATAATCCCCATCCCTCACGGCCATACGACCTCGTGGGGAACCCAGAACTTTCACATCCGTGTTACCTGCTCAGCAGCCCTGGGAAGCAGGTAAGACGGTGCCTCCCCCTTTTGTAAAGGAGGACATCGAGGCTCAGAAAGGCTAAGCGTCTTGCCCGAGGTCACACAGCAGGTGAGGGGTGAGCCCCAGGAGGGAAGGTAGTTCTGCCAGACCTCATGGCAGGGTGCTGTGCATTGCACACGCCTCCCTGCTCCTCTGAGCTTGCTGAGGCTTTGTCACTGCTCTGAATATTCCAACAGGAGCCTGAGAAGGAGGCGGAGCTCCTGTCACAGAAGCCACATGAGACTCTATGAGGTCGGAGTGAGGACATCAGGCCCTTGCTACTCCCCCTCTGTCCCTGGGGGACTGAACATGTCCACTGCTTCTGCAGCCACTTACCTGTTGCCTTTGTGCCCAGCCTTCAACTTGGCATATAGGGATTTGAGGTATTTGGTGGTCTGTGCCTCAGTTTCCCCTTTATGGATTTGCTCACTCCTTTCTCCTGGCAGTCAGGGTGAGGCTAAATTAATGTTTATTCAAGGGCTTCTGCATTCTGAGCTGACAGGTGCCTTGTGATGGTAAAATACGAACCCAATGTAAGTGCAAAATGCTATTGTTTTACACCTGAGGGTGATGTTTCATAATGGCAATGCACTGTCAGAGCCGTAAGCAGAAATGAATGGTGTGTCTAATCCTCCCCAGCTCCCCCAGACTCAGAAGACAGAAGCTCCCATCCCAGGGTGGGAGAAATATGAGGCTACTTGCCTTTTGCTATAAATCTGCCCTTTCATCAGCCCTGACAGGTGGCTGGACAATCCCAGTCAATTCATCAATTAAATCTACCCATTTGTAGTTGCTGGGAACCTTGTGTCCTTGGCTCTGGCAAGATCCGAGGCCCAGAATTGCAGGAAGGCTGCTGTCATCGTGGTTGATGCTCCTGGTGGGAGCCGGAGCAGGGTAGGGGAGGGCTCAAGAGGGGGCTGTCTCAGGAGGCAGGGAGAGTGGAGTGCGTTTCCAGATTTCCAGCCAGGAGAGAAGGAGAGTAGGCTTGTGTGTTTGGAGTAAGGTTGGGATGGAGGAAAGGGCAGGAAGGGGTCCCCAAGCTGGAAAAACAGATTTTGTGGTTCATGCAAGAGAGCGAGTAGTGCATTCTCTGGCTCTGCTGTGAGGCAAAGCTGGGTTACGCTCCCAGCTCTGGAACTCGCATGTTGTGTAACTTTGGGTAAGTTAGGTAACTTCTCAGAGTCTTCATTTCTGTATCTGTAAAATGGAAAGAATAATAACAACATCCCCCAGGGAGTTATGAAGATTAAATATAAAGTCTACATAATACAAATGTAATATCTAGAATGGACCTGGCGCTGAGCCCTGTCTGTAGTTAACGGTGAAATCAGTGGCGGCTGTTACGATTGCTGGAGGTAATACCGTAACAGGGGGCTACATCATACTTTTCCTTAACTTGGCCTTGAGTGTCGACTTGCCCTCGCCCATGAATCAGACAATTGCTGAATTCCTCCCTGGCAGGGTTGTTTCTCAGCTGCCTAAGCCCATTCGTCAAGCACAACGTAGAGTCTTTCTGTATCTTGATGGACTTTGGCTTTCAAAATCCATGAAGCTGCTACGGTGAGGGGTCTGACTGACTGGGTTGTCTCGGGAATGACCCACAATGGCAGAGCAGTGTCCCTGCTCCCCAAAGCTGGACTGGCTGCAATGTCCAGAGCCCACTCCCAGGAGGAGTGTGTGCTGTGTGAGTGTGCATGTGCGTATGTGTGTTAATCCTGTTCTTGGGCAGCTAAAAATGGAAGTTGGTGGCTAATTTGTGTGTGAGGAAGATGAAGGTCCTCCCTTTATTTCTGCAGGGATTACACTGTGGCCATGTATCACCTAATGGTTAAGAAAGTGACGCTGGGGTCCGATTGCCTGAGTCTGCACCCCAGAGCCCTCACTTACTGGCTGTGTAGTCTTGGGGACGTTGCTTTGATGAGTGCCTTAGTTTCCTCATCTGTAAACTGGGATGATAACACTACCTATCTCATAACGTGGGTGGGAGGATTAAAAGAGGTCCTTTAAGAGGTCATAAAGTCCTCACAGCAGGGCCTGGCACATAGAAGATGCTTAGCAAATATATGCTGAATGAACCTCGGTAAGGAAGTCTCTGGGAGGGTGAGCAGAGTCCTGGGAGTGGGACCTGCTAAGTGTGGCTCCCAAGAGTAGCTGCCTCAGCCCCCATTTGCTCACTGGTGAGATGGCGTGAGTTCATGAACTTGGGGTACTCTAGCTACTGCGAGCTGGGCATGCTTCGGGAGCCACTGAGGACCCCCCACAGAGCTGACATGCTCAACCACCAGCCCTGTGACTGTCACACGGGGAAGCAGCATGAGGAGGAGGAGGGAGAGGTGATGTGCCTCCCCCACTCTGCAAGTGCTTTTCAGCTGCTAAGGGTGCAGTGCCTGGTGGGGACAGCAAATGCATTTGCTGCTAAGAGGACGCCCCTGACACCGCAGCAAGGAGCCCACGAATGTGTTTTCCGGCACGTCTGCTAATGGCTTCATCACGGCTTTTTATGAGACGATGTGAATTGCTCTGACCAATGAGGCTTAATGGCCTTCCTCAACGAGCTGCCTGGCGTATTCTCCCCGGAGGCTCGGCTCAGAGTTAAGCCAAGAATATTAATACAGCCGGATGTGGGCCCTCCCCCTTCCTATAAAGTTGTGGAAATTGAGGTCAAGTTGGGTCCCCTGCAACGTTCTTTAAACAAGCGGCAGAGTGGTTTGTTTGCTCCTTGATCTTCCTGGTGGAGAGGGAGTGGCTTCCAGCTTCGAAGACCTGGGACCTTACGCTCTCTTGCTCTGGGTTTGCTTGCACTTGCGAGGCAGGCTCCCGGAGAGGGAGGGAGGGCCCCTAGATGCCAACGTTCGGGGCTGCTATGGTAAGAGCAGGAAATACCACGGCCCTGTGCTGGGATAGAGGAGTAGACGGCTGGTCCTCCCAGCCAGGCGGCCCTGCCATTGCCTGCCGTAACCATGAGAACGTTCTCCTGTGTGGTTGACGGTTGGAACAGCAGCGTGTCAGAGATGGGAGGGGTCTTTGCAGTCTTGTCCATCCTCCTCCTCAACCCCCATTTCATAAGTCAAGGAGCAGATGATCAGAGAGGGGAAGGGAATTCTGCAGTCAGTTGGTGTCAGGGCTGGGTTTAGAAGCTGGGTCCTTGGCTCCCCAAGCCTGGGTCTTATCCGTCCGCCGGCTGGTCCTCATTCAGCCCTTGGTGGCAATGCATTTTTAAAATCAACCTCCAGGGGTCGAGGCCATCTCTTATGGTCTCCTGCAGTCTTCCATCTTCCATGTGCTCATCCCGGTTCCTGCAGCCATTCGTCTTAGAACGTGGTTTTGATAACTTTTACCTTTCCTCTGTGGTATGGTAGAAAGAGCATCAAAATCCTCTTTATGAGCAATGAGTTCAGATTTGAGTTCTGCAACCCAGCTGCGTGACCCTGGACAAATCACATAACTATTCTCAGCCTGTAAAACAGGATGGTAAACAGGGGTGATACCATCTCCTCTCAGGTTTGTACAAATGAACCAAGGAAATGGGTGTGAGCTTGCATGCCTATAATAGGTGCTTAGCAAATATTTATTTACCCAAGCACTCAATGTCTCTCCTAATGTGTGGATGTCAATGGTGGATCATGCCTTTGGATGGTTCAACATAGAGTGTGTGGCAGCCTCCTCCATGGACTTGGCTTGGCACAGAGAATGAGACTTTTAACTTTTACCATTTCTGTGCAAGGCCAGAAGTTTGTATAGGGCAGGAACTGTCTCTTATCCACCTTCGCCAGTGCCTGGTGTATAGTCAGCGCTCAGTAAGTGCGTATTGAATGACCGGTGCTTGGAGGTGGGATGCGCGAGTGCCGTCTGTGCAGGCCCCCGTGGCCTATGAGGGTATTATCAGAGCACGTCCTAACTGATTCTCTCCCTTCGCCTCCCCTGCAGCCCGCCCTGAAGATGTCGGCACCAGCCTCTACTTTGTAAATGACTCGTTGCAGCAGGTGACATTTTCCAGCTCCGTGGGGGTGGTGGTGCCCTGCCCGGCCGCGGGCTCCCCCAGCGCGGCCCTTCGATGGTACCTGGCCACAGGGGACGACATCTACGACGTGCCGCACATCCGGCACGTCCACGCCAACGGGACGCTGCAGCTCTACCCCTTCTCCCCCTCCGCCTTCAATAGCTTTATCCACGACAATGACTACTTCTGCACCGCGGAGAACGCTGCCGGCAAGATCCGGAGCCCCAACATCCGCGTCAAAGCAGGTGAGGGACCAGATGCCTGCTCCCCGACTCAGGAGCTCAGTTTGAAGGGCTGGGATGGGGATTCTTAGGACACGTGTGTAACATGCCCAGAAGAAATGCCCATGCAAGAAATCATTCACTCAAGCACAATTTTGTTGTTCTCCTTTGAATCTTAGCTCTACCACTTATTGTGTGTTCTTAGGCATAAGAGATGCCTTTCTAAGCCTCAGTTTTCTCATCTGCAAAGTGGATGCTAGTACCTACCTCTGCAGCACTACCTGATAGTTAAATGAGATAGTGCTCATTTAAATTAGGTGCCCACTTCAGCCCTTTGCTTCGGAAACCCTTCGTTGATTTTTTTTTTTTAAAGGCTTTTATTGAAATATAATGTGTGAAGGAAAGTGCACATATTATAAGTGTATAGCACAATGAATTTTCACAAAGTTCAACTAATGTACAATATCAGCACCTCAGAAGCCTTCCTCATGCTTTTTCCATATACTATTCCCCTAAGAGGAGCCACTATCCTGACTTTTAACAATATAGATATTTTGCTTGTTTTTGACCTTTACGTAAATGGAACCCTACAGTATATATTCTCTTGACCCTTGGCTCAGTATTCTATTTGTGGGATTCACCCCTCCTGCTGTGTGTGGTGGTGGGTCATTCATTCTTGTTACGGTGTAGTTTTCTATCATGTGACTAGGCCACACTTTGTTTGTCCATTCTACTGCTCAGGGATGTTTGAATATAACATATCTCATGAGAACAAGCATTTTAGGTAAAATTATGATGGAAAACTTTTAGCAGTGAAGGATTCTGGTCTTTGGAAGGTGTATGGAGGCAAGGAAGCAGGTTTTCTCAGGTGGTCTCTTTAAAGAAAATAGAAAGTCTCATTTCTCTGGGTTGTGTCTGGAGGTGAGAGGATAGCTTAGATCAGCCATTCTTAGCTAGGATGTCGTGATACGCTGGTGTGTCATAATCAGTGGTAAGGTATGCCTTGAATAGTTGTAAAGTTTTGGGAAATAGTTTTCTTAGAAGAGCTTTTCTTGTGGGAGAGGACAGGTGGTATTCTAGCCAGCCCACGGCCATGGCGCCAGGCCTAGGGTGTGCCATCTTTCCTGGGGATTGGGTTAGGCTGAGCAAGGAGAGAGGTTCTGGGCAAGGCCTCCAAATCAGTGACAGCCTCTCTCTGACTCCTGGGTCCTTCTGCCTTAGGAGCACCTCTCACAAGGACAAGGTTCCAAGTAGGTGGGAACAGGGGTGAGGAAGGGTGAGAGTTCTATTTCATTCCACTGGTTGGTTTGGGAGCTAGGAGCTCTTCAAACCCAGGGCCATGCTCAGGGTTTCTCTCCTGGGCTTCCTACGGAATCTCTTTCTAGGATTAGGTCCTTTGCACTGTTCAACCCCTAATGCGACACCGAGTGCTAGGCTGGGAGCCCTGAGGCCTGGATTTGGGGCCCAGTTCTGGCCTCCACAGCCTGGAGGATTGGGCTGAGGGGGGACATGATGTTTCCAGCTACATGCCTGCCATTGAGTTAGGATGCAGTTCTCACGGTAAGTCTGTAGAGTGTTTCTTACGAATGAGGAGACTAAGACAAAGAGAGATTTAAGTCACTTGCCAAGGGCACACAGTTAATCACAGAGGTGCAGGTATCACGAAAAGCCCCATTGTCGGAGTGCTTTCTGTGTGCTGGGCCTTTCACATGCTGCTCTGTTCTTACTTCCTTTTGCAAATGAGGAAACTGAGTCTCCAAAAGGTTAATTGACCCTTGTCCAGGATCACATTGCTGTCAGTGCAGGAGGCACGGCCTGCTTGTTTGGTGCTGTTAACCATCACCCTCTGCTGGGTCCCTGGGACATCACAGGTGGCCTGTACCCCCATCTGCGCTTTCTACTCCCCGCTCTGCTGCCCCCCAGGGTCAGCTCCCCTCGGTCTCTTCTGTGCTCTCCCACATCTGGGGACAGTGCCTCTCCCCTCTTCTCTCCCCTCCACCTTCCCCATCGCAACTGCAACTCCAGGAGGGGAAAGAATGAAGCCTGGGCCGGCCAGGGAGGGCTGGCTCACTGGAAACAACTAATGAAGCCGCTCTTGGTGATGCCAGAGGGGCTGCAGGTGCACCACCGGGGGAGGGGCTGCCAGGGCCCTAAGTGTCGCCTTGGCAACCATGGCAGGGAGACGAGTAGGGCACACTGCCCAGGTGCCTGCTGAGGGACAAGGTTGGTAGGCAGTGGGGCTGTGGATGTTCCAGCTCTGCTTGGCAGGGAAGGGGGTGGAAGGACGGACTGAGCCCCTACAAGAGGCCATGCAAAGGAGGACAGGGCAGAAGCAGGACCCTCAGTCCCATTCCCCAGGCTGGGTCCACCTGCCCAGAAGGCCTGACACGTGAAGGTGGCTGCAAGTGACAGCACCCAGAAACTAGCCCTGGGACTGAGGCAGGAGGTGGATGCTGGGGGTAAGGAATGGTCTGAAGGCAGGGCCAAGGCTGGGGGACAGGGAGGGGTGCTTTAGAGGCTGCAGGCAGTCTCAGGAGGGGCAGAAAGCAGCAAGGGTTCTATCTTTCGGAGGACCTTGGAGACCATGTCACGTCTCAGAGACAGTTGTAGTTTCAAATGTTCTCTCCCATCGTCCTTCTAAACCACTAAGCCCTTCCAGAAAGTTCAGCATCTGAACTACAACTCCCAGGTTAACTATCATGTTGAAGTAGCCCCAAAATTGCTGTTAAATCACGTGTCACAGGTCTTATTTTAGCAAGTTATGGTCACCGTGCCCAAAACAATTGCCACCCTGGGTCCAGGAATGATGCAGGAAATCCAATT
>NW_012150585.1:164348-168544 GCF_000956105.1 Propithecus coquereli | reverse complement strand
AGGTAATTTAAAGAACATCAAAAAATGTGATATTTCTTGTACACTTGAATTTATGGACTAAGCATTATATCCATTAAAATAATAATTATTATTATATTAAAATTTGGGGGGTGCTGACTATATGTCAGGCACTAGGCTAAGAAACATTCGTATATGATTTCACTTTATCATCGCAAAAAGTCCGTAATGACGTTTCCGTCCTCTGCTTTACAGAAGAGGAAACTGAGGCTCAAAGTAAAGTAACTTCTTCTGGGTCACAGGTCTGTTACGCAGAGGGTGGGGACTTCAACCCAGACAATGAGGACTTTGGCCTCTGGAAGGTGGAAAAAATCAGTGTTTGTTGATTTTTTTAGGGACAGCTTCACGGAACCAAGTCCAGTGTTGTGATTAAAAGCCTAGAATGTTGGACAAGAGACTGCCTGGATTTGAAACTCACTCCTTTGCTTACAGGCTGGGCAAGTTATTTACACCCTCAGTTTCTCCAACTGTAAAATGGATTCATAGGGTTCAAGTAAGAATGAAATGAGTTAATATGTGAGCAATGTTTAGAACGCTGTCGGACACACACTGAGGCCAGGTTGTAGCTAGTATTAGGTGGCAGACAGCATACTCCTCTTTGCACTTGCTGTTCCTCGTTGTGGGGTTTGTGTTTCTACTGTGTAACAGAGTCTGTGACCCCCACAAGACTGCATTTCCCAAGGGTAGGAACTGGGTTATCTTCATCCAGCCAGCCCTGGCTCCTAGCATGGTGCCTTCTGCACTCAGGATAAATGCTCACTGAATGATCAGTGAGCGGATGAATGGCTGGTTGGAAGAATTCTGAAGGAATCTGGGGAATAGTGTGGATGGGGGCATTGAAATCAGGCTGGGTAGGTAGGCGGGGCTAGGACTAGCAGATCGGTTAGGAGACAAGGAAGTTTAGGAGAGAAGGACGGTTAGCTAGCTCCTGTGCTTAGGAGTTGGAGGCAGTGAGCTTCCCCCAGGCGGCCCTTGGAGTTGGGGCTTCAGGGCTGTCTTTGATGTGGAGACTGGGCCGGTGGCCTCAACGGGCATCATTATCAGGGAAGTGGCCTTGATGCTAATCTTAAAGGCTGTGCTAAACTTTGGTTCTGTAGAACCCCTTTCTTTCCTTTGGCCTTGGAGAATTTTCCTCTTCTGCCCAGCCCTCCAGCCCCATCGATAATCATTCTAGATTCTTCTACAGCTACGTGTCAGATCCAGGGGCAGTCTTCCCAAGCACACGATTCCAACTAACATGTTCCCAGAGGAATCGATGAGAGCCAGAGACGGTGGAGTTTTGCTTCCTCCAGGCTTTGTAGGTGAGAGACCAGAACTTGGGCCCACATGCTACATGCTTTAATTTTGGAAAATGCAAATAGTTTGATCTTTTATAAAAATAGGATTTTTTTCTGCTATCCATATTCACACTATTCCCAGTGTGTGTGCTCTGTGTGTGTGTGTGTGTGTGTATTTTGAGGTGGGGAGGCTGTATGGACGGCAGCTTCTCACAGTGGGGGTGGATTTAATGATCAGTTGCCCTGAAGGTTAAGGAAGGATGGAAGAGCCAGAGTACTTCCCTCTGACACTTCAGGGTCTGCTTCTGGAACAAGGGGACTGTGTTGACTTTGATCTCTGGGCCAGCAGGGCTGGGCTCAGATTATCCCTGAACCACAGGGCCTGTAGCATCAGGTGCTGGAAAGCAGGAGGAGGGACAGGGAGACTGACCTGGGCCATCCGGGCCCCAGGAGTTTCCCCCTGGGGGAAAGCAAGTGCCCTGGGAGAAGGGGGCCCCTGCAAGGGTGCAGTCCCCTGTGGATGGGAGCCAGCCCACCCACACCTTTTTCTCAGGGAGTCTGGGAAGAATTAAAGGCTTAGGACCCAAGAAAGTTCCATGCGTTGGGTATTTGCTCACAGGTTAGCCTTCCTGGCTACTGTGGCTGTCCTGGAACTGGTGGAATCTCTACCCAGCTTTTTGGCAATCCTTTTCCCAGGGTAGGGAGAGGCTGGAGAGACAGCCCAAAGTGTCACCCTTTCCCAGAGCCACCTGCTATACCCACCTCCGCTCACCTCCCCTACGTTCCCCCCTCAAGCTGGCCATCTTCCTTCAATCCGGCTATTTAAAGAAGTGTGCGTAAAGCACGGAGCCTCTCACCTGGGATCTGGCAGGCTCCCACCCCACTTCTCTCCTCTGGGACTTGGTCCTGAGGTGGACTGGCTCCCAAGGCAGGCAGGGCAGCAGGGAGAGGGCCAAGGGCTATGCACAAACATAAATTAAAATTAGGGCCTCAGTGAAGCCGAGATGCGGCTTAATTTCCCATCTGCATGATCACCATTACAATGCGTGTTACTGAATATAAAGATAAATCCGGCCCTGTTCCTAATAGCTTTTAATTTCTACCAGACCTGATTATATTGATGCGGGCTCCTTGTGGGAGTTTCCCAGCATGCTCTTCCCCAGCATCCTGACTGGCCGTCCTGGCCCCAGCGGGGAGTTTTGGACACTGCTCAGATGCAAGTCAGATGTGTCTGCTGCTGCTCTGGAAGACAAGCCAGCAGCAGCCCCCTTGGCCATGTGCACGGGGCTCTTGGATGCTGGGTGTCATCAGGCCTTGGCTGGGCTGGGGGTGCATAGGGGATGCTGTGTATTGGGGAAGGGGGAGGCAGGGCAAAGAGTACCAGGGTTCCAAGTGGGTTCCATACCTCTTCTCATTTGATCTGGTACACGGTGATCCCCTCCTCTCCTAATTGACACCCTGCCCCTCCTCTGGCCCTTAAACTTGGTTCACATGTGCCCTTCTGTGAGGCCTGGCATATGCCTGCCCCCGGACAGACAGAACTGCTCCTCTGGTTTCCTTCCTGGAACACTTACTTCACTCTGTCTTGCATGGGAGACCGTTATTTCTGTCTGTCTGCTGCAGGAGGGTATTCGACTATCTTTTTCATCTTTTATCCCCAGGACCAGCATAGCACTGCTGGAGAGTAATAATAATAATAATGAGATTAATGACAATGCCTAGCATGTATGGAGACCTCGTTTGGGGTTAGGCATTTTACAACGTATTATCTCTAATCCTCACAATAACCTGTTAAGAGAGAGAGTTTTTTTTATTTTGTTTTGTTTTTGTTGTTTTGCAATTTTACAAATGAGGATGTTGAAGCCCAGGGAAGTCAGGCAAGTTATGCAAGGCCGCACAGCTGGTGAGGGATGCGGTCTGGATTTGAGCGACTCCCGGGGTTCCTCACCTCCTGCCACCTCTGCAGAGTAGACTCTCATCAGGAATCGACTGTCCTCAGGTTTGGACATTGGAGGAGGCCCATCCTTGTCTCCTGCATTTGCTGGGAACAGAAACATGTCACTAGCTCTTGTGCTGACCTCTGGCTGTGTGTGCAGTGACCAGAGGCGTTGGCTTTTCTGAAGGGCAACCGATCTGCAGCTTACAATCAGTGAACAAAGCAGCCATTCTCGCAAGAAGGCTTTGTTGGACACTGGCTCTATTTTTGGCCCAGTGGGAGACACAAAGACAGTCCTGATCCAGGGATTTGGGATTCGGCTTGTGTTGTCAGCTCTGAGGGACAAGGATGGATAACCTCAATATGATAAACAAATATGATCTTGGTTTGGCTTTGGAATGCAGAGTCAACTTATTAGTTACACTTTGCTCAGGCTGATATTAATCTACACCAACTCCGATGGGGGATGGGCACAGCCGAAAGAGACAAGGTGGTGGCTGGAAACCAGTTTTGACCACAGGGAGGCTACGAATGTGTGAAATCACATAGTGTCAGGGCTGGAAAGGGCCCTCCAGGCTCCTGTAGTCCAGCCTCCTCGTTTCCTGGCAAACCAACCCAGGCCCAGAGCAGGGCTGTCTTGTGCCGTCTTCCCTTCTGTCTGCCGCTCACTCAGGGCACAGGATTTTAACTACTCTTGGGGTACTTTCCTCTTACTACAGGTACCAGATTTTTTTCCTTCTTTGTCTGTCTAAAGCCTACGCATCTTTCAAAGTCTGGTTCAAATACTACTTTTTCCCTGATGTCTTTCCTGATTTCTGCTAAGAGTGGATTTAAAAGTCACCCAGATTAACCTCCTTCAAGGGGATCGTTTTCTGAACTTCCCCCAGACTCGATCAGTTCCTCATTCAAGACGCTAATCATATTTGTCCTGTAATGTTTCAGAATCTGTGTTATCCCCACCACAG
>NW_012150585.1:150862-153113 GCF_000956105.1 Propithecus coquereli | reverse complement strand
TGACACTCTCCTTTTCCCCACTCCCAAACTCTTCAGTTTTCAGGGAACCCTACACCGTCCGGGTGGAGGATCAAAGGTCAATGCGTGGAAACGTGGCCGTCTTCAAGTGCCTCATCCCCTCTTCAGTGCAGGAATACGTTAGCGTTGTGTCTTGGGAGAAAGACACAGTCTCCATCATCCCAGGTAAGGACGAATCACGGGGCGGCAGATAGGGGTGCTTGGGCAGGGGGCGGATAAAGTAGAGGTGCTTGAGCTGGTCGTTGAGCTGACCAAGATCCTGAGATTGGTTCTGGTGAATGATTTGTTATCGTTCTGGTGATACTTCGGCAAAAAACCGTCTTTGGTCTCCGTCTGGTGCATCTCAGTGGGGTGGTGAAGACCTACGTGAGTGGCCTCGGCTGAGTGTGTGAAGGTCCCATTAGACACGGCGTGTGGCAGGGGTCCCGTGCTTCCTGACTGCTGGGGTTTGGCTGGACCTGGACCTGGCGGACGAGAGGCTGGTCTGTGGTCCGTGTTTCTGCATTCGGAGCACTGAGCACTGGCTCCTTGGAGGACCAGCCTTGAGTATGCACGTGGGGCTTTTTCCTTTCCTTTTCTTTTCCTTTGTGCATGAGTTGGCTAAAGACTCTATCAGCATTCTAGCCAGCCGCATTCGGAGGCTGACGTGGGGAGATGGGTTTAAAATCATGTTGTAGGTTCATCTCATTACAGCTGCCTCGATTGTGAGTTTCTCATTATTGGTTCCTTTTACCTCTTCACGGTTGTCCCTCCAACAGGAAAACAGGTCTGGAAACCCCAAGAGAGGACCTCAAGTCCTTAAAATACCTCTGGGCCTCCAAAGAGTTACAGTTACAAAACTCTGGGATTTTTCCACCACGGACTCCCTTATCCCCACACATTGCAGAGGTTCTGTCGCTTTGTTCCTTCCTTTCTCTAGCAAGGACCTTTGTTTCCCTTTCTGTGAAATGGAGGAACTTAATCAGGTGCCCCCTGAGTGCCCTTCAGCACTGAGGTCCCATGGCGGGTGGTATGAAATGATCGTTGTTCCTCAAGGTGTGCGGGTTAGTCGGGGAGTGCATGCAGCCTGGAAAGCAGGGGTTCTTAGCCTGCGACTCATTCCAATCCCCGAGAACCTCCTTTAAAAACACCGGTGCTCGGTCCCAACCCCAAATCAACTGAATCAGAATCCCCCTGGGGTAGAACCTGGGCATCAGCATTTCCAGTGCTCCCTCCGTGTATAACTAGGATAAGAACCAATGCCTGGGCATGTGGACAGCTAACGTGGCGGGAGCCTTTTTTTGAGACGTTACTTTGTGTTTTGCTTTCAGTACTTTTTCCTTCTCTCAGTTCCAAGCAGATGGCCAGGCCGTTATATATCCTGGCTCCAGAGTTTGTAGCAGGACAGGAATCCAAAGCTACTTGAAGACAGCTGCTCTTCCTGTCTTTTGTAAAACCGTAGGCTAATAGGAGAGGTCAGGATGGGTGTTTTGACTGGGGAGCGGGGCCTCTGAGGGGAAGGAGCTAACAGGAGACAAAGGATGCCAGAGATGGGTAGTGCTGTGGGCTGCTTGGTGGATACAGCGGAAGAAGTGGTTGGACCCCACAAGGGTGGCGTGTGGGACCCGTAGGGACTGAGGGCCAGGGGTCTTGTGTCCAAATAAGGCATGGGGTTCACGGCCCAAGGCCCAAAGGGATCATGCAGGTGGGGCCCAGGGGCTGGTGAGGACCAGAGAGGCTGTGGACCCTGGCACACCCCTGAGAGAAACCCTAATAGTGATGGACACAGTCTCCTGGCTATCTAACAGAGTCAGATTTAAGGTAATTTAAAGAACATCAAAAAATGTGATATTTCTTGTACACTTGAATTTATGGACTAAGCATTATATCCATTAAAATAATAATTATTATTATGTTAAAATTTGGGGGGTGCTGACTATATGTCAGGCACTAGGCTAAGAAACATTCGTATATGATTTCACTTTATCATCGCAAAAAGTCCGTAAGGACGTTTCCGTCCTCTGCTTTACAGAAGAGGAAACTGAGGCTCAAAGCGAAGTAACTTCTTCTGGGTCACAGGTCTGTTATGCAGAGGGTGGGGGCTTCAACCCAGACAATGAGGACTTTGGCCTCTGGAAGGTGGAAAAAATCAGTGTTTTTTGATTTTTTTAGGGACAGCTTCACGGAACCAAGTCCAGTGTTGTGATTAAAAGCCTAGAATGTTGGACAAGAGACTGCCTGGATTTGAAACTCA
>NW_012150585.1:140614-142498 GCF_000956105.1 Propithecus coquereli | reverse complement strand
ACAAAGAATTAATATACAGAATATATTTAAAAATTACTGCAAATCAACAAGAAAAAGACAAACGACTCAACAGAAAATTGGGTAAGAGTTATGAGCAGACAATTCACAGAAGATGTAGTGGAATGTGGTGGGGAAAAGACAGGCTGTGGAGTTGGCTAGTCTTAATCTGTGACCTCAAGCAAGTTACTTTCAAAGCTTCAGTTGATTCATCTATAAAATGGGGACAATGAAACCTACTGCACATGGCATCCTTGAAACGAAAATAAGGCCTCTGAGGAGACTCGAATTCTTAGATGGGGAAGGAATGGCCTCAATGCATCAGGGAAATTGCCCACCCAGCTTCACGGGGTTATCTAACCTCGGGCCCCATCCGCCTAGCCCCGTCTTCTCCAGAGACATTGTCTCCTGCCACTCCCGCCTGTGTTACCCTTTCTGGGTGCTGGGCTGCAGGTGGAACATGGGTAAGCAGGGGCGCAGCCACCCAAAGGCATGGTGGTGCTGGGTCATAGATGGAGAATGGGTCCCCTAACCACGATCTTGAGAAAGCTACAAAGGACTGCAGCTAGAGAGATGACCACCACAGTGGTTTTTCAACTCAAATATACCATGATAACAACTGGGCAGAGGAGGGAAACCAAATGACTGGGGTGTAGCATTATCCATCTCTGAATTCACCAGTCTTGCAGGGTACCTGATAAAAATGTTATGTTGAGGGAAGGAATGAAGGTGTGTGGTTTGGTACCAACATAGTAAAGATCAACTCCACAAATTGCCTCGGTCTGATTTGCTCGAAGTGCTCAAGCACTGGTTCAAGGATACCTATTATCTCTAAAATGATGTGGTTTATGAAGTGCTATCGCATTACATCATTTGCTCCTCACTTTTGCTCTGTTATGCCCATTTCACAGAAAAGGACACAGGTACGGTGAGGCTTAGCGACTTGTGCAGTTAGAATAGAAGTAAAAGGGAAGGAAATAAACACCTACCAAGCCATGTGTACGTAGAGCCCAAGGGCAGGCACCAGCATGTTATCTCATTTCATTCTCCTTGGAACCCTGTGACGGAAGGGTGCCACTCCCATTCTTAGATGCCAAGGAAATGAGAGTGAGGGAGGCCAACTTCCAAGTGGCAAGGCCTGGGCTTGGACCCAGAGCTTTTGTCCCCAGAGCCCAAGCTCTTTCCTTGTAGCAGTGACTCCAGGCTGAGGGCTGTCCTAGGGACTCCCAACAATTACTATGTCCCTCACCAAGGCAATTGTAGAGAGGAAAAGGCAGCTGGCCCTTAATTTTGCTCTTGTTTGTTTATTGTTTGCTTTGGTGGGGAAGGAGCATCACACTCAGACAGTCTTGTGTTCTTCCTTGGAGCGTGGAGAAAATCCTGTTCTCTAAAGCTGTTAAACACACTTTGCAGGTTGGCGATGACCAGGAAGCTCTCAGAAGCAGCAAAGGCATTCTCTCCCTAGTCGGGTGGCCTTAGTTGAAATGATAATCGTAGTGATAATAGGGTTGCTAAGAAAATAAAGGATCAATTATTATATTGAGCTCTGATGGGATAAGTGCTTGTCTCCATCATGTCATTTAATCTTCACAAGTGTCCTATGTGGTTGGCAGTATTATTATCCCCATTTTGCAGATGAGGGGCCAGAGGCACAACGAGGTCAGTCACTTGCCCAAGGCCACAGAATGAGGAAGTGGTGAGGCAGCGTCTTAGCACAGGGCAGTTTGATTTTGGCTCTTAGAGAGGGCTTGGGACCCTTCTCAATCCGTGACCTGCAGGCAGTGTCCCCTTTTGTCTGGTTTTGCTCTCTGGTTTATAAAGCCCGTTCACCGGCATCATCTTGTTGAATCCTGCCAAGCACATCTGCGGGAGACACAGAGTTAGCAG
>NW_012150585.1:105606-140454 GCF_000956105.1 Propithecus coquereli | reverse complement strand
TTCTGAACTTCCCCCAGACTCGATCAGTTCCTCATTCAAGACGCTAATCATATTTGTCCTGTAATGTTTCAGAATCTGTGTTATCCCCACCACAGGGCTGTGTCACCATCAAGGGCAGGGTCCGTGTTTTATCCAGACCCCACACCCCTCCAGGGATTAGAGATGACGGTGCAAGGACAGTCGCTCCCCGACCGGACTGTCCTGTGGGCGGAGGGAAGCAGGGAGGCCTGCCTAAGGTCGCACAGCAGATTGGTGGCATCACCAGGGTTTAAGCCTAGTGGTCCTTCATCGCCATTATGCTGAGTTGCTTCTGTGGGGTTCCTCTTGGGATACTCTGTTGTTTAGATGCAAATTGGAGATCTCGGCTCTCAACTTTTTAGGGGCCTGGAGAAAAGGGCTGGGCTGGTCAGCCCGGGCTAACGTGAAAAAGGCGATGGGCTCGAGGTAATTCAACAGATGGGGTTTGGACCCCTGCTGAGTGCCGGCACAGTGTCAGGTCTTGAGGAGGAATCCAGGTAGCCCGTGACCTGTTCCTCTCCTTCAGGGGCTTCTATCTAGGGGTTACCGTATCTTCCCGTGAAGAGAATGATTCCACAGAAGCCCAGATTCTTTCTGATGGCGGCAGCCCAGTGGGGCCTCCCAAGGGGGTGGAATACATCACCAGGCTACGAGAGCAGAGAGCACTTTGTGGGGAGGTGACAGTGCCGGCAAAGGCCAGCGGGCAAGGAGATGTGGGGGATGTGGACGGAGAATGAGAGACTTAACTCACAAAGGTCCTGTCTGGTTCTAGGGAATAAAATAAGGGATAATATGGTAATAATAACTAATATTTATTGAGCACTTATTAAGTTGCCAGGCTTTTGTCTAAGCATTTTGCCATGTGCAGCTCATTTAATCTACACAGCAATCTGAAGACAAGGGGGTTGTTATTCCCCCATTTTACAGATGAGCAAGTGGAAGCACAAAGCAGCTAAGTAAATTGCTTAAAGTTAGTAAGTGGTAGAGCCACAAAGTAACTGTATGCATTTAGGCTCCATCACCTGTGCTCCTAAGTGCTGTGCTTTCTTGTCTCACAAAGAATTAATATACAGAATATATTTAAAAATTACTGCAAATCAACAAGAAAAAGACAAACGACTCAACAGAAAATTGGGTAAGAGTTATGAGCAGACAATTCACAGAAGATGTAGTGGAATGTGGTGGGGAAAAGACAGGCTGTGGAGTTGGCTAGTCTTAATCTGTGACCTCAAGCAAGTTACTTTCAAAGCTTCAGTTGATTCATCTATAAAATGGGAACAATGAAACCTACTGCACATGGCATCCTTGAAACGAAAATAAGGCCTCTGAGGAGACTCGAATTCTTAGATGGGGAAGGAATGGCCTCAATGCATCAGGGAAATTGCCCACCCAGCTTCACGGGGTTATCTAACCTCGGGCCCCATCCGCCTAGCCCCGTCTTCTCCAGAGACATTGTCTCCTGCCACTCCCGCCTGTGTTACCCTTTCTGGGTGCTGGGCTGCAGGTGGAACATGGGTAAGCAGGGGCGCAGCCACCCAAAGGCATGGTGGTGCTGGGTCATAGATGGAGAATGGGTCCCCTAACCACGATCTTGAGAAAGCTACAAAGGACTGCAGCTAGAGAGATGACCACCACAGTGGTTTTTCAACTCAAATATACCATGATAACAACTGGGCAGAGGAGGGAAACCAAATGACTGGGGTGTAGCATTATCCATCTCTGAATTCACCAGTCTTGCAGGGTACCTGATAAAAATGTTATGTTGAGGGAAGGAATGAAGGTGTGTGGTTTGGTACCAACATAGTAAAGATCAACTCCACAAATTGCCTCGGTCTGATTTGCTCGAAGTGCTCAAGCACTGGTTCAAGGATACCTATTATCTCTAAAATGATGTGGTTTATGAAGTGCTATCGCATTACATCATTTGCTCCTCACTTTTGCTCTGTTATGCCCATTTCACAGAAAAGGACACAGGTACGGTGAGGCTTAGCGACTTGTGCAGTTAGAATAGAAGTAAAAGGGAAGGAAATAAACACCTACCAAGCCATGTGTACGTAGAGCCCAAGGGCAGGCACCAGCATGTTATCTCATTTCATTCTCCTTGGAACCCTGTGACGGAAGGGTGCCACTCCCATTCTTAGATGCCAAGGAAATGAGAGTGAGGGAGGCCAACTTCCAAGTGGCAAGGCCTGGGCTTGGACCCAGAGCTTTTGTCCCCAGAGCCCAAGCTCTTTCCTTGTAGCAGTGACTCCAGGCTGAGGGCTGTCCTAGGGACTCCCAACAATTACTATGTCCCTCACCAAGGCAATTGTAGAGAGGAAAAGGCAGCTGGCCCTTAATTTTGCTCTTGTTTGTTTATTGTTTGCTTTGGTGGGGAAGGAGCATCACACTCAGACAGTCTTGTGTTCTTCCTTGGAGCGTGGAGAAAATCCTGTTCTCTAAAGCTGTTAAACACACTTTGCAGGTTGGCGATGACCAGGAAGCTCTCAGAAGCAGCAAAGGCATTCTCTCCCTAGTCGGGTGGCCTTAGTTGAAATGATAATCGTAGTGATAATAGGGTTGCTAAGAAAATAAAGGATCAATTATTATATTGAGCTCTGATGGGATAAGTGCTTGTCTCCATCATGTCATTTAATCTTCACAAGTGTCCTATGTGGTTGGCAGTATTATTATCCCCATTTTGCAGATGAGGGGCCAGAGGCACAACGAGGTCAGTCACTTGCCCAAGGCCACAGAATGAGGAAGTGGTGAGGCAGCGTCTTAGCACAGGGCAGTTTGATTTTGGCTCTTAGAGAGGGCTTGGGACCCTTCTCAATCCGTGACCTGCAGGCAGTGTCCCCTTTTGTCTGGTTTTGCTCTCTGGTTTATAAAGCCCGTTCACCGGCATCATCTTGTTGAATCCTGCCAAGCACATCTGCGGGAGACACAGAGTTAGCAGACTCACTTAACAGACAAGGGAAACCAAGGCTTAGGGGGAGTGAGGGCCCCGTTCAAGGTCACCCAGCTAGGGCGGGGTACACCAGAACTCTGGGTTTGATGCCCGCGCCCAGGAGCGCTTGAGGCCCCACCTGGAGTGCGTGCCTGCAGCTCCCCAGGGCTTCTTCCAATATCCCAGCAGGCGGGCTGCTCTGCACTTGCACGCCAGTTGGTTGTTCCAGAACCATCAGCCGTGCTCCTCAGTCAAGCAGAAATGTCTCGTGTTCACAGGTGCCTCTGGCGGCGTGTGCATGTGTCGTGTTTTGCTTTTCCATTTAGTTCATGGCAGGCGCTGCATTTCCAGAGCACCCACTGGGTGAATTTCAGCAGATTTAAGACAATTGCAGGCAAACGCTCTGCCCCGGGATCACACCGTGGCAGTGGACACGGAGCAAGCGGCATTGTTTGGTTAAGTTGGCACCTCTGTAAGTTACCCTGAAATCAGAGCAGAATTCTTTATAGAAGGTTAGCCTACACATAAATCATCATTAGACTACCTCATTTTTGTTTAATGCCTACCTAACTGTGCTGTAGTCTAAAAATGTGTGTTTAGTGAAGTCAAGGGTTGCAGGGAAATTATAGGGTTTTCAAAAACCCATTTGCTTTGCTGGTGCTCACATCAGAATCAATCTTGCCTTTAGTTCTCAATCTCATCGCAAACATGCAGCATTGCTCGCCGAATTCTGGCATTTAATGTAGGGTAGCATTTATTCAGAAGAAGCCAACGGTGCTTACAGAATGGTAGAGCTATGTATAGATGGCACTTCCTGCCAAGCCTGTGATTTTGAACTCTGTTGCGTATCAACGAGACGTTGCCTCCAGAGCTGGTGGAGATGGTGCTGTGGTTCAGAGCCCAGGTCTGCGCTGGGTCGCAGCAGGTGGGCAGTCTGCGCCTGGAATGCCACAAGCCTCACTGTGTGCTAGCACATAGTAGGCACTCAGACAATGTTTGTTGAACACCTAGAGGAAGATTTATTTAACCAGGAGGGTGGCTGTGCCTTTGGGTTAAATTTGTAAATGGGATGGATTGAAATGAAGGGGAGGGTGTGGTCATACCTGGTTCTACGGCTGCTAGAATAAGGCCATCATCTGCACCTATTATGCCCCAGCAGGGCTTGCTCAGGGCCTCTTATAGGATGGGATGAAGCTGTGTAGCAAAGGAAAAGAGTGTGCGCTCTGGCTTCAGAGAGGCTTGGGTTCAAATTTTAACCCTGCTCCTTACTTACCATATGACCCTGGGCAAGGCTTTTCACCTCTCTGAGCTTCACTGTCCTTAGCTGTGAGAATTAGAAATTATGTACTGTCTGGGTGCGGTGGCTCATGCCTGTAATCCCAGCACTTTGGGAGGCTGAGGTGGGAGGATCACTTGAGGCTGGGAGTTTGAGACCAGCCTGGGCAACATATCGAGATTCCTGTCTTTACAAAAAAATAAAAAATTAGCTGGTGCACACCTGTAAGTCCCAGCTACTTGGGAAACTGGCATGGAAGGATCATTTGAGCCCAGGAGTTCAAGGTTACAGTGAGCTGTGATCATACCACTGCACTCCAGCCTGGGTGACAAATTATGTACTTTTTTTTTTCTATATAGAGAAAATACATTTGCCATGTATCTTATGTATTTTTGTATATGGATCTATTTTCTACATGTAGTTTCTCTATATGGAGGTTTTCAGTTTTTCCTAGTGCTAGATAGACTTATACCCACAAACTGGCCCAGGGTTAATCACCTTCTTCTTGCAACCTGGGAAGGTCTCCGTGAGGAGTGAGATCACAGATGTGAGCATATAGGTGTGGGCATCTGTGCTCTTCTTACACAGAGGGTCAAGTGGATGTCAGGGCTGAGAGCATGCGGACAGGATGTTGAGGAGCCCGGCCCTCATGGTGGGGCCGAGAAACAGGGAAGCCCTTAGCATTGCCCCCTACAAGGCCTAAGCCCAAGCCTACCATTTTGCTCTTGGATTTTTGGGTCTACCTGACATCTCGCTGTGTGCAGAAACCTCTGGAGCATAGACACTTGTCTCTGTAGGCTGCCAAGCTCACCTCTCAGAGTGGAACACCAAGCCCTTTGTAGCCAGGCCCAGCTCTTGTGCATCCAGCATGGAGTGCAGGAGGGGCCCTAGGCTTAGACACCTCTAAGTCGGAGGTGTTTCCTCTCACACCTAGAGACCCCTCCCCTCCACTTTAGGGTCAAAGCAATTTGAGGTTCAAAGTATATCTGAATACCCAAGTTTTAGGGCATGGAATCTGCCAGAATTCTGGGGAGTCAGCTGCGAAGCAGACAACTGAGTGGGAGAAAGAAGCCCATGAGAGTGGGGAGTGGGGGGTGGAGGGTACAGAGGCAGAATCTGGGGCTCCACCAGGTGTGAGGAGAGCTTCATCCTGTGTGGGGGTCTGATGGGCTCTCTGAGACTTTGAATCAAAGGAATCCCTTCTGAGAGCACATAGCTAGGGTCCCTCTTCACTGTCCCCCCAGAGTGGGACATGGAAGGGGAAAGGGCTTCCATCTAGAATGCTCCAGAGCCTGCCATTACTGACCAGGCCTAGGGAAGCCATTTTGCAAGGGCTGATGGGATGCAGTTGTGCCCCATTGGGGCCTGTGCCCAGGAAGGGTGCAAGCACGCATCTTCCGGTTCCATCAGGCTATAGCTGTGCGGACCATATCTGACGTCGATTTCATCCCCTAAATCTATCTAAATGGCTATGTTGGCAGAAACCACAATCAGTTGATTGAATTTTTAGTTTATTATTTAATTTAGCAAATGTTTTTTAAGCACTTCCCTGTGCGCAAGATGCTGTGTTATGTAGACAGTGATTCCCAAGGGTCTTTGCATGAGGATCTCAAGGGATTTGGAGAAATTCCTCTTCCCACACACCAAAGAAACTAATTTTAATTAAAATATATATGTGTGCATGTGTATATATAATATGCATGATGTAATTTGTGTATATTGAACATGCATATATATGTATTCACACATACATACACACTTTTTTACCCGTGGAAAGGGGAGAGAGACTCACCTGTGTAGACCCCACTGTCTACGGGAAAGGGCATCCCCTGGGAGCATCTAGCTCAGAAGTGTGTCTAGGTGAGCTGGGGGCTGTAATGTTCAGGTCTTGACCTTTTCTCCTGAGCGAAGAGATGGTTTTCCATTCCCACTTTATCTTCTGGGCGGGAGCGAGGGGAGACTACGTGCTTTGATTTTTAAGGGTAGCCTTGGATCAATCTCTACTTTATGAGGTCTATTAGGCATAGGAAGGGTGGACAGAGGCATGAAAATATGTGGGGGACACTGTGCCTGCCTTCAAGAGGCTTGCTGTCTAACAGGCGAGATGGACTTGGGACACAGGTGACCCCAACACAGGGCAGAGTGTGATGAGCATGCAGGACAGGTGTCAAGTTCTCCGGGGCCTCAGAGGTGGGGGAGACCCATCTTTTGTGATTAGAGAAGGTGCCCCGGAAGAAAGGGCACCTCCCCTGGGTCCTGGCAAATTGGTCCATTTTGGCAAGCTGAGTGTTCTAGACTTTAGCATCACCTGGGGAGCTTTCGAGAACCACCAGTGTCCAGGCCCAGCCTCAGAGAAGCTCAACCAGGATCCCTGGGGGTAAGATCCAGGCATCTGAATTTGTTAAAGCTCCTAATGTGGTTCCAGTGGGCATCCGGGTTCCAGGGAAAGGAGGCCATGCCAGCAAGCTCCTGGAGAGCTGAGCACAATGGCTTGCTCTTGGGAAAAAGCAGCGTGGCTGGGCTGGAGCACAGGGTACGTTAAGGGTGGGGCAGAATTAATGCTGAATGAATTGTATGTAGTTAAAGGGCAATGGGGAACCATTAAAGATTTTGAGCAGGGAATGATCTGGAAGGAACATGAGGTCCTTCTGGGTGGATTGTGTTGATGCTGTACTAGTCGTATGGAATTTGGGGGGATAATAAAACACAAAGCACTTGCCATATGCCAGGCATTGTATGAATGGCTTTATACAAACTGACTCTTTTAGTCTTCCCAATATTGTTATAAAGTAGGTGAAATTGTCATCATCCCCATTTGAAAGATCAAAAACAATGAAGCACAGAGAGGTCAAGTAACTTGCCCAAGGTCACACAGCTAGTAAGCAATAGGGTAGGAATTCAATCCTAAGCCTTCCGGCACCAGAGCCCAGTCTTCCTCTCTAAGCCATCACATCTGGGCTTCCTGGTCCCCTCTTCCATTGAATTGGACTCTCTGCAGCAGGAGGAAGAGAAGAACTCAAAAGCAGACCTCAGTCCGGATGCCAGGTGTCCAGATCCGAGACCTTGGCCTGAGTGTGTCCACATGCGGGGCCTCCTCTGGAAGGTGAATATTCAAGTGTGAGGCCTCATCTGGGCGCTGGGTGTCTAGGTATGAGGCTTTCTCTGGAGGGTAGGTGTTCAGTCTTCAGTCTTCAGCCTCAGGGGTAGGTCTGGGATGAGGCTTCGCTTTGTTGAATGAGTATCCAGGTGTCAGACCCCAACCCCTGAGGCCAGGTGTCTTTACAGCTCTCTCTCCTTTGGATCATTTCTCTAACAGTCAGCAGCTCTCCTACAATGTAGTAGGCATAGGACTAGGAAAGTGGGAAGGGGGCGTGAGGTTTCTAGTTCCACCTGTGTCACTAAAGAGTGTTACGACCTCTCTCTGTGGGTACCAGTTTCCTCAGCTGTGAGTGAAGGGGCTGGAACAGATGATCCCTTAGGTCCCTTCCGGTTTGGTTCAGTTTAGCAAACTGTACTAAGCCCATGCGCCCTGCATCGTGCTGGGCAGCAGGGATGCGGCGACAGGTCTGTGCCCTGCAAGGGAGACAGACGAGGTAAGAAAAGAGCCCCAGTATGTGTATTTATTAAAGAAACGCTATTCCTCTCCACAAAGAGATGTGGATCGGAATAGTCACTGCAGCCATGTTTGTGATAGCAAAAAACAGGAAACCAATGTGGATAAATTAAATCTGTTATAGTCGTGCAATGGTATACTATGCTGCAGGGAAATGCATGAACCAGAGCTTTACAAATCAGTATGGACACGTCATGAAAAAATGTTGAATGGAAGAAAGCAAATTGCAGAAGGATGCATACATTATGGTACCATTTGTATAAAGTTTGAAAACATGCAAAACGGTACCCTATATTGTTTCTGGATACGTACGTATGTGGCGAAAGTATAGAAACACGCGTGAGAATGGTAAACACCATATTCAGGGGAGTGCTTACCTCTGAGGGGGAGGCAATGGGCTTGTGGAGGGAAGTACAACTGTTTTTGGAATGTCTTATTTCTTAAAATGTTTCTTCTAAAAAAGATCTGAAGAAAATATAGCCAAAAGAAACATGGGTCTTTTTACATGATTTTTTATGCTTTTCTCCCATGCATGATGTATTTCATTAGAAAAGGAACCATTTCAACACAATGCGCAAAGGTCTAGGAGGGGTGAGGTGGACTTTGGGTTCTTCCGTGATGTTCCTGGGTTGGGGGACTGGGCGTGCAGGGAGAGGAGGGGCTGGTCCTGGGGAGTGTGTGTTGGTGAGGCTGGGGAGGGGCCAGGGCACATACCCGCATCTCAGCTATGCCTTTGGTGACCTATTTCCTGCCCCCACTTCACGGGCCACCTTGGGCAAGGGTTGGTGCTCAATAGTTGTTAAATAACAACAATTAAAAGTGGTGTAAATATAAGAGGAGAAGACATGTATCTGCCTGGAATCCCATTGTAATCTATTTCCCGGCTTAATGAGAGCTTGGAGACCCAGCGTGAGGCCACTGGAAATTAAGATTGCTGGGAGGATTGATGGGGCTGTGAGACCTTCTTGTTCTGCCGCTCTCTGAAGAGCTGGGAGCCCAGGAGTGTCCTGGCAGCCCTCTGTCCTCTGTCCTCTGTACTGAGGGGTGGTCCGTCAGCGACCACAGCCTGCAGATAAGCAAGTCGCCAGCTGGGCAGGGAAAAGTGATTTGGGGATGGGTGGCCCCCGGATAATTGTCCGCATTGCGAGGTCTACTCCCAGCTGTAGCTCAAATTACAAGAGAAAGCTGGGAGTCCAGGTCCTAGCAGACAGGGAAACCTGAGAGAGAAAGGTGATCTACTGTCCCCCCACCCCTTGGAGCCCCGTGGGGCCTGGAGAACAGAGGGTGTCCTGGGCAGAGGGCAGGGCAGGGTTGCCACCTGCTGCCTTCTTGCGTTGTCTTAGAAGCTCCTAATTTTTTTCCAATTTACCCTGCAACAATGGTTCCCCCTGTCCTGCCCTTCCCTCTTGCCCACCAAAGGTCTCAGGAGGCACACAAAGCCAGTAGAATTGCTTTGCTGGGGTTGGATGGGGCCTTGGAGATCACAGAGCCTAATGCCCTGGGCATTTCATAGAGATGCCATTTGTGGCCTTGATAGGACCTGGACCCAGGTCTCAAGCAGCATCCTGCTGCAGGATGAGGGAGTCTGTTTCATTCTGAACAGGGTGGATTTGTGTTGGGATCCTGGAAGGTCTGGAAGTCACCACCAGGGTTTACAAAGAGCACAGAATTAACATACATATCAGTGCGCGTGTATCCACAAGATAGAGTTCCCACCTCGTTTATCACGTGTGGGCACATAACAGATGTGTTACTGAAAAGCGATGTATCGAATCACCTCTTAAAAGGAGGCGAACTCTTTTTAGGGAAACCTTGAGGTGATTTTGGCAAGCGTGTGGATAGTCGGGCACACTCACACACTGCCGATGCAAGGAGACACTGGTGCAGCCTTTCAGAAAGCGATTTGGCACTGTGTATCTGAAGCCTTAGATGTCCATGTCCTTAGGGCTCTATCCTTACTAAGTAACCAAAGATGGCAATAAACAGTTCTGTTCTTGACTGCAATGTTATTTATTTATTTACAACAGTGAAAAATCCAAAATCCTAAATAGCCAATAACAGAGGAATGACTAAACAACTTATGGTACAATAATACAATGAAATATTTTCAATGCATTTTTAACCTACACGAGTAAAATATCGAAATATGTTAGGTGGAAAAATAATTTTATGTATAGAATGGGATCCCAATTAGTTAAAAAAAAACATATACTGTACTATATATGTCTCATAGATGGATTTTTAAATTGATACATAATATTTTACATATTTATGGGTTATATGTGCTGTTTTGTTGGGTGCACGGAATGTGGAATGATCAGGTTAGAGTATCTGGCGTATCTGTCGCTTTGAATATTTATCGTTTCTGCGTGTTGAGATCATAGATGGATATCTTGAAACATACTTGAACGCTATTAGTGATTATCACAGTTATCTCCAGGTAGTAGGATTAGGAATGATTTCTGGTTTCTTTTTCATAGGTCTCTACATTTTTTGAGTAGATGTTAAGAAGAACCGGTTATGGAGTGGTTTTGAAGACTGAAAAGTCGTGTTTAAGTGTAGGTACCTTGCCAAGCAGCTGTTGCTCCTGTTTTTTTTAGGGAGTCCCTCTTTCATGAAGTTCCTCCTTATATGGGGCTAAAATCTGCTTTTGTGACTTAGGTGCTGCTCCTGCCGGCTCCTCACCCTTGAACTTCTGGAGGGGAAGTGTCCGTCTTTCTGTCCGTACCCTTCAGATACTTGAGGACAGCTCTCATAGCCCTGTACCCTGCCCACACCCCAGGGGCCTGTTCTTCCGGCTAATGCAACCCCCCTTCCGCAGCTGTCCATGCTATTCATCTGATCTGATCTCATCGGGTGCCACCTCTGGACATGCCCTGGTGTGTCTAGGTCTTTCTCAAAGCGCAGGCCCAGAGTGAGCACCCCATACCACAGATGGTAACTGAGGGTGCGACGAGCCTGTTGCCCTCTCCCTGGCCCGAACGTGCTGTTTCTAACCCACACACCTTGGGTCAGGTTTTCATCAGCCCCCTCAGAGTGATGGCTCCTTCTGAGCTCTGGCTCTTTGTAGCTATGAAATATTACCTAAATTTCTCAACTTTCTCATTTCTAAAGTAATAATAACAGTTTTCTATGACCCATACAGCAATAGGACGGCCTCTGCCTCTTAAGAGCTGCAAAATTGGCTCTAATCTTAATTAAGCCCTGGAAATGACCCATGGCCCTCCCAAGATGTCTGCAGGTTCCCAGGAAGCTCCTGTTCTCACGGCTGTCGCTGGCTCCGGCTTCCCCAGTCGCCGAGTTCTTGCTCTGTGCTCTGTGCTTCTGGGACGCTTCTGTCTCCGCCCTGATGCTGACCAGATGTGGCCTCAGCCTCCTTTCTGGTTTTCACAAAAATCCCCACCCCCGTCACGTAGACCTGCACGTATCTTGCAGACCTTCCCGGGGATTTGGGGAGGTCAGGTGATGTGGATCACAGAAAGCCATCACTGTCCCTAGAGTCCAGTGGGCACCTGCCACGTTGAGGGGCCTGGCTCCCTGCTCCCCCTCTGAACTGGGACTGCCAGTCCCGCCTCAGCCCCACAGAAAAGCGCCCTGCTCCACTGTTCTCTTCTCCGCTTCCCAGATTAACCTTCCCGACAGGGAGGATTCAGAGGGTCTTTCGGATCTTTCACACAGTTTCAGGGAGGGTGTTGATGTGCATTAATACATTTAATAGTGAGAACATCCGTGATGGCAAGCTTCCTTCTCCTGCTTGCCTCTGATGGCTTTAACCGAGGGCAGGGTTTTCCTCCGCCCAGGACAAGGGACCTTTGCTCCTGGTGGTTGAGGGTATAGCGGGCCAGGTGCTCCTTTGTCCAGTCCCAACACTCGGAGCTTCCCTGTAGGTGGGGAAAATCGACAATCTGATTTTGTGACTCTGTTAAAATGGAAAGATCCAAATTTCTTAAGAAGGCTAGAAAACAAAACCAAGAACCCTTTAAAATGGCTTGCTTTGCGTTTCTGACTTGACGCTGCAGTTTGATAAGAGTCAAGAGGAGATGTCTGCATGGGACTCCTGAGCACGCGGGAATCTTCCAAAGGAAGGAAGACCTGCGGTCGGGGAGACAGTGCAGGACTAGGAAAGCCGGGACGGGACTGAGTGCCAGCTGGGTCTCCCCTTGCGCAGGTGACCTACCTCTCAGAACTCGCTCCTCTAGAAAATGGGAATGCTGATGGAAAGTTATTATTTCACAGGTCTTATTTCCTTGGCATCGCCTCAACCAGGAGCTCGGACTAGCTTCTAACATTTTTTCCCTGAGGGATCCGCGTCCTTCCTTTGGGAAAGTTCCTTACACCCTCCCTTCTGTCATAAACTAGCGTTCACATAGCCAAGGTTGTCTGTTCCCGGTCTTACGAGTGTTGTATGTTTCCTTACAAGTCCTGGACAAATCTTCTGGGGCTCCACAGAGGGAGAGGAATTAAACTCCAGAGCTGCCCAGTGACTTACAACAGAAGTCACTGAAAGCTTCCGACGCCGCGTTGTTTCCTCGGATGACCGAGCTCAGAGTGTGGTGCCCCGGGGCAGTGCTTCCCAGCTGCTTTCGCCTCCCAGGGCAAAGAGGAGGTTGTCTGTGTCTGGGGTGACCTGTCCCCCATGGGCTGGGGACGGCATCTGCCTGCCCCAGGTCCAGGCCTGACTCATCCCAGGCTGAGGGGTCTGTGTGTGGGGGAGTCAGGAGGAGCCCAGGTAGCAGGTAGGCAGGTAGGCAGGTAGGGAAGGGGGTACCCCTAGGAAGGTGAGGGGATCAGTTTGGAAGCCGTGATTTTACGTGGCTGAGGAGGCACCATGACACTGAAGAATGGCCCAGGCCATTTCCCTGTAGCCCCTCTGTTTCTCCCTCCTCCTTCTCCACATGACTCCCTTCCGAAGGGACTTGAATTATAAAGTCACTGTTTTAAGAATAGACACAATGGGGTGAGCCCGTTAGCTGTCACCGTCAGCTCTCAGATCCTTCCTCCTTCTGCTGCTACTGGAGAAAGATCACTCTTCCCCTCCTTTCTATGACAGTGCGCCTGTGTTGTCGGTCCTTCTCTCCATCCACCCACTCGCCCGCCCAGCCACCCCGCCGCACCCTCTCCATCTGGGCCCCGAGTCCTGGCCCACAATATAGTCATAGCCGGTGACAGTCAGGGGAAGCTTCCTTTCCCGGGAAGAACTTTCGACATGAAGGTGTGGAAGATCAAGGAGCAATGGCTGCCGAGGGAGAGGGTGATGGAAACAGAGTGACGGCAGCGCGCAGAATTAATTCCCTGGTGTCGGATTTAATGAAGGGCTGCCTCCCGTGCTGCCTCGCAAAGGCACATCATGGAGTGATTGGCGCTGGATGCACGCACAGCTCCAATTAAGAGTTTCTGCGTCTCACAGGGGCAGGGTGGCTTTGAGTCTCTAGACGCTGGGGGCTTTTCTGCCCCCTCCCCCTTCCAGGCTGGCACAGCCCTAATCCAAAAGTCAGGGATCTCTGCTCCTCTTAAAGGGAAAGGACCCCAGGATCTTTTTCAGCTGCTTCCGTGTGTCCCTGGAGGCCCTCCTTGCTCCCTTCTCCCTTAGTCCTCGGATAAGGCCCACGCCTCTCCTTTGCAAATGGTGCCTACTTCACCTCTTCCCTGCTGCCTGAATCTTAGAATCACAGAGGCTTAAACCCGGGAGGCAACCTTAATGACAATCTAGTCCAGAGTCACTTACAGTGTTAGGACTAGGACCAGGGTCTCTAGGACAATCTCTCTGGCCTCCTGTCCCGGTTCTGGCAGCATGCAGCGTGAGTGACAGCTGTGTCTCAGGGCCTCCAGTCTGGGTACCGGGGACAAGCCCCCCTAAGTGACGGGTCTACTGCCAATTCAAGGTGATTCTCTAACCGTAACTGAATTGTGGCAACAGAACCACCCGTCACATTTGACAGTCAACAAAAGTGTGCCTGTCTCATCTCATGTTTTACTTGGTGTGTTGAAGGCCATGGAGATACTATTGCCCTTGAGTTTGAATCCTATCTCAGCCACTAAGTAGTACATGACCTTGCTCAACTTTTGCTGTTTAACTTCTCGAAGCCTCCTTTTCTCATTTGAAAATCGAGAATAATAACACTTATCATACAAGTTCATAACAGAGTAGACTCTTGTTATATAAATGAAGAACAAGGCTCTGAGGTTAAATGATGTGCCCCCAAACACAGCAGTGACCAAGGGCAAAGGGAGAATTAGAACACAGGTCTTCCCACTCCCAGGCCTGTGCTGTTTTTGCAACACCTTTTGCTAAAACCATGCTGCCCTTCTCCCTCCTCCTCCTCCTCCTCCTCCTCCTCCTCGTTTACCAAGACTTTACTGTGCTGGGGCTGTGCTAAGTACTTTGCAGACTTCATACCACTTAATCCTGACAGCAGCCCTGTGAGGTGCGTATTAAATGTGTTTCCATTTTATACTCAAGGAAACAGAGGTTTAGAGAGGGTACATTGCCCCAGGTCAAGAGCTAACAAGTGGCTTAGGCAGGATTCACAGCAGGTCGGTGTGTCCCCCAAGCCCACAGGGTCACTCGCTGTGTTCCCAACCGTCCTGTACTCCTACCCCTGCCCCCCACCCTGGGGTTCCAGCTCCCCAGGACAGCTACGGGCCAAGTGACCGGAGAGACTTAGAGGCTCATCCTCGCTGGCTCACGGGCCACCTGCTGTGTCCAGGCTCTATGCTGGGCCAGGGTGTCCTTGCCTTGTCACAGGACCTCATGCTGAAACCCCATCCCTGACACTAGAATTGCAGTGTTTCCCAACGGTGACAGAAATAGACCTCTTCTCCCTCGTTTTCAGATTGAGAAACAGGTCCAGAGGGGAAGCAGTGCTCAGCAGAATCACACAGAGCCTTTAGCAAACCACAGCGTCTGAGCCCCAGACCCTGTTGTATCCCCAGTTCACCCTGCCGGATATGCCTGGTTCCAGCAAAGAACCAAAAAAAGACATTCTCTGGCTGATGCTGCTCAAAGAAGTCTTCTTTGTCCAGTGAGCTGCCAGGGCCCCTTTCTTCGCAGCGTGCTGGCCTGGAGGGGTTCTGGAGTAAGCCCCTCGGGGGGATCCAGCATTCTCTCCTGCGCTCCAGGGCCCGCTCTTAACTCACCATCAGGTACAACGTGCTGTGAGTTACGTTTAAAATTATATGTTCCCCAACCCCCTCCCTCTGTATTGATGGAACGATTAATGAGACCCTAGCGTGAGCCACCGGAGTAAATAAACACAAATTATTGTCCCACCCTGTAGGCCTTGGCCGACAAGGCTTTCCCCTCCTCGCTCAGCTACGGCTTCAATAATGAGCCACGCTTGGCTTTTATAGGCGGTGAGTTCAGTTCCCTGAGGCCTGCGTGAAAGGACCCCTGGAATCAGGGATCGGAGCTCCTCCCCCATCCCCTGGACTGGGCCTCTGGATAGGAATGAGAAGGCTTGTTCTAGGGAGAGAGACCCTGCCTCCTGCAACATACTCTGAACTGCTTATTTAAGTGACACACACACACACACACACACACACTCGCACACACAAGGTTCATGAATTGGTGGTGTTAAATAACAATTAGGTCAATAATGCCCTTTCCAAAAAACCTTTTAACAAATTACTTCCGTTGATAATTAGCCCCTGTGAGAATCTCGGTGTGGGGCAGTCCTGACGGAAAGTGGATCCAGACACAAACCCAGTGCTGGGAGCTGAGTCTCTCACTTGTCAAGGAAAACCTCTTTCCTCACTCAACTGGGGCAGAGCCGAGGCCCTGGGTCAATCTCTGCGACTCCTGTCGCCTTGACCTTGAACAAGGGCACTGTCTTTCGCCTCCCCTGAGCCTCTGTATTTCCCCCCCTAGGTGGCTTCCAGGGTTACTGAGGAAGCTGTGGGTTTGAGGACATGTTGCTGGCTCGGTGGCTTAGGGCATAGCTTGGCGCCAAGAACATCTCTGGAAGATAAGCACTTTCCTCTGCTTGCCCAAGGCTTCCCAAAGAGCTGGTGCCTTCTCCTGGTGCCTACGTTCCTGCCCGAGCCCAGAGATGGTGCCCAGGCGTGTTACAGAGAGAAGTAGCTTGAGAGGGGTGAGAAACTGTCTGAAATAATTCCATCCTTCCCTGGAGACTTGGCGTGAATTTTATCTAATCACCATGGCAACAGATAAAAAAAAAAAAAAGAAAAAAGGTGTGAGCGTATCGCCTTTGCTGTGATAATTCAGATTTATATATTCAGATCAGATTGGAGTTGGAGATTTTTTTTTTAAGGGAGCAGATGCAGCAGAAGGTGTGACTGCAAATAATGTAGCACAAATGTTTGATGATCCTGCCCTTTAAGAAGTGGAACGCAGTTTCCTGCAGTTTTTCCAGAATATAATTATTCCATCAAACCCATTGCAATGAGGACTCATTACGGGCCTGCATAATGCAGAGTCACGTCCGTGCCAACAACACGCCTGCGCACACACAAACACACACAAACACGCATGCATAGGCAGTCCCAGCCCCCGCCCTCTGCCTCTGGCCACCCCCAAATGGAAACCTGAGAACCCCCCAAGAAAGGCCTGAGTAAGGGGCCTGAGAAGGCTGTGACCAAAGGGCAGCTCAGACTTTACAGGTGGCGCAGGGTGGTGGGACCCACTTCCCCCTGCTGTCCTGCCCGTGGGAGCCCACTGCAGAGTGCAAGCCCTTGGAGGGCAGGGGCTGGGGCTGGGTGGTCCTTTTGTACAGTCTCTGTCCAACCCGGCTGATTAATTCAGATGTTTTCATAAACTATGTGATTCTGAGCGTTTGTTCAAGGTCACACAACAGTGAGTGGTACTGTCTGATCTAATCCAGTCTTCTGACTCCTAGGCTGGGGATTTTTCCGCTAGAAGCTTCACTTTGGGATTAGAATAAGCACAGAGGCCTACACCCTGTTTTCTTTTATCCCCGCCTTGCACACCGGGGAAGACTGGCATGCATGCGGTAGCCCATGTGCTTGGTAGAGAGCAGACACACCCGGTGGGCACTTTATCAGTGTTTATTGGGCCTTACCTACCCCCTCCCTGCCTGACACGTGTGCTTGCAGGTACTGCCTTTCAGGAGCTGACAATTTCTCCAGGTCTGTTGGTCTCAAGCCATTGGAAGTTCTTCCAACGTGATCACCTTCACAATGGACTGTCCCTGGAGCAGACTGAGAGCATTTCCATTCTGCTGAAGGGGCAACAGTCCCCCTAGGCTGCCCCTACCCTGGCCCCAACAAAGACACAGGTGTCTATACCTGCCCAGCTCCCCCCAGTCAGGAGAGGGGCGGCACCAGGGTGTGCAGCGTGAGGGGGACAGGGCCCCTGAGTACAGGGGCACTCAGGGCTGCCCCATTTCTTGCTGGAGGATGAGTTCTCCATTATTCTCTCTCCTACACTATAGATGTCCCCTTAACCAACGCTTCCTGAATGAGAACTGTGGCCCAGAAAGGACACATGGCTTGGTAGGACAAGGTGAGAGCAAGAACACAGACCCTCTAACCTCCAGGCTATCCCTCCTCAGTGCCTCTTGTCACCCAGATCAAATCCTGACATGTTAATCCGTGCCTGGACAGAGGCTTGTCACCCGTATGTTTCCACGTCCCCTGCTCACAGTTCCTACTGGCAGACTGGGTGTCTGGCATCATCAAGGACCCCTAGAGCTCCGGTCTGCACAGCCCCTGAGGCTGTCTGTCCTGATGCCCCCTCTCATTAGTCCTTTCTGGGATTTAATGCCAGTTCTCCCTGCCACAAGGTTGAGGGGTGGGGTCCTTCCATCCTGGGCTTTGGGTTTCCCGCATTGGATGCCTGGGCAGAGCCCCCGGCTGACCTGCACTGCCTGCGATGCGGCTTAGCCTGACTGTCGGCTCCGGACCATTAGGAACCCCCGGCCGGCGGGCTGGGCCCATGTCTGCTCTGAGCCTGCACACCTTGCAAATGATCCAGGTCACCCGCCGCCTCCTCCCCTGCAGATGGGCTTGTTCCGAAGGCTGAGGTCTGCTGCTCGCGTGGTGCTGCTGTCTGCCGCCCTCTCAGCAGAGTGCTTACAAACTTCCCTTTCCAGTCATTTACCTGGATCTCCAGGCTTGAAGGTAGGATGTGTAAGAGACACAGAGAAGGTCGTGGCCCCTCGTCCAACCCCGGCCTGGCCATCAGTGTTGGCAGCGTAAGGCCTCCACCCTACAAGGAAATAAAGCTGCTTCTGGGAGGATAGCTCATTCCCATGTACATGCCGCCCTGTGAATGGGGAGAGGCAGGCAGCAGATTGTTTGTGTTTGGTGTGTAATTTATTTACCTGGGAAGGCACAGCTCCGCGGAGCATCTGGTTTCCAGCATGTTTCCAAACCTTCATCCCGGCTCACACCCCATCTGGCCAAAATGAGACCAGGGAAGCAGGTCACAGGGGGCTGGTTTCCCCCTTTGCATTCCAGTGCTGTGGCTCCTCTCTGGGAACAGAGGTGTTCCACCTGCACGGAAGACGAGGAAGACCTTGGAACTCCTCTTGGGAGCCCAGCAGGCCCAGATAAGACAGGTTGCGTAATGACAGGTTGTGGGCGGCAGGGGCGCAGAGGTGACTGGAGCCTTACCCCGCAAGCTCGGTTCTGGGGAGCTTCCTCAGCCAGCTCAGACCAGCAGCTGGGCCTGGGCAGTGGGGCCCACAGCACCCCGCAGCTCCCCTGTTCCCTCCCAGGGAGGGAGCCGGTCCTTACTGAGGTGGACAAGGCAGGTGCTACTCTGCCTCCCTAGACGGTTGGGTCTCCCTGAGCGGAGGTCGGCGTGGCACCCAGGCCCCGGGCTCCAGCACACATTAGCTGGGCTGGGCCACAAGCAGCGCTACCGTCCTGGAGTCCCAGCCAAGCCTCCTGTCCTCCAGCGCACACCTCCAGAGCGCACCGGCTGCAACCTGTGCTCTGTTATGGGCCCCTTGCTGCGGTGTGTCCACGGTAGGTGGACTGGGGACAGTCAGGGCTTACAGAAAAGCTGATGGAACCAGACTGCGTGCCTGGAGGTGAGAAGACAGGGAGATGTGCTTCCTGCCTCTCCCAGTGTCCAAAGTGCTATGGGAAGGAAGAAGGAGTGAGATTATTTCATGAGGCTCTAAGAGGCAGGCTGAGGACCAGTGGGGGAAGTTATGGGGAAGACAGAGGTAGTTCAGTGTGACTTTTCTAACAAAGTGGCCAAGCAATGGCTTAGATTCTCTCATAAGGCAGTGAGCTTGCCGTTATGGAGCGTGTCTGAGGCAGGGAGAGATGATAATATTAGTTCCCACTTATGGAGTGTCCACTAAGTGCCAGATATTCTTGCTCTTGTCTTCACTTTCTATAACAATCTCCGATTTCGGTATCATTGTCCCTATATTGCATAGCAGTTACTAAGTGCAGAGAGGTTAAATAATGTGCCCAAGGTCACACAGTTTGTAAATAGCAGAGCAGGGCTGAGTCCCCGAGAAAGACTGTGCCCTTCCTAGCATTGCCTGGGGCTTATGGAAGGAAAACCTGCTGCGTGGGGGAAAGAGTCGCCCAGATGATCTCAAGACCCCTCTCCTTACCAAAGATTCGATGGCTCACTCCCTGGGACGCTATTCTTGCTTAACCTGCCTCTGACCACCTTGCATTTCAGTCTGACCTCAACACTTAGGCCCCCCTGGCCCCGCAGGACAAGGCTGCCACAGCTTATAAAACTGCTCCACAAAGTACTGCGTCCTGCACGCACCACACCTGTGCAAGTTGGGTACCATCCTCCTCCTGTGTTACCTCAGGGACCTGGCATCAGGGGACTCAGGTGGTCGAGAAGTGGCGAGGTTCCACGACTCGGCAGACCCGACCTCCTGAAGTCAGCTCGCTGTTCTGGCCACCGTGGTGCACCACGCCCTCCCCGCCACGGACCGCTCAGTAGAGCGTGCCGTCTGTATTCGTGCATGTATTTGCTTCTGAAGAGGAAGGGTCTTCATGGAGTCATCTGTAACTCCAGCCTTGCATTTAGCATCGTGCTGACGGTGCGTGTCTGAGGAGGGTTGGGGAGAGGACAGTGAGTACTTGTTGACTGACTGGCCGCTGGTCACCCAGGCCACGGAGCCAACAAGGCTGCCTGGCACAGGGGTCCTTAAGCAGCCCTAGGCCAGGACTGCATCAAGGTAGTACCTTGAATTTGAAGAAAGCCACTCCCAAAGCTTAGGGTTTGGGGCTGCTAAAAAGAAAAAAAATAGATCTGTTGTGCTTGACTTGTTAGGCAGAGAAGAATGCTGGCCGGGGGAGGGTCAGGGTTTGAAGGCAGGGGCCAGGAGGAGGAAATGTTGTAGCCACGATGAAGACTGGAGTGCAGAGGAGGTGGGGGGCTGGGGGCGATGAAGGCCAGGGGGTGGCAGGGAGCTGGCGGCTGGACCCCAGGGGTGGCAAGCCCTTGGGTTTGTGCCTGTGGGCTGGATTCATTCATTCTTGCGTTCATCTGTCAGTTATGGAGTGCGGGACAGCCCTCGCCGACCCACGCGTTCTAAGCAGTGCCATCATGCGCTGCATCAGAACCTAAGTGAGCCCAGGCCTCCCAGGGAGGGTCCGTGGAACACCTGAGATTTCAGCTGAGGCCGGGAGCCTGAGCAGGAGTTGTCAGGCGAGGACTGGGATGGGAGAGCCGTTCTAGGCCACGGGAACAGCACGTTGCAAAGGCCTAGGGGTGTAAGGGAGTCCTGTGTGTTTGGGGAGCACCCTATGGTCCCCAGGACAGGGAGTGACAGGAGGCATTGTCCCAGGCTGCCAACAGCACATGCAAAGCTGGGAGTGTCGGCAGCTGCATGGGGTTCTGAGGAGGAGGCCACGTGGTCAGGTGTGTATTCCAGAAGGATGCCCTGATGGCAGCGGGGAGAGTGGCTTGGATCTGGGGAGACTGGGCCCTCTCTTGGGGGCTCCAAGCACTTCCCTAGGGACCACTGGGCTCCCCTTGGCCTCCTAGGTCCCTGTGTTGGGGCAGAGGCAGAGAAGGAGCTACAGAGCACTGTGCCAAGGCACTGCCCCTCGGCCATACAGCCAGCTGGGGACAGCACTGGCAGGAGGCCCCAGGTCCCAGTCTCCTGACCCCGATCTACTCCCAAATGCCCATATCCCAGGTGCCTAATGCATTTGCAAAATGTGGGATGACGATAATAAAAATTGACTTATGTAGCACTTACTATGTGCCAGGCACTATTCTAAGCACCTTATGCATATTCATTCATTCATTTAATCCTCAGCCTAACCCTCTGAGTAAGATGCTATCATATCATTACCCCCATTTTACAGATGAAGACACTGAGGCACAGAGAGGTCCAGGGACTTGCCCAGAGTCACATGCAGCTAAGTGATGCGGCTCGGGTTTGAATTCAGGCCTTCTAGCTCCAACTCTCAGTGCTTAGCTGGCACAGCACAGTGGAGCAAACAGACCAGCAGTTCAAGAACGAGCCTGTGAAGAGAGACGCTGGGGCGCCTGTCTTACACGGAGCGACACGAGTCTCCCTGGGGGCTGGTGTCCCACAGCCCCAGGCCCTGGTGAGCAGGGCATGCTCTGGCTCAGTGGGGCAGGAGGGCTGGGGACGCCTTCCCCTGGTCAGGGTTGGCCACCTACAAGGGAGGGCAGAGGGCTGGAGGGTTATCTGCTACCCAGTCCCCATCCCACGCCCCTCACTCCTGCCTTGCTCTTAAGGAGAGGAAATCTCCCTTGGGATGAAACAGCCCGAACTCCCTTGGTAGTCTGCCTTGGTTTTGTTTTTGCTTTGCAGCCGGGTGTTGTTTTTTCTTAACCACTTTTTTATGAAGTTTTAACATACATACAGCAAAGCACACTGACCTTAAGTGTACAGTTCAATGAATGTTGACAAAATGAGCTTGCCCACGAAGCCATCTCCCCACCCCCATAACCTCACCAGCCCACCACGAGCCTCCCGTGCGCCCCTCCCAGCTGTCCTCCTGCCCCAAGGTGACTGCCCTCCTGAGGTCTGTCACCACGGATTAGTGATGCCTGCACACAAAATGGAATCATGCAGCGTGTTCTCTTACACCTGGCTTCTCCCGCTCCGTCCTGCGCCTGTGTCGTTCACTCAGGAGGTTGTGGTGACTGTCCTGGTAATCACTGCTATTGTCAGGTTGCCCCTCGCCGTGGTCACCTGTGCTCTGGGCGGCACTTCCTCTGGCTCGGCCAGCCCTCCACGCTGGGGTGAGGCAGGCCCTGGACCTCAGCGGGAGGCTGGGCATTGCAGAGCTGACGTGCCTCCTTTCTGTGACTTCCTTCCCCTTTGTCTATACATTTGAGAACTTTCTCTCCCCTCTGCGGTCTCCTGTGGTCTCTGGGTCTGGAATCAAAGCCAGGCCTGCTGGACAGAGGCTCCCTTTCCCCCGCTCTGGCTCAGGCCGGAACAGGCTGTGTAGATCCAGGTGGAGGGTGCAGTCCAGCGGGGCTCTGGTTACCGGGGGTGTCCCGGGGCTGGGGCCGGTAGGAGTGTGGAGGGAACACTCACCAGCGACAGATGTGGCGGGTTGTGGAGGAGGAATCTAGGGGACTGCTGTAGTCCCTTCCAGCTGGGAGATTGCAGGAGCCCAGGTTTCTTGGAAAGGACTCTCTTGCTGCTGGGAATGGAAGGACGGGACGTGAAGGTGCATCCTTCAGGCCTCACCTGGCAGCATCCCTTAGGAATGCAGGCTCTTGGGCCCCGGTGCCCTGCAGGATTGGAATCTGCATCTAACCAGATGTGTGGCAGAGCCACCGGGCTTTAGGTGGCTGCTTTAGGCAGTGCCCGGAGGTGGTCAAGAGCTGGACTCAGGCCAGACTATCTGGGTTTGGATCCCGGCTCAGCCACTTCCTGTGTGACCTTAGGCAAGTTATTCAACCTCTGAGCTTCACCTATCAAATGAGGATAATTATAGTACTTATCTCACGGGGTTGTTGTGAGATTTAAATGAGATAATACACGTGGAATACTTTGAGCAGTCCCTAGCACATGGCGAGCAATAAATATTATCACTTGTAATCTATCACTCAGTGCTGGGTCCTTCAGCCCGCTTTCCAGATCAAGGAACTCACTTCTCAGCTGAAGAAACTGAGGCCAGTGAGCTGACGTGTTCCAGGGGACAGAGGAGATGGAGTTTGTAGGAGAGTCATAACCCCCTGCTACCACCTTCTCCCCACATGGGTCTGGGATGCGGTACCCGGAGGCCACACACAGGCTGTGGTGTGTTTATGGATATTGAATTCTGTCTGTTAATCGCCAAGGATTAATTGTTAAGGAGAAACACAAGGTGTTTGTCTGGCTCCCAGCAAGTTCTAAATTAAATGAGAGAGGGAGGGCAGCGGCCCGAGAGAGCGAGTGAGAGTGCGCAGGAGGATCTGGGGCTGGGAAGGACCTGCTGCCCAGGGAAAGTGGGCCAGGAGCCAAGGGGGTGGTTCTGCCAGACAGCAGGAGCTGCGGTCGGTGGCCCCGAGGTGTCAGACGCTGCTCAGCTTCCTGCACTTCAGTGAAGGGGGTGGCGGGCAGCTGGCTCCCTGGGGAGCTTGGAGGATGGGGCCTTGGTTGCAAGCAGGTATGGACCGAGGTGTCCAGAGCTGAGGGGTCTCTGGACGACTTGGGGCTCAAGGTGGTCCCAGCTGGACTCTGTCTACCCTCCCTTGTGTGTGTGCGCGGCTGTGGTTACTGTGGCCCTCAGGACAGGTCCTGACCCAGCAACCTCGTCTCCTGCCTGGGCCTCCACCCTGCGCCTGGCTGCACCCTGCTCTCTCCCCGCTTCCTCCCTGGCCTGTGCTCCTCGTCTGTGCTGCATAAAGCTGCGCTGAAGTCGCTCATTTCCTTGTCTGTCTTCCCCATGGACTGTGAGTACTATGGGGGCAGGAAACGATGTCTTATTTTTCTCTGTATTCCCTCACCCTAGCCCAGGGCTTGGCACGCACTGGCTGCTGGACGGATGGATGAAAGGTTGGAGTGAGCATCTCTGTAGATGTACTCCCGGGAGGGACACTCAGGAGACAGGGAGAGGCCACCTGAGGCCTCAGCATCATAAGTAACCCAGCGACCCGAGTATACCACGATTTTCTGACACAGGTCTCTTGGTGTGTTGAGGCTGGATTCTAGATGACCTGTTCTCAGAGACAAGACCCTCCCCACCCCCCAGTGGCCTTCTCCTCCAGATATTTTTCTCCGATCCAAATATGCTGACTCTCTGCAGACAGAGTTGGAGCTGAGGGGAGCAAACCTGCCCAAACGCTGCGTGCATTTGTTGTGAACCGATTAACTGGGAACTGGGTGTGTGCGCAAGTCCAGGGAGCCTGGGAAGTTGACCGGCTCTCCGCGTCCACACCTCGGCTCCCTGCGTGAGGCTGCCCCGCTGTCTCCATCCCAGGCACACCCTTCCCCGCCGGCCACCTCCACTCCCTCCAACCTCAGGGTGTCACTGGATGGGCCGGATCCTATGATTTTCAGAGCATTTGCGATTCCTGTGTTAGTGAACAGGAGTTCCCTAGCTCGGGGTGGGGCCCCAGGACAGCCCCAATGCCAACAGTGTCCCACAATGGGCCCCTGGCACAACCGGGAGACTTAGCTCCATGTTTGTCCTGTCATCACTAGAGTGGGAGTCAGGATTCTGGGTTCGAATCCAGACCTTCCCTCTAATGTAATATTGTAATGACCTTGTGCTAGGTCATTTCATTTCTCTGGGCCTCCTCAGTGTCTCGGTCTGTGAAATGAGGGCCTAAGCTTCCTTGAGGGGCCACTGTACTTCTTCAGAATTGGGTTTACAATTCCTCATCCGCATATCTCTGAAACGGTGTTATCTGTCATCTGACAACGGCAGTCACCCTCCAAAGAGAGGAGATTCCTCCTTTTGTTTCCTCCCTGAGAGCATTTGCCAGGGTGACCCCTCTCAGGGGTCATGGCCATCCAGTAGGGACACCAGGGTCAAGTTTGCCTTTCCCTGCTGTCCTGCTTTCCCACCGTGAAAGTGATAGTAAAGCCAGCCCCGGCTTTGCCGGTGCGGTGGAGCTGGTGGGTTCCGTGCAGTGTCCCTCAGGGTGCACAAGGCCCTGAGGCCGCCTAGAGACGCTGGCGGTTCCAGTGGCAGGGGCCCAGGACCAGAGTGCAGAGGCCTATGGCTTCAGGGAGGAGGGAGGCTGGACGCATTTGAACACCACGTGGGCTGTGTTGTGTGGAGACAGCCAGGAAAAGTGGACAGAACAGGAGCACTGGGGGCTCTGCCTTCCCTGATTATCGTGTGCTCCTAAGGAAAGTTCCCAAACACCATCGAGCCTTAGTTTCCTCATCTGTTAATGGGAATAACACTGTATTTCCATTCAGGTGATGCAAACTACTGTAATAGAAAAATCCCAAATCTCACTGGCTTAACACAGTAGAATTTATTATATTTCTTGCTTACGTAGAATCCCATAGGCAGTGGGGGTCTGTTCCATGCAGTCATTCAGGAATCCAGGCTAACTGAGAATCCATTGTCCTTAACTTGTGGCTCTCAGCGTTTCGCTGATGTCATCATTCAGAGGTAGAGGGTGAGAGGGGGCGAATGTAGACGATGAAGTATGAGGTTTTGTAGACGAAGCCCAGGTGTGGCGTCCGTCACCTCCACCCACATCCCACCAGCCAGGAATCAGCCGCATGGCCCACCTGGAAGTAAGGAAGTTTGGGAAAGCAGAGTGCCTGGCCTGGCAGCTGCGTTCCAGCAACAATGCCACACCATGGAAAGAGAAGCACTAAGCTCTGGTGGACACTAATCATCTCTGCCAAAAGCACCCACTTCTAGGATTGTTGGGAGTGTTTGTAAGTAAGAGAACACAGAAAACGCCCCTGGCGTTAGTAGGTGCTGGGTAAAGTCCATTCCCCTTTTCTCTTCTCAAACAAGGCAGCCCTCCCTTCCAGCTTGCCTGACGTCTTCATTTGCCTCTGAAGGCCCGACAGGCTGGAGCCTGCTGTTTCCTGTGCACTTGTTGCAGGTGCACACTTGGCCTTGGTCTGGCTCAGCTAGACCCAGCTGGGCAGTCCCTCCTGGCTGAGCCCAGCTGTGGCTCCTCCTCACCACACTCGGGAGATACGAGAGTGCCAGCAGCACGCCCTGGCCGTCATGATTGGCAGTCCACATTTCTTGAACAATAAATATGTGACCTTGAAGTCAGGGTGGCCATGGCCAGGGCTTGCTCCTTGCTAAGACCAGGCTTGCTCCTTTTCAACATTTGTTATGTGGCTGGAATCAAGGGTGTGGCAGGAGTGAGCTTACACGCTGGTTCTTCGTATGAGCTCATGCACATCACAGCCCTTGAACTCCAAAGATGATGGTCTTGTGTCCAGCCGTCTGAGAAGACGGATTGGTGTGGAGGTGGAGTTGTGCCATCTCAGAGGGACAAGTGCTGGGTCTGTGGTCAAGAGACCAGGGCCTCCGGACTTAGAACCAAATGGCAGTAGGTATGTGACAATGCGGGTTCCCACCTCCTCACCCTGTCTCTGATCAATTGGAGTTTTGCCCATTGCGACCACCTTATGGGACCTGTGCTGTCCGACAGTGTGCCCAACTCAGCCTGGTTTTCCCAGGACATTTGCGCCCACCGCAAAGGGCTGTGCAGTTCATCTTCAGGGGCACCGTTTCCTCCAAGTTGTACAGTGTACAGCCTGGATAACCATGCACAGAGTCCCGTATACACGGGGGTTATAGCAGGTAAGTAGGTTGACTTCAGTTTGAGGACACTGTGTGGCCCACACTGTGTACAGCTGAAGTAAGCAGCCACCACCTGCTCCAGGCACTCCCGGGCGATATGTAGGCTTTGTGGGATTAAAGCCCTTTTATCTGTTTCATCTCATTATCCATTCCTGTGTCCTAGGTCAGTGTTCTCAGCTTGTGTCACACCAGAGTCAGCTGGAGGGCTTGTTAAAACACAGATTGCTGGGTCCCAACTCCAGAGTTTCTGATCGAGGAGGTCTACAATGGGGCCTGAGAATTCGAATTTCTACAGTATCTCAGGTGATGCTACTGGTCCAGGACTTCCTTCGAGAACCACTGTCCTGGGTAATCTTTGATGGTAGCCTGTGCAATGGGAGTCATAGACCAGGGTTCTGGTCCCTTCCCAGACTCTTATTAGTGACATCAATTTAGGTATGTCACCTCATCTCTCTGAGCCTTAGTTTTGTTCCTCTATGGACTGGGAGTGGAAACACTTGCTTTTAGTACCTCGAGGTGTTGTTTGAAGGATCGGATTAGACAATATGTGTTCAAGTGGTACAAGTTGTTTGATAACTGTTTGCAGCTGGTCATTTCTTCTCTGGGCTGTAGGTGTTTTCCCTCTGTCTTCTGGTGGACTGTTCTAGTCTTCTCCTTTTAGAATGTGACAATACACCTGATCATCTCTCACCATAAAGAGAACCAAGATGCAGGGAAAGGAACCTTTGCCGAGAGACTTGGAGCTGCCTTCCAGCAGCCGGTCAAAGTCAGCACTCGCCAAACAAGAGATAGTTTTATTGGTGCAAATCTGCGCTGTGGCTCTAGTCCACACAGGGTGGGGCTGCCAGCAGGTCATGGAAGCTAGTCTAGGAGAGGCCCACGCCAAACTCCTTCCCTGGGCACTGTGCAGATCCTGTCAGAGCAAGGAAGAAATGCCTAGGCAACCCAAGGCTTTGGCCCTAGAGACCCAGTGGAGTGTGAGGCCAGTCATCCATATTTCTATGAATATGTGTGCAGGCACATTTTGCATAGAGATACAAGCAGTCTACATGGGAACAAATGTGCGTTGAAAACCTGTCTGCACAGACACATGACAGCAGGTGAGGATGAAGCGTGGTTGACACTGACAGGGTATGACTAACGCTGAAGTCAGCCAGAAGGGTCCTCCGCCTGTGTCAGCATCTAAGGCAAGACTTGAGAAACAGTTAGCTAATTACTGCTAGACCCACAAAAATTCTTTGTAGGGAGGGAATGACCTAGAATGCAAAATAAGTTTCATTTTCTATGGAAAACTGGGTGGATTCTAGCAAAAAAAGTACCGGAAGGTTGGAATCACTGGGGTGCTGGCAGAAGGTAAGAAAGGCGTTCAGAGTGTGTGGGCGGAGAAGAAATGAACAGGTGCCATTTGAACTGTCCGATTCTAGAACAATGAAGAGTCTGTATCTGTATATAGATGTGCACTCACACATAATCATTCAACAATAAGCGTCTATTGAGTAACCTACCTTCTGCCGGTTTCAGGCAGTCATCATCTCTCGCCCATGCAACCTGCAATTGCTTCCTGACTGATTTCTGTGCCTCCGATTTCTTTCCACCTCTATCTAAAATAGAGATCTGATCATATCACTGCCTGACTTTAAACCTTTCATGACTCCTCACTGTGCATGTAATAAATATCTACACTCGCTGTCACAGCCATGCTGGACTTCTCCCAGTCCCCGGAGCCTGCCGTGCCATCTCACACCTCTCTGGCCTTCCTCTAGTTGTTCCTGTTGCCGGGATCACCCTTCTTGACATGGGAAGCCCAAGTCATCCTTCGTAAGTAGCTCTTCGGATGGTTTCCTCAGTGAAGCCTTCCCAGGGTCCAGCAAGTTACAGTTGCTGGATTGTAGGATGTCATTGATTCTGGGCTAGACTATGGATTGAAGACATACCATCTTTTTAATAATAATAAATGCCACCTTAAATGTCTACATCAGTGGTACAATATATTCCAGATTCAGGAACTTGGACATGTGGGGCAGCTTGTTGTTGCTCGGTGGGCCCATAGCTCACTGCTCCAGTCTCATAGAGCACTAGGCTACAATCTGCTTTGGGTGTGGCTGGCCACCGAGCTCCGAGGCGTGCTCGCCGGGAGCAGGCGGCACCTGGCATTCGCACACTCAGTGTATACGTGCTGCCTGAAGTCTACTGGGGACATAAGATGAACCAGACACGGAACTTGGCCCTTGTTTGCAACACTCAAATTAAATTCTTAAAAGCCTTTTACAGCTATTCTTACTTTTTCATCAGAGAATAGCTGGAAAGGATAAAAGAACTAAAAATGATCTTTTCTAACTTAAAACTAGGGAAGTTGAGGCCCAGAGAAGTTTAAAGCAACTCACTCACAGCCAAGAAGAGAGTACAAACTTCCAGATTTCACGCGACCGTGTTCTTTCAGCTGGGCAGCGTGGCCCCCTTAAACCGTGGATTTTAGAGAAACAGCAAATGTCTCCCCTGGAGGCCGATGAGCGTGCTGCATAGAGTGGCTTGCTGAGCTGCTGCTACGTGCCAGGTGCTTGACGTACGTGATCTCGTTTACCCTCCAAAGCAGCTCTGCGAACTAGGTCCTATTACCCCCATTTCGCAGAGCAGGAAGCTCACGCTAAAAGATGAGGAATAACTTGCCCATGTTACAACAGCTGGTGATGGGGGGCTGTGAGTCCAGGTAGGAAGGACTCTACAATTCCAGTGTGTTCTGTTCTATCACGTTACAGATATGTTCTGTGTTATTGCCAAAGCCTTTTTCTTGTCAATACAATGAAGGGATAGGGCCAAGGGTTCTATGATAAAAACAGTCCTAGGAAGCTTTTAGAAATGTGCGTATGTGTTTGGGTGGGGGCTGTTTTAGCTGTGGGATGATTGACAGGAGCTACTGGCATTCAGAGGGCAGGAGCAGGGCTGCTAAACACAGAGAAGAATTGTCTCACCCAAAACGCTGTAGTACCCGGTGGTAGCCAGCCTCCCAGCTGGCCCTAACGATCCTCCCCTCCTATATCCTCCTGTGGCAGCCTCTCACATTGTGCTGGGATGTATCGGTCTGTGTGACCAACAGCATGTGACGAAAGTGATGATGTCATTTCTGAGATTTGCTTATAAAGGATTGTGGCTTCTGTCTTGGGTCTCGCCCTTGGTTCACTGGCTTTAAGGGAAACCAGCCATCAGACTGTGAGCAGTCATGCAGAGATGCCCACACAGTGAGGAACTGAAGCCTGCAGCCAACAGCCAGAGGAAACTGAGGCTTGATGTGGCCCCGGCCACGCCTTGCTGTGACCAACAGCTGTACAATCTCACGAGAGACTGAACCAGAATCACTTGGCTCGGCCCCTCCCAGATTCCTGACCCGCAGAAGTGGTGTGAGCTTATAAACGATCATCACTTTAAGCTGCGTGGTCTTGGGGTAATTTGTTATGCAGCCATAGATAACGAATACAGCCCCATTAAGAGACCTGCAGTCTGTGATTCCTGGGAGAGCCGCGAGGAGCCCTGTGGATGGCGGTTGGGTTCTGAGAAGCAAGAGCGATACTGCTACAGGCGTGTGCGGTGGGAACCGTGGCTCTGGTGTGTGCCCCGGAGCCGGGCTCTGGGCCGCCTGGCTCCTCCCTTGCCCTGATGCAAATGTGTCCATGGGTTTGCCCCTCCCTGCCAGTTGGGGGAAGCCTGGCTTTGGGAATAGCCTGGCTGCTGTCCCCTAGTCGTGACAGCGACAGGACCTGCTGGGCTCAGCTCTGGGCCCAGCACGGCCTATGCTTTATCACGGCCCCTCGTGTTTTTCAAAACCTCTTTCATTTTGTATGAGCAGACAGATGTGCGGGCCTCACAGGCTCACAGGCTGCCACTCTGGGAAAAGAAAAAGATATTTTGGGTTCCCCTGTCTTTCTATGGAGGGCCTGCCTTCTTCTTGCTTTGTTTTTTCATGTGCTTTTTAAAGGCATGATTGTCCTCCTCTTCTAGACACTCCCCATACACACACACACACACACACACACACACACACACACAGCCTCTGCACCCTTCAGGGGCAGATGTCTTGGATCTGCTCCTTTAACTTGTGTGACCTTGAGCAAATGCTGCATCTTCTCTGAGCTTCGGTTTTCTCGTCTGTCAAAAGAGGATAGTAATATGTGCCCTGTGAGATTTGGAATAACACTGTTAACATTGAAGTCCTTTGTAAACTAACCTCGTGCTCTGCCACTGGGGTTCTGTGTGGCCTTGGACACACTGCTCTGTGTCTCTGGGCTTCCATTTCTTCCTGTCTGCTTTCCTTCCTCCCCCCTGACAAAAGGAGAGCCCTTCTGACCTTCCCGTAGTGATTCCTTTCCACGGGAGTTTCACAGTGCAGAACAGATGAAGGCTGGCCGCTCCGGTCTTCCAGGCTGTGCAGGGCCAGGGACCCCTTCTGCCCCCGTCCCTGACCCCTGCCATTTTGAGTTTCCCAGGGGCCAGGGCTAAGACAGCCTCCTGCAAGCCAGTGGCTCTCTCACCCTGCCCCCAGCCCCGCCACTGTCCAGAGCCTGCCATCCCTGCTTGTCCTCCAGACCCTCCTACCACCTCCACCCTGGGCCCCGGGCCCTCTCTGTCTCCTATTTTGCCAGTTCACCCCCATGATGCGATTCCTATTTAAAAATAAATCGCTGCGATCTTTAATTGCAGACTAAATAATTGCTTCATTTTATTTAAATGTGGCTCTTGGAGGCTCTGGGAACAATTAGAAGAAAACACAGGGCAGTGCCGGGTGCATGTTTTCAAGCATATAATTTTTTTTTTATTATTATCATACCGATGTTTGTAGGATCTGGAAAAAGAAAGTGCGCCCCTCCTCCTGAGTTAGTCATGCACAATTTACATGCAATAATCACAATAATAATGCTAATAATAATAATTCCTGGCTTTTTCCGGATTTCATGCTTGGCTCCCAAGGAAGCTGGGCAGTCACCGTGCCCTTCCCCAAGGGAAAGAGGTGAGGGCAGTCCTAGCTGCCACCCTACAGACCTTCAGAAGTGGCTGGGACCTGGCCCTTCTGTCTGGGTGCTGGGTTTGATGTGGGCCCAGAGCTGACCTTCCGTGCGTGGTCTGAGCAGTCCTGGGCATGCTCAGCCTCCTGCTCTCGGTGTCTACGGTTTCACTGGCAGTGTGAGAGCTGATGGGGCCTGGGAGATCCCTTAGTTCAAGCTCCTCTTTTTGTAATGGAGGCAACGGGGCCCCAAGAAGTGATTTTCCACTTGAGTCCCAAAGCTTGTTAATAGCAGGACCAGAAAGACTACTGCACATGTGAACTGGGAGAGCAGGGTCCTCAGAAACAGGAAGACCTGGGTCTGGATGCCTCTCCTGCCACATCGCTATCGGTGCGATCCTGGGCACGTTGCTTGGTCTCTTTGGGCCCGTTTCTTATTTTGGAAAAAAATTAGAAATAATGATACTTGTTTATTGTGGGGAAGAAAGAATGTATTACATGCAAAAGGCTTCCAGCACAGTACCTGTACACGGTACATGCTCAGCCAAGGTTCACCCTTCTTCATACATTCACAGTGTATATTTGTATGCAAACGTTCCTGGAAGGGCAGCACCTTTGACCCTGGGCTAGATGACTCCTGGAGGACATAAGGCCCTGGAGATTGGAGGAGACCTGCAGAGAGAGAGGAGAAGGGAGGAGGATGATGTCCCCCTGCCCCACCCTCAGCAAGCCTGTCTTGCATGGGCCCTGCTGAGACACCCTCTTTTCCCCATCCTTGGGGCTTTTCTTTTTTTTTTTTTTTTTTGAGACAGAGTCTCACTGTGTTGCCCCGGCTAGAGTGCCGTGGTGTCATCCTAGCTCACAGCAACCTGAAACTCCTGGGCTCAAGCAATCCTCCTGCCTCAGCCTCCCAGGTAGCTGGGACTATAGGCATGCGCCACCATGCCCGGCTAATTTTTTTTCTATATATTTTTAATTGTCCAATTAATTTCTTTCTATTTTTGGTAGAGACGAGGTCTCGCTCTTGCTCAGGCTGGTTTCGAACTCCTGAGCTCAAACGATCCACCCGCCTCGGCCTCCCAGAGTGCTAGGATTACAGGCGTGAGCCACCACGCCCGGCCTCATCCTTGGGGCTTTTCCTTTCTCACTGCTGTGTGGCCCCCTGGGTCTGTTGAGGCTCAGGCTGCAAAAATGGCCTGTTGGTCTGTTTCTTGCACAGTTATTGAGCACCTACTATGTGCCAGACACCTCTAGATACTGAAGCTACAGAGACAAGGAAGAGATGGTTTCTGATCTCTGTGAAAGTGGCATTTGACAGTTGCCTTTGCTGAGATGTTAAACGATGGGCAGAGCTACTTGTAAGGCACCACGGGAACCTGAGGATGCGTGAGGGGGCAAACTGCCCAGCTTCTGGAGGTTCAGGGATGCCACCTGGGGAAGCCACACCTGAGTGGGGTCTGGAAGAATGCATTAGAGGTGGGCCAAGGAAGTTCACAGGGAGAAGGGACAGCATGACCTGAGGCTGGGAGGGGGCAGCCTGGGTGTGCAGACCTCAGTGGTTCAGAATTACAACCTGTGCACTGTGAGGCTGGAATAGCAAGAGACAAGGCCAGCGAGGTGGGGCAGGAGTCTTTGTGGATGGCTTTCCCACGCCTGTTGAGACCTTGAGCTGTGGGGAGGCAATATCTACCCTGCTCTGGAATCAAAACTTCTCAGGCGAACCAGTGGGCTGCAGTTCTTTCTGCTACACCTGCTTTGCTACGGCAGGTCTAAGGCACCCTGCGATTAACCACCTCCTTTGGCACAACAGGACAAACAACTTTTTTTTCTTTTTAAATAGCAGCTTTAATGAAATATAATTCATGTGCCATATAGTTCCCCCATTTAAAGTGTACAATGAAATGTTTTTAGTATATTCATAGAGTTGCGTAGCTATCAACACAATCAATTCTAGAATATCCTCATCTCCCTAAAAAGAAACCCCACACTCATTAGCAGCCACTTCCCATCCCTCTCCCTGACTTGGCAAACAGGAATCCTATCGGTACACATCCACCTGTTCCGGAATTCACATAAACGGAGTCATAAAACTTGGCCTTTGTGTCTGGCTTGTGTCACTTAGCATGATGTTTCTAGGTTCCTCTGTGTCGTAGCATGAACTCATATTTTATTTATCAGTTCCTTTATTGATGGACATTGAGTTCGTTTCCACTTTTTGGCTATTATGAAACATGCTGCTATGAGCATTGTATGCAAATTTTTGTGTGGACCAACGTACGTTTTAATATTTCTTGGTAGATACCTGGGAATGGAATTGCTGATTCATATGGGAATTATGTGTTTAACCTCTTGAGGAACTTCCAGACTGGTTTCCAAAGTGGCTGCACCGTCTTACATTCCCACTAGCGGGGTATTAGGGCTCTAGTTTCTTCACATCCTCACCAACCCTTGTTATTGTCTGTCTTTTTGATTACAGCTGTGTTAGCTTCCTATCGCTGCTATAACAAATTGTCACAAATTTAGTGGCTTAAACCAGTGGTCCCCAACCTTTTTGGCAGCAGGGACTGCTTTCATGGAAGACGATTTTTCCATGGACGGGGGTAGAGGGAAGGGGGAGGCGGAGCTCGGACGGTGATGCGAGCAATGGGGAGCGGCTGTAAATATGGGTGAAGCTTCCTTAGCTTGCCCACCTCCTGCTGTATGGCCTGGTTCCTAACAGGCCATGGACAGGTACTGGTCTGTGGCCTAGGGATTGGGGACTGCAGGACCTTAAACAACATAAATTTGTCTTAAAATTCTGGATGTCAGAAGTCTGAAATGGGTCGCATGGGGCTAAAATCAAGGTGTCAGCAGGGCTGTGTTCTCTCTGGAGGCTCTAGGGGGTTCGTTTCCTTGTCTTTTCCAGCTTGGAGAGGCTGCCCACATATCCTGGCTTACAGCCCCACCAACTTCAAAGCCAGCGATCGCATCACCCTGACCCTGCTTTCGTTGTCACATCTTCTCCTCTGACCCTGACTCTCCCGTCCTCTTTCACTTACAATGACCTTCGTAATTACATTGGCCCACTCGGATAATCCAGGATAGTCTCTCCATCTCGAAATGTTTAATTTGATCCCACCTGCAATGTTCCTTTCGCCAGATAAGGTCACGTGTTCACATGTTCTAGGGGATTAAGATGGTGAACGTCTTTGGAGGGTCATTATTCCGCCTGCTGCAGCAGTCACCCCAAGGAGCGGGAAGAGGTATCTCGTGCTTTTGATCTGTATTTCCCTAATGGCTAATGTTGAGCGTCTTTTCATGTGTTTATTGCCCATTTATATATCTTCTTTGGAGAAATGTCTATT
>NW_012150585.1:105007-105556 GCF_000956105.1 Propithecus coquereli | reverse complement strand
GTATTAGGGCTCTAGTTTCTTCACATCCTCACCAACCCTTGTTATTGTCTGTCTTTTTGATTACAGCTGTGTTAGCTTCCTATCGCTGCTATAACGAATTGTCACAAATTTAGTGGCTTAAACCAGTGGTCCCCAACCTTTTTGGCAGCAGGGACCGCTTTCATGGAAGATAATTTTTCCATGGATGGGGGTAGAGGGAAGGGGGAGGCGGAGCTCAGACGGTGATGCGAGCAATGGGGAGCGGCTGTAAATATGGGTGAAGCTTCCTTAGCTTGCCCACTGCTCACCTCCTGCTGTGTGGCCTGGTTCCTAACAAGCCATGGACAGGTACTGGTCCATGGCCTAGGGATTGGGGACTGCAGGACCTTAAATAACATAAATTTGTCTTAAAATTCTGGATGTCAGAAGTCTGAAATGGGTTGCATGGGGCTAAAATCAAGGTGTCAGCAGGGCCGTGTTCTCTCTGGAGGCTCTAGGGGGTTCGTTTCCTTGTCTTTTCCAGCTTGGAGAGGCTGCCCACATATCCTGGCTTACAGCCCCACCAACTTC
>NW_012150585.1:101805-102982 GCF_000956105.1 Propithecus coquereli | reverse complement strand
AGGAAGTTTCCTTCTATTCCTAGTCTTTTGAGTGTTTTTATCATGAAGGGGCTTTGAATTTTGTCAAATGCTTTTTTGTGTATTTGTTGAGATGATCATGTGGGTTTTGTTCTTTATTCCACTGATGTGGTTTATTACATTTAGTTGATTTCCTGCTGTTAAACCAACCTTGCATGACATGTAATCCTTTTTATATGCTTCTGGATTCAGTTTGCTAGTATGAAGCAACCCTTCTGATGTCAGGATTCCCTGGGGGCAGCAAATCACTGCTCCCTCCTCCTCAACCATTCTACAGATTCATTTGCAAGAATCTTCCTTACTTCCCTTGGCTCCATCTCTCCCATATTAGCCCCAGGACTGCCTACATTCACCTGGCTGCAGTCTCTCACCTTGCTGGGCTCTGATATTTCACAATTAGAGGTCCATTACTTTGACTTAAGAATTTGTCCCAAGTTAAAATGGCACAAAGGTGTGAGGAGAAGTAATGTGCTAAACTCTGCAGTCACATCCAACTTAGGATGAGTGAGTGAATCCATCCTTTCTGGAGAGGTTTTGCTTGGGAAGGTGGAAAGTGTGGGTGCTGAGGAGTGAAGGAGAGAGGGAAGGTGCTGGGGTCATTGTTGGCTCCTATGTGGTACCCACTGTTTTCCTGAGGTTTGTCTATAATCCATGGATCCTCTTAATCCCACAATATTTCAGAGTTAATGAACATGGTCTTGGTGGTTGGAATGGGGAGAGAGATAGAACTTTTATCTTCAAAATGATAACAGTGAACCTGGGTTCAAATCCCAGCTTTTCCACTTATTAGCTCTGTGACCCTGGATAAATTCATCTCTCTCTGCCTCTATCCTTCATTTATAAACGTGGGATAAGAATAGTACCTACTTACCAGGCTTTTGCTAGAATTAAATGAGTGTGTGAAACTATGTGGCACATGATACACACTTGAGCATCAGCTGTCATCATTATTGATAGTAGCCAACTTCTGCGGTGTGCTATGTCCCCGATAGGCTGCGTGCCCCCAGGGTACAATATGTCACGCTGCTGCTTTGGTTCCTACCCCAAGGTCTCCCATCCCTACAGGGTTGCCTGTGCTGGTCCAGCTCCCTTGCAGTCTCTAGAAGCCTCCACACTGTGGATCCAGGGTCACCGTCCCACCATCATTCCCACCCTGATG
>NW_012150585.1:68051-100905 GCF_000956105.1 Propithecus coquereli | reverse complement strand
GTGTTGATCAGTTAATACCAATTTGATGGTGAGTACTTGTGGTGCTTGTCTTTCCATTCTTGGGATACTTCACTTAGTGGAATGCGTTCCAGCTCTCTCCAGGAGTATTACCCTTTTTATAGCTGAGGAAACTGAGGCTCAAAGAAGCCAAGCAATTTGCCCAAGCATTTCGGCCCCAGAGCTAATGCTCCTGACCCACACATTATCCTGCCCCTCATGGTGGGGTCCTGCGGGCTGCAGTCCCCCCTGGGGGTGGCCCATCCAGAGAGGGTGGCCAGCCTGGCTGCCTGGCCTGGGCAGAGAATGTCAGGCACGGGTGGGTTTCTTCTGTCACCTCAGTATGGGCCGAAGGGGCAGGTGGGGGGGGTGCATGGGAGCTGGTGGGTTGGGCCCAGCTAGGGAGGCTGCAGGGGCACACCTGGAAGAGGTGAGGAGGCACAGTGGGCGAGGGCTGGGGAAATGTGGCTGCCTCTGCCAGGTCCTGCCTGCTCCCACCTACCTAGCCATCTTTTTAGTTTTTTAGCATAACCACAGCCTGTTCTCGATGCAGAAGCTCCCAAAGCCTCCAAATACTCAGCCCTGACCCCTGAAGTTGGGGTCTTGGGCCAGCCCTGTGTCCAGGCCCCAGGAGGACCTCCTTCCTCCTGCAGACCTCTCTGCCGGCAAAGGAGCAGGAGGGGTGTGCTTTTGGGCTGAGCAGCAGCTGATCGGAACGGATGATATGTTTTCACTCTGGTGTGTTCAACAGTGCAGATCGGACAGGGAGCGGAAACGGGAAAGATAAGTGGGAAATAAATCACCCAACTTGATATAGTCATAATAGTAAGGAGAGGGGGGTTGCTGAGCTGCGATCAAAGCCTTGATCAGTGGCTCTGGGGGCAGGAGATGGAGCTTCCTCTGCCCCACACCAGCCCTGTGAAGCCCCTGCAGGAGATGCTCTGGGTCAGGGATGGGGCAGCGGGTCATCGCGGACACACTCTGAGCTTGCTGGGAGCCCCGAGCCACCGAGGCCTCTCCTGCCCAGCTACGCCTGGGGAAGGGGCTCTGCCTATCGAGTTTCTCAGAGGAAGTCACTCAGGGTTGGTGGGGGAGACGGGAAGTGCTTGAGGGCGCTGATTCCTCCTATTTTTAATGCTCTCCAGAAAGCATCTTAGCCTTCCACTTCTTCCAGGCAGGACTGGGCCTGACTCCATCAGTCTGGCCTTTAGGGGAGAAGGAGGAATCATGCGTTCTCTCCTCCGCCCCTTCCGTGCCGGTGTCTTGCCCCTTGGAATGAGTCCAGGACTCTAACCTGGAGTCCTCCTGCTGCGCTGCTAGACTGTTCCCCCTGTGCCTGTCGTGGGGCGGTGGATGGTGGTTGACACATCCCAGGAAGACAGGCTCTGTGTTCCCCTGAGCAGGGCTCAGGTGCGGGGACTGTTGCGGGGGCGCGGAGAAGGGCAGTGATTCTCAGAGGCCCGGCATCAGGAAGAAGACAGCTTAGGTGACGCAGGAATATCTATTCCAATTCACTAAGGGATATCTGCTCTGGCAAGTTATAAAATACCATTTCCACCGAGGCTGTAGAATTACTTACAGGAGCCACAATGAAACCAGACAACCTTTCAATCAAGCTGCCTGTTGTTCCCGCTTCAAGGCTGGCGAAATAAATACTGAGCAAATAAAGTGAGTCGGCATCTGAGCATTTTAATGAATAAAGAGTAGCGGGAGGGCCCGGGGAGCGGGGAGCTGCTGTACATGCCAGCAGACAGACCACACGAGGCCCATGTGTCGGCTCCCCACAGTGTCGCTCCTCCTCCCACCCTCACCTGCCACGGTTCCGGCCCTTCTTCTTGTTGGGGCTTCTTCTGCTTCCTTCCTGCTCTGGTCCAGAGCTCCATCCCCTGGCTCTGTGGCGCTGAGTGGCTCTGCCTGTGGACAAGGACCCAGCCAGTCCAGGGGGCCCAGCGACTAGCCCTATGGCCTCAGCAGTGTGCCTCTGTCCCTGAGGGATTTGTTTTCTCAAGACACTGGAAGGAGCCTTTGGGGTCAGTTTAGCGCTCTCTATAGGGCAAGGGTCAGAAAGACCCAACTGCTGCTGAGGTGAGATCAGCAGGTAAGCAGTGATGTCAGGGCCTTAAAAGGGGGCTTCGAAAGTTGCTTTCATAGGGAGAACCAGAGCGCGTAGGGTTGCGGATAGGCACAGCTGGTGTGATGTTAATGGGAGACAAAGGGCCGGCTGCACATCCAAGCTCTGTTTGGCTGCCCACCCCTCTGTCCAAGAGGGGCCTGGTTGGACTGGGAAAGGTAGAACAAACCTGGGCAAAAGGACCGGAGCCCAAGGTGGTGCCAACAGCAGAGGAGATGACATGGCTGTGCTAGACAGGTGTGTCTTCTGGCCGGCTTCGCTTCCTCCCTGCTGGGGTGCTGAGAGGAGACACTGCAGATGAGGTTGCTAAATCCCCATCCGCCTCTCTGGGGAACTGTGCCGAAACGAAGAGAGGACTGTAAGTGAGGAGAAAGGCAAATGTTGTTTTGCTTTTCAAGGGGGCGATGCAGGGGAGTGCTGCGGACGACCCACAGATGAGCTCAACGCCAGCCCCAGACAGGCTTCTAGAACAGCCTTGGGATGGATGATCTTGGACACAAAGGGAAGTAAGGGGTGATCACCAGAAATCAAGATGGGTTCACTATTAACTAGCCATGCCAGACAAATAGACCTCTATTTTGTAAAATGCTGGTAGGTCAAAAGAATGTTCTGGATATAGGATGAGGATTTTAGCAGGGCATTTGTCATAACCTCCCATTGCAACCTGCAGGGTGTCCAGGGAGAAGCATTTGGAACAGGCCAAGGGGAATGAAGGCCTAGCGGATTGAGATCAAACTGGAGGCAAATTTCTCAGGATATGGGGATCCCCTGTTCTTTCCAAGATGTATTATCAATGACATTGGTGCAGATATAAAGGACATACTAATAAAACTTGCGAGTGACCTAAAGCTACAAGGAGTAATAAATACCATGTATAGTAGTAATAGTAAGAAAAATAATAGCTAACGCTCGACAGCACTTACCATATGCTAGACACTGTTCTTAAACACATCACATGTTAACATTTAATTTTGATAGCATCCCAATGAGGTAGGTAATATTGTTACTCCCATTTTACAGACGAGGAAACTGAGGACTAAGAGGTTAACCAGTTGCTGGACCAGGATGCACCCCAGGTCCTCTGGCCCCAGAACCTGTGCTCCTAACCCCATATGGAAGACATATGACATAAAGCGATTTCAATGGACTTGAATTGTGGGTGGAACTTGAGATGAAATCTAATAGGAATACACGGGAACTACTGTTTCCAGAATCAAAGGGCATTGAGACAGAATGGGGTGTGAGACTTGTCATAGCATATCTGAGAAACGTGTAGGAGTTGGTTGGCTACGTCTTGGCCTGAATCAGGAGAGCTCCAGGTCAGTGACAGCTGGTCAGTCCATCACTGTGGACTCTAGGCTCCATGATTCTAAGTATTATTATTTCTTTTTCCTTTTATTTTTAGTTGACATGTAATAATTGTATATATTTATGGGATACAGAATGATATTTCAATACGTGTATACAATGTGCAATAATCAAACCAGGGTAATTAGCATATCCATCGCCTCAAACATTTATCATTTCTTTGTGTTGGTAGCATTCAAAATCCTCTCTTCTAGCTTTTGTAAAATATACAGTAAATTGTTCATTACAGTCACCGTGCAGTGCTACCCAGCACTAGAACTTATTCCTCCTATCTAGATGTAACTTTGTATTCGTTACCAGTGGTCCCCAACCTTTTTGGCTCCAGGCTGGTTTCATGGAAGACAATTTTTCCACGGACCGGGGAGGAAGGGGATGGTTTTGGGATGATTCAAGCACATCACATTTATTGTGTACTTTATTTCTATTATTATTACATACTATATACAATGAAATAATTATACAACTCACCATAGGTTGGGGACCCCTGCTAACCAACCTCTTTCTATCTCCCTGTACCCCTACTATTCCCAGCCTCTAATAACCACAATGCTACTCTCTATTTCTATGAGCTCAACTTTTTTTTTTAGCTCCCACATATGAGTGAGAACATGGTGATATTTATCTTTCTGTGCCTGACTTAGAGAAATGCATTTCTGTTGCAGCCCTGGACACAAGCCTTCTGGCTTCTACCCATAGAGCCACGATCCTTCGCAGGGGCTGGGCGGTGGTTAGCAGAACTAGGAGGAAGGATGTCACTGATTACAGAGCAGAGAAGAAGCTGATGTTGAAAGTAACCCACTGTGTTCTATTCTCCACTTGCAAGGAGAATGAATGCTCACCCTGATATACTGTAAAAACCAAACCAAACCAAAAAAAGTGACTCTTTCAAGATCAAAATAAAACTTTCTTCAGAAATTACCATATTCCCGATGCTCTTGGTAAAGAACAAATAATTTACATTTTAAACATTAAGAATGGTGTGAGTTTTTAAAAATATATATGAAAAAGGAACATGATGAGTTTTAAAAGGTTTAGGAAACCAGATTTAGCTACTCGGGTCGGGCTCCACATTTTTAGAAGGACATTGACAAAATGGAGCAGGCCTGGGCCAGGGAGGTGGAATTAGGAGCCCCTGAGTATAATAACTAACTAACTAACTAATATGCCGGCCGTTGAGGGATGGTTGGAATAACTGGAGATGGGTTGGGACTTATTGTCCTTGGCGCCTGGAGGGCTGGCATGGGAACAGGCTGGACTCACCACAGGTCTGCAAAGGGAGGACTCGGGGCCCAGGGCGGACCTTACAGCACATTTCAGTGCAATGCAAAGAAGCTTTTTCTAGCTCTTCAGGCTGCTTAAAATGGAGCCAGTGGCTGGAGGAAACCACATACAACTTGCTTAGCATAGTGCTTGGTGCATTGTTAAGTGTGCAAAAAATGGTAGCTGTTATTGTGATGATGACGATGAACTTCAGACATTTGAATCCAGAACCTGCCGCTTGTTAAGTGCACGGTTGTGAGCAAGGCAGTTCCCCTCTCCGAGTCTGTTTCCTCGCCTGTACAACAGGGATTATAACACCTACCTTGCAAAAAATGTTGAGGATGGAAATTTAATGAGATCGCTTACCAGGAAATGTTTTCTCAGGACATTCCTCAGAGGACGAAGGCTATGCCCGACCCCAGTGCAGGGCTCAGCGTGCCTCAGGTGCCCACTGGTAACGATAGCCATGAGAGCTGCCATTTGTGTGTCAAGCGCTTTGCTGGGATTCTCTCATTCCCCACAACACCTGCTTGCTGTGGGTACCACGGCGGCTTTGCCATTCACCGTATTACAGATGAGGAAACTGGAATTCGGATGGCGGGAGAGCCGGTGCTTGACCCTGGGTCTGGCTGGTTCAAGTCCAAGACTTAAACAACGACCTACTACCTCTCTGGGACGCAGCAGATTCTTTGCGAAGTGAGACAGAAGAAGGCACGTGGGGTTCGCAGGTGCAAGAAACCTGGTCCGGTTTTCTTCCCCTTCAGCGAGTGTTCTTGCAGAGGACAAGCAGGCATGGCAGAGCCTGCCCCAGGGCCGGGAGGCTGAGGCTCCCTCCGCCCCCTCTCCTGCCAGCCCCCCTTCGGGCTTTTCTCTTTCAGCCTGTCTGACTCCATCTCGGTACTTTGTCCTGCTAATTCCGAGGCTGGGAGGGCGTGTGCAGTCTTTATGCCATTCAGCCCTAATTAGAAGTTCCTGACAGCTTGTTTGGGGCCCTGTCAGGCTCTCTGACTTGCCTTGCACCAATAAGTAAAAAGGAAAATTGCTGTCTGCTCCGTACCTGGATGCCTGCTGTCATTCTGCGCGGCCGTGCTGGCGGCAGCGCTCCGCCGATGGCGCCTATTCTGGGCATGCCAGTGCTGACTCGGCAGGGGCAGGGGGCGGCGTCCCTCCAGGCTTCACCCAGAGCTCCAGCGCCTGGGCCACGAGGAACTAATTGATTGAGACTTGATCGGGGCAGCTGGCTGAGGCTTGAGGGCGGGAGAAATAGACCACTGGGCTTTCAAATCCGGATTTCAAGTCCTTTTGCTTTTGAAACCCCACATATATTCAGGGTCAGGAGTCTGCAAAGCACACTCAGGTCTTTTTATAGTGACCTATTGTGGAGACAGGAGGGCACAGTGGGGGGTGTGGATCTTACATTTTGCCGGCGATGAGGGAATGATACAGCAGAGGCCTGACCCCTGGACCCTCTCTGCCCACTGACGTGCCTCCTAAGAAAGTCTTGAGAGTTCAGCAGTTAAGACACAAGATTGTGAAACTAGACCACCCCAGCTCAGACCTCTGCTCTGCCACAGATAAGCTGTGTGTCCTTGGGAAAGTCATTTCACCTCTCTGGGCTTAGTTTCTTGTCTGGAAAATGGGAATAATAATAGAGCTGTAAGGATTAAATAAAGCCTTCAGGACAGTACCTGACACCTAGTAAGCACTCTATAAATGTCAGCCATTATGAATTTCACAGGACTCTTAGCTAGAGCATTATAGTTAAGTGGTTTGAATTGCAGTTAGACTGCATATTACCTTTGTGATCTTGGGCAAGGTACCTAATCCTGAAAAAACAGATATATAACAGTATCCTCCCCTAGGTTTTTTTTTTTTTTTTTTTGAGATAGACTCTTGCTCTATTACCTGGGCTAAAGTGTAGTGGCATCATCATAGCTCACTGCAACCTCAAACTCCTGGGCTTGAGTGATCCACCTGTTTCAGCCTGCCATGTAGCTAGGACTACAGGCGCACACCACCAGGCCTGGCTAATATTTTCTATTTTTAGTAGAGACAGGGTCTCACTCTTGCTCAGGCTGGTGTCAAACTCCTGAGGTCAAGTGATCCTCCTGCCTCGGCCTCCTAGAGTGTTAGGATTACAGATGTGAGTCCCTAGGGTTATTATGAAGATGGAATGAGATTATGTATGTAAAACATTTAGCATGGCCTAGAACAGAGGTCAGCAAACTGTAGCCCATGGGCCAAATCAGTCTCATTGCCTGTTTCAGCAAACAAACTTTTATTTGAACAGAGCACCTCTCTTTCCTTTAAGTATTGTCTGTGTGACTTTCTAGCTATGACAGAGTTGAGCATGGCCCAGAAAGCTATAAACATTTGCTGTCTGGCCCTTCACAGAAAAAGTTTGCCAACCCCTGGCCTAAAACATAGTAAGTGCTCATCAAACACTGGTTGTCATTAACAAGTGATTATCATTATAATTCCCACACTGCTTCACTTGGAGTTTGGAGGCCAAGCTTGCAGTAATAGGTCACTTCTAAGACTTTCTAACCGGAGAGGGTGTTTTAAAGGTCTCATATGTTGGAGGAATTTTTTGAATATTTGTCTGGTCTGTGTATATTTTTAGAAAGAAAAACGAAGAGTGATACTTAGTAGGGTCATATACCTTCCTGAGCCATGTATTTCCTGTCTTAAGGGATTCCAGGAATTAGGGAGCTGTCTCTCTCCCTCAACTCCATTGATTAATTCCACCAACGAGGAAACTTTTATTCTTCATTGCTGCATAGCCCCCACCCCTAGAAAACTCTGGCTGGATTTCAAATATCCAACCTGTCTGAATTATTGGACAAAGGCACCCTAACAGTACTTGAACTGAGTTTGTGATTCCCGGCACACGGTTAACCACCCCTTGTCCCCAATATGGGGGCTTAGAAAGGATCCTGAGAGCTGCCTTGGAGTCTTTCAGGCCAGGAGAGCCCTGCCCATTCGTGGCAGTTCAAGGGACAGCCCTGTGGTCCTCGGGCTGTGCTGGCCTGGGAGAGGGGAGAGCCGGCGTGTGGCTTCCGAGAGAGACGGGAGCCGACGCCGGCAACGTCCCACTGACCTCGCATCCAGGCAGGCTATTATCACTCAATTTTTACGCTGTGTTCCGGACACTGCTCCGCCTGCCACGGATGTGCAGCCGTTAAAATATTAATGTCTGGCATGTGGCAAACATTTAAAATATGCTGAGACTGGGAGCTGTTGAGCTGGGCCTTGTTGACACACTGTCTCACCTGGGTGCTGTTTACTATGTAAATGCCAAGGATTCCTCCCTGAAGCTGGAACCAACACTTCTCTTCTCATCTCTCATTTCCTCCTGGGGCAGATTGGTAAGGCGGGCAATTGCCTCGATGGACCAAATAGGTGTGTTTTAGTGCCAATTGCTAGGGGGGGCATTTGAAAGGGCTGGTTTCAGGGCGTCGCCAATAACGGCAACCCTGGACACGCGTCGAGGACAGCTCTGGGCCAGGCACTGGGATCGGCACTGTGGGGTTGGGGACCTGGCCACTGCCCGCCAGATGCTTAGAGTTCACCAGGGGGTTAATGCTGTTCACCAGCGCCCAGAATACAGCATAGGGCAGGGCAGGCAAGATGCGCAGAGTGGGCCTCCTCCCCTCCCGTGCCCCTGAAGCCATCGCTGGTCCATCCTAGCAGTCCTTTTTGGCTGACCTTCCAACCAGCCTCCCAGCCCTTACCAATACAGGAAAACACCTCCCACCTGAGATGAAACCAATTGGTTGTCCCCAGCGGAGGAAATGACAAGTGATATAGGAGGAGTTCTGATGAAGACTGAGGGGGCTCCGACAGGGTGGCACCCTTCTGGGTGGGGAGAGGCAAGGCTTCAAGGAGGAGACGGCTTGGAGGTTGTGTAGGGTGGAGCATGGGAGTGGGGCGTGCGGCGGTGCTGGCAGAGGGGAGGGTATGGGAGAGCAGGCTGGGAGGTGGGACCTGCAGGGCAGGTACAGAAGCCACAAACAGTGTCCTTGGCCACTTTTGGGCCCTGCCATGTGGCAGGAGCCTGATCAGCCATCCTAGGAATGGTGGCTCAAGGCTGCCTCTGTTCTCTGGTTTTCCCCAGAGTGGTTTGTTTAACTGATAAAAACCTCGGGAGATCTTTTCTCTATCTAGGAGTCTCTAGAAAGGTCTGTGCCCTCCCAAACTAAACAGAAAGCAGATGACACAGCCTGGTGTCGGGGCATGTCTAGGATGGAGATGTCTGGCGTTGCCAACCAAGGGTTGCCAGCCTTTCTGTAAAGGACCAGAGAGTAAATATTTTAAGGCCATGAAGGCCCCGAGATCTCTGTCGCAACTACTAAGCTCTGCCATGGCAGCGCACACGCAGCTGTGGACAATAAATACATGGACAAGTGGGCATGGCTGTGTTCCAGAAACACTCTATTTATGGACACGGAAATTTCAGTTTCATGCAACTTTAATGTGTCATGAAATAATATGCTTCTTTTGGTGTTTTCCTTTTTCCCGCAACCATTTCAACCACGTTAAGACCATTCTTCGCTCTCGGATTGTACCAAACAGGCAGTGGGCTAGATTCGGACTCCTAAGCTAGTCAAATCATGTCTCAGAGTTGGCTGGCACTTTTGACTTGTTTTAGCTCCCCTGGGCTGCCCTCCCCGCTCTGGCTAGGTGTGCTCACCTGCTCTGATGGTGGGGGAGAGGACTGGTTTTGCAGAGCTCATGGCCGTGATGTGTCTCCATGAGAGGCCAGGGTTGAGGCTTAGCTTAAGCTTTTAAGGAGCAAAACCCAAAGCTCTTATACAGTGCCCCTCTACAAGCTGCTTTTGCTCTTTCCTACAGACCTCCCGGTAATTGGTGATCTGAAAGGGTCAAAGGTCAGGACATCGAGGCCCAGAGAGGGGAAGTGATTTGCCCAAGGCTGTTCAGCTGGTTAATAGTATAGCTGGGACAAGAAGCCTGGCTGTCCAGGGATAGATTCTTTCCACTCCATCATGAGATAAAAGGGTCTCCTGGTTAAGCACCTTCTTGGCCCCTGGCCCCAGGCTGTTGGGAAGCAGCCCTGGCCTTTGCTCCTGCCATCGTTCATGCCCATTTGCTGCCACGTCTTTCTGAGAAGGGAAGGACGTGACCAACAGGCAGCAGCCTGGAGGTAGTAAAGGGAGAAGTAAAACATGATAAATCGCTGCTAATGCTGCTGGGTGACTGAGATAAAGACTTGATTGTTTGGGCAGCATAAATCAACACCCTGAGCTGGGTGGAAATAAAGCAATAATTTAAATCTATTTTCAGGGTCTTGTGGGCCGAGTGACTGACCAGGAATTGATATCTAAGGGCGCAATAATGGATATGGGAGGGTTATAAATGGTTAAACCACACTAGCTGGAGAGGTCTGTACTCGCCCGGTTCATCTCAAGCCCTGTGGGTGTGCCCCGGGCAGAACCATAACTCCCACCCCTGCTCTGTGGAGGGGTCCCAATAATCCTCCGCTTGTCCGTGTCCCCCAGCCAGACCCCCACTGACAGCCTCTGCCCCTCCTGCAGGCTCCCAGCTATTTGCTCACAACGTCTCACGGAGGGACTATTTCCATTAGGCCCCCTGCCGGGCACAGAGGCTTCCAAAGTACACAAGACGAAATTAGCACCACCAGGCAGTAAGTTCCATGTGAGCAAGAACTGTGGGTATGGCTGTCTAGGTCCCCACCACACCCCCAGTGCCCAGCACAGTGCCTGGCACACAGTGGGTGCTCAGTATATTTTTTCTGGGAGAAGAAAATGACCAAACAAACAAAAAAAGTCACAATGAAGTGCATTAACTTCTGTACAGAGACTGGACTGCGGCAGGGGTGTGAGGGGACAGAGGGGAAGCCGGACACTCAGGTTTTCCTGCAAGACCCAGGGATGGTTCAGGAAATCGGCAGAAGTGAAACCCGAGCTGAGTCTTGAGATAGGAGTTGAATTGGTCAAGGAGGGGGACGCTCCAGGGGGGGCACGTGCAAAGGCCCGGAGGAGGCAGTGCTGCTGCCTTGGAAACCAAAATCATCAGGATCGTGGAGAAAGGTGAGGGATGCCACACCAGCGGATTATAGTTTTCATTTCCTTTTTTTTTTTTAAAGTGTATTTATTTTTAATTGACAAATAAAATTGTATGTATTTATTTTGTGCAACAAGATGTTTTGAAATGATAGTTTCCATTTTCAATTTGTATTTCCCTACCTCCTGCTTTCTCTTCTTCCTGGGGTGGTTTCTCTTGGCTTGTGAGTGTCCATGGAGAGGAGGGAGGGGACAATGCCACATGGCGCAATAGAGGGACCCCTGGACTGGCGAGGTGGGAAGTGTTCAGATGGATGACTTCTAGGTTCCTTCCGTTCCTTCTAGGCTCTTGTTGATGCTTTAAATCATTTCCGGGCAGGTACCACCTGCTGATGCTGAGATGCCCTTCCGGCCCCTAATCAAGAGTTAGGCACTTAGTAGACTTTAATAAATATTTAGTGATGGATTACTTTAGGGCAGATTTCCCTGTCTTTCAGAAAAGGGAGAAAGGTAAAGTTCCCCAAGAAATACCGGAGCTAAAGATGTTCTCTAGTTGTTGTCCAAAGCATGTGTATAATAACAATAAGGCCAAAAGTAACACAGGTAACATAGACTTACCACGTGCTGGGTAATAGTCTAAGCACCTTAGATGCATTAACTCAGTTAATCCCAACAACAGCCTTAGGATTAGGATTAACTGATTATTATCCCCATTTCGCAGATGCAGAATGGGGATCTGGGGAGATGGCTAACTTGTCCCGCACCAGGCAGTTAGTAAGTTGGAGCAGGCAGTCAAGCTCCAGAGACTGTGCTGCTCACCGCAGTGCTCCAACCTGTGTAGGCTGCCTGGTGCTGCTCTGTGGGCTGCAGGGGGACAGCAAAAGTGTCTGCTGGCAGGTGGTTCCAGGGACTTCCCTCAGCAGCAGCCTCTGAGGTGCTGGGGTAATTCCACCCCACCTCCCGCTGGCCACCAGCCACCACTACTCCACTCGGCCGGGGGACGCTGATCCTACCAAGTGTGAAGATGGATGGGCTCTGCAGAACCTGTCAAGGCCTGACAAGGGGACACATCTGAACCGGTGATGGAGGTCGTAAATTTTTATGTTCATTATGTTTGTTTTGTTTGGTGTAATTAATGGATCTATTAAGCTCAATCAAGCTCTGACCTCTTTTATAACCATTATAAATCAGCTCAAATGGCTCTGGGAGGAGGGAGTTAGTATCATTTTGCAGGCCTCCTTGGGCGATGGTGGTCATTCCATGGAGTAAGGGCTTGGAAATGGGGTTGGTGGGGGAGGGAGAGGCCACCGTGGGTCCCATGGGGATTGACTAGAGATGGCATTGGAAGCTGTCAACAAGGCATTGGGAATGGAGGGAACAAAAGCCATGGGGAAACTGAGGCAAGAGCCTTGTTATGTGACTCTCACTCTAGTGAGAATTATTCATGTTTTTATAAGTCTTGGGTGTTTGGAGGGGGTGAGGGGTTGCTGCAGAAAGGGGAGTTGGCAGGGAGAAAACAACAGAATGTCACATACCTTAACCTCTTTGCCCTAAAATTGGCTTCCTGAGGAATGAGCATATTCGCACACCCCAGAAAGGGAGCCGGGCACAGGGAGGGAAGAGAGAGGTGACACAGGCACCAGAGGAGGAACTGAAGGCCCAGAGCGTGGAGCCATCTCTGCCCTCTCTGGTTTGGTGAGCAGAGTGACTGCGTGTGACTTAGCAGGGTCGCAGCCACGGTTCTCAGCTATTAGGATGAATGGATCCCCAGGTTACCAGCAAGGATGCTGTCGGCGTGCGTGTGCTTTCATAATAATAAAAAAAGAAACTAACAAAATACCATTCCCCATCATTAAAATGCAGAAGCAGATAAAGAGCAGCTCCTATGTAATTACCAAAAATTCTTATTTCCATAAGAAACCAGCACTTCATAAATTTTCCAACCTGAGCCTTTCTCTCCAGGGAAACTGGATTTCTATGAATATAGAAATTTGGTAATTGCCCCTGAAACTGTGCTTTTCTGTGCTAATGAGTAGCAGGCGTTTGCTGTTGCTTACAGCGCCAAACGGTACAGCTCCCCCCGCATCACTGTGCGGTGAGAACCCCCCACCCCCACCCCGCCGTCCACACACATTAGACCCTTTAGGGCCTAGAGGTCTGGGTTTCAGGGAGGGTGATTTCTTCTCCAGGGGAAGAAGGAGTGGAGAGGGCCTGGCAGCCAGGAGCCCAGTTCTGCATGCTCCCAACTGCATTTGTATTCTTCCTTACCACAGGCATGCATTTTTATTTATTTCCGTGCAACGTGTTTTAAAAAAAAAAATAAAATAAATGCACTATTAGATTAAAAAATATGCAGCATTATATAGCTCATAATGCCATGGTAGATTTTAAACCTCTAAAAGCATATGCATTAAAGCAATTTTCTAAACTAATATAGCAAGAGGTCCACAAAAGCACTGCCACATTTGATAATCGTTGCCATCTTCAGCTGAGGATAATGATGTTAACGAATGTAATGGGAGTAATGAGTGGAGATTCAAAAAGCTGCTTTTGTTTAATTTTTTTGTAATGCAAATTCACTTTGGGAATAGAAGAAGGGGGGAATAGGGGAAAACCCTCTTATTTGAAATGAATCTTAATCCTGGCCGTTGATAGGCCAGTTGTAAGCAGAAGTGGCTTCATTGTGGAATTCAACAATCCGGAGATGCAGTTATCAAGGCGATGGGGAAAAATTGGAAAAAAAAAAAAAAGAGCTGCAGAATTGAATCTTCTTTCGTGAGCCTGGAATTATGGATGTTGGAGTAAAGAAGCCTCAGCGTGCCATGGGTGTTGTCCCTGGAGTTATCCGTGCCAGGGATTGGAGACCCGTCCCTGGTGCAGACTCCTAAGCCAGGTTCTGGGAGCAGCTGGTGTAGGGAGGAAGGGGTGGTGAGGAAGGGCACTGCCCTGACCTTCGCCTAAGCCAGGTGTTCCATGGGACCCTGAGTTATTTTATCAAGCCCTACCTTGGGTTTTTTTTCAAGGACTTCAGCAAGCTTTTCTGCCCCTCAATTTTCCCTTCTATAAAATGGGAGAAGCAGTGAGCTCGCACAGTCAGTATGTTTTCTGAGGGTGGTGGGCTCACATCTTAACTTCTCCAAAGAATGGAGGGTAGCACAGAGCTGAGCAGCCTCATTTTGCTTTGCCTTTGGCTGAGCTCAGCCTGCCCCATGAAGCAGAAATCATGACCATGACTTTGGTGCGCAAAGGAAAAAGCCCGTTCAAGAACGCCATCCTGGAAGGCTCCTCCGGGCCCGTTCAGGAATATGCTCAATTTTCTTGGTTTGCTCCAGAGGAGACAGGAGCAGCAAAGCTTGCCCTGCTGGTAATGCTTCTCCAAGAATCTGCCCATCTCGGGCGCAGGGATGGGCACAGGAGGAGAACAGCCCTCACTGGATTATAGCTTTGTGATCTTGAAGCGATCCGACTCCAGTTGTATTGGTAACAGGTACCACGTGGCTTAGGGCTCGGTGTGCTCTTTCTTTCTGAGTGTGTCCCATTTCTCCACTATTGTCAACTTGCCTAGGGCAGAGACGTCACTGTATCTGTGGTATTGTCCACGGGCCCATCCAGGTGCTGGGCTCTGCAGACACTGCCTAGCAGCAGTTCATCCAGCTCTTTCCGTGTGCAAACACTTTTCTAAGTGCCTTACAGAGCTCATTTCATTTAATACTAATGACAACCGAGCAGGTTGCATCATTATTATCCCTGTTTCACAGAAGAGGAAACTTGAGTCACAGGGCAGTTCAGCCACACAGAAACACAGGTTGCAAGTGGCAGAGCAGGCCCCAAACCAGCAGTCTGCTTCCCCAGTGCTAGTCTCTGATGATCGTGCTGTGTACGTATATCATTTGCTGAAGCTGGAGGAGTGAGCTTCATCCAGAACTCATGTCAGATCCACCCCACAACTCACAACCCACAGCCGGCTCACTACGCCTGCATGACAGCTCAGCCGAAGGAAGGCTGCCTGCTGGCTAAAGGAAGGTTTTGGGGGTAAAATTATTCTGAGGAAGAGAGTATTGTAGAAGAATCTGATTTTAAGAGGGTGCAGAGAAGTGGGGAAGATGAGTTACAGTCACTAGCTTCTCCAATTTACAGCTTTAATTAATCTGAAATTACAACATAGATTTTTATGATTATCAGGGACATCTCAGTGAGCAGAAAGGGAACTTTTAATGATGATCCCAAGATGAATCTGGGCGATGAAATATCCATGCAATAAACAAGGCAGTGTTAGAGGGGGAAAAGTAAAATAAGAATCCCAGGCCATCAGAACAGTAATCTGTCAGCAGGACAAGGCTTTCTGAGACTGTCCCTTGCAGAGGGGACAGGCGTCCTTGCACCAGTGGCAGGACTGCTCTGAGGTAGGGACTCTGGGCCAGCCTCCAAGTCTGGGGTTGTTGGTTCCCTCAAGGACCTGGGCCTGGACCAGCTCCCTGGGGTCTCATCTTTGTCACAACTGCTCCCGAGACTAATGGATTAGGAGACTTCTCTGTTGCCCTGAAGGTGCTGCTTCATTGGCTTTCCTTTGATGGAGGTTGCCCCAAAGGTAGTGAAACAGGAAGGAAGAGGCTGGAGGTTGGGAGGTGGAGTGGGAATATGGTTACATAACCATCTAGCCCTCCATGAAATTTATTGACATAAACGCCACTTAAAAACCCCTCTGGCTACTATGATGGCCTGAATGTTTGTGTCCCCATCCCCCATCCACCTGTTCATATGTTGAAACTCTAATGCCCCGTGTGACTGCATTGGAGATGGGGCTTCTAAGGAATTACTTAAGGTTAAATGAGGTCATCGGGGTAGGGCCCTAATCTGATAGGATTAGTGTCTTTATAAGAAGAGATACCAGATCTCTCCCTCTCTCTCTCTCTCTCTCTCTCTCTGCCAAGTGAGGACTCAGCAAGAAGGCAGCCATCTGCAACCCTCACCAGACGCTGACCCTGTTCACACCTTGGTGCAAAATATTAGCCACTAACATTTCTTGAGGGCTTGCTGCATGATAGGGACAAGTTCTCCAGAATTTTGAGAAAACAAATTTCTGTTGCTTACCACCACTCAGCCTGTGGTATTTTGTTCTATGGTTGCAGCCAGAGCGTGCTAAGATGGCTAGCATCTTGTTTCGTGATAGCTACAGGCCGACTGGGCCACACATTGATGCCAGGCTGTATCTGAGGTTCTTTAGTAACATACAAAGGTTGGCAGAAGTCAGTCATGTTAGTTCAGTTTATCCCAGAATGAAGAGTCCATGAGGTGGACATTATCAGTCCTCATTTCACAGATGAGGTGACTGAAGCTCGGAGAGTTTAGATTTCTTGCCCAAGTCAAAGAGCCAGTGGTATACCTGGAGGCAGGTTCTCCAGCTCCGACAGGCTCCGACTCTCAGGTAAACCTCGGCCTTGGGTGGACTCGGGATGATTACTGCATGGCATGTAATGCGAGTCCACATCCAGGCACCCCACGCCCATGTCACGCTCGGCCATGTGTCTGGCTCCCTGGAGCGAGAAGGAGAGAACTCTCGGCAATAGGTCCAGACGGGCGTGATCCTTGGAAGCCTCCTCCCACCCTTCTCTCCCCACATCCAGCGGGGCCCAGGCAGCTAAATATCGTGCTCCATTAGAGATGTCCACCTGCCTGCCACCACCGACCTTCCTGTCAGGGACTTGGAGCACCGGCTCCCACAAAGGACAGACTTTATAGGTAACTTAAAACCTGCTCATTTGCCGCTGGAAGCTCAGCCAAAGCCAAGCAAGACTACATCCCAGAGCAAGAAGGGAGCTAGATTCTGTCTGCACCTGTGTGCATGTGTGAGTCTGGGCCCATTTGCAATGATGTGTTTTCCCGTGTGAGCTGGTCATAGAAGCATGTGACCTCAGCGCGGGAACCCTGGCCTCATCATGCCACTTTAGAAGGTATTTGGTCTCCCCTTCAGAGGATTTGCAGAGGAGGAAACAAAAGGTCTCAGTTCGGGCTGTTAACCTGTGGATCATGACCTCCTTGAGATTATGTATGATTTGACCATTCAGGTCAGTAGTTCTATGGAAGACTATGGAGTCTACACTTTAAAATAAAGGCCCCGGGTGATTTTTGGTAATTGAGCAGTTTCAGGAAAAATGAATGAAAGCGCTTGTCCAAGATACATAGTGGCAGGAATGGGGCTAGACTCTAGGCCTCCTGCCTCCCTCACATGTGTGCAGGCGAGGGACTATGGTGGGACACATGGCATTTGCACAGATGAGTCTGCCTCTGTGGATGGCTTTCTGTTCAACAGGAAAAGTCAATCTGGCCCAGAACGCCTGTGATAAAGGGATTCACTGTACAGAGGACCTTCCCGTTTACACCTCTTCCTTCTCAGCCCTTAATCCTGCTGGATTATCTAAACTAAACACTGAATTCTGATTGCTTTCCTCCCTGGGAATAGGCTGGCACCGAGTCCTGGGAGAGGTAGAAGCGATCTGAACTATGATCTCTGTCTGCCTGCAGGCTTCTGTCTCCCCTAGCATAAAGCAGGAGAGGCTGATTTGAAACAATCGAACCAACCAACAAGCAAATAAAAACCTAGGGAAAATAAAAACAAAAACAAACCGGGGAAGACCTCACACTAGCAGAGACAGCTCGTGTACACTGGGAGAGAAAAGAGCCTGCCGGAGAGGGTCCTGCCAGGGAGATGTGGGTGTCAGGCAGAAGTTTGGATTGGTGTGAGAAGATGGGCTGCTCAGTGGTCAGTTGAGAGCCCTTCATTCCCTGTGGTTCCCCAAAATAAAGCTCACCGGGCTAAGACGCCCTCACCTTTTCAGCTGTCTTAGAGAGGACCCAGCTTGGACAGAGGGAGGGGCTTGCATTCCAAAGTCCCTCTGCCTGCCCGAGTTCATTACCACCTATAAGCTCAACTATTCTGCCTAGCGCGCTATCCTAGGGACTTCATCCTGCAAGGTATGTTTTTGGTCCTCGTTTTACAAATGAGAAAGTGGAGGCGCAGAGATTAAGTGCCAGCCCAAGGTCACACTTCCCAGCCTAGTGTGCCTCTCACCTTCCTACTGCTGAACATGTGGGCATTTAGAATTCCAAACTTCAGTACTGTAGTGACAAAGCATTCTGAGACTCCGGGAGGTGGGTGGAAGTAAGATGACATTCCCCTGTTGGAGAGTATTTAGATGTATGTAGTTCTGCTTAGAAGCAAGAGGCTGGACAAGACACACGGGGAGGTGATTTGGACCCTTATCGATCTCTCTTTCTGAGCCTCAGTTTCCTCGCTTCTAACCAGAGATAATTTCAGGCCGCTCCCACGGTGGTTTTGAGCCCTAAAGAAGTCTCCTTGTTCATCACAGAGAGTATCTGCATACAGGACCTGTGTTAATCCTGGTAGGCGGTGGAGGTGAGAAGCAGAAGGAAACCAAACCTTTCTCCTCTGCATTGCTGGGGAGGAGAAAATGTCTTGTTTCAAACAAAAGAAAAGATATATAATATTATCTTAAAAACAACATTCCTGGCCTGGCGTCGTGGCTCACACCTGTAATCCTAGCACTCTGGGAGGCCAGGCGGGCGGATTGTTTAAGCTCAGGAGTTCGAGACCAGCTTGAGCAAGAGCGAGACCCCGTCTCTACTAAAAATAGAAAGAAATTATCTGGACAACTAAAAATATATAGAAAAAATTAGCTGGGCATGGTGGCGCATGCCTGTAGTCCCAGCTACTGGGGAGGCTGAGACAGAAGGATCGCTTGAGCCCAGGAGTGTGAGGTTGCTGTGAGCTAGGCTGACGCCACGGCACTCACTCTAGCCAGGGCAAAAAAAAAAAAAAAAAAAACCAACATTCCTACTTAAAGTTAACTGACTTTCGATTAGGCTTGTCTGAGACAGATTTAGACTCCTGGGCTGGACTTACCTGCCACCCGGCACTACCCTGTGTTCTATAGCCACCAGAGTGTTCTCTGAGAATGCAAACTCGTTTTAATAACAGCCTAAGCAAAATAAAATCAGAAAGGTGGATCTGGCGGGGAGGAAAAATCAAATATTGCAAGTCAAAGGCAAATGCACACTATTTTTAGATTCTGCATTGTAGGGGGTTATCTGCATTCCCCGCCCCTCCCCAGCCCCCAGACTTGCCTCCTGTGGCGTGGACGCGGCGCGTCGGTGCACTGCACACACATCCGGGGCGCACACCATGCCTTGACAGCGCTCTACTTAGCTCACTGCCTGCGCCACCCACCTAATGCGCACGAGGGAAATAGAAACGCTGCTCCAATGTTCCTCTGAATGAAGAGTTCTCTATTAGTCACCACCAGCCTGGCTGGGCCCCCAGTGGATAGGACCATCCCCGCTATGAGGTACCAAAATAAATGGCTTTTGAGGCACCACGGGGAAATATGCTGAGACTCGCATACAATTAAAACAGTTATTAATACTTGCATTGTTCCTGGGGTGTGGGTGTGCGTGACATCTACCTTTTCCCTTTGGCTGGAGCGAAACAAGAGAACATATGTTCTCATCGCCGGGGCTCCCAGCCGAGTCACCGGCAGGAATGCTAAGTGTGAGGCCGCGCGCAGCCCCTCTGCCCCGCAGCTCCTGGGCCTCCCCGCCAGGCTGCCTGGCTGGGCCCAGGATGGGCTGGGCTGGGGAGCTAGATGTCCGAGTTTCAACCACAAGATGTTTCCAGACTTCAATTTAGCCATCTGTCTTAAAAAAAAAAATATTGTTCTAAGTGTGTGTGCGGTGTGGGAGCAGGTAAAGGTGGGGGCGGGGCCGGGCGCAGGGGAGAGATACAGGGAGACTAGTGGATACCCCGACCCACCTTGTGGGGTTGTAGGAAGAAAAAGGAGCAGATGTGAGGGCACTTGGAGCTTTTCAAGGGATGAGTGTAAGGAATAATAATTAAGATTTTGTCTTTTTTTGCTAAATTTTTTTATCTTCATGTTGCCTGGTTTGTTTCAGGTCCTTCCTTCCTTCCTCTTTTCTTCCTTTTCTCATACTTCTTTTCTCTCTCTTCCTCTCATTTTCTCCTTTCTTCATAGGAGTTAGGTGCATGAACTTGGGAGTCTCATGTGTGATCCTAGACAAGTAACTTAACCTCCTAAGCCTCAGTTTCCTCATCTGTAAAATGGGGATAATATTACATGGGATGGTTAAACTAGATAATACAGGGGAAGAGCTTACTTAGCTCAAGGACTGGTACATGGCACATGCTCTGTAATGGGGCAGTGGTGGTGGTGGTAACAGTTACTATTACGATCATCATTGTCATCGTATTCCTCCTTCCGCCCAGGGTTTCTTAAGCTGCCTCTAGGTGTCAGATGCAGGGCCAGGCTCTGGAGATAGACATTCTGGCAAAAGTCCCTGCCCTTGGGGCACCCCCAATCTTGTGGGGTAACAATCTTGCTTCTAATTTCCACTCGGCAGCTTTTAAGGACGTCAGATTGTGGGTGGGGCAGGACATACTGAAGGGGAACCCTGAGGTCCAGGCACTGGGAACCGTCGGGAGTGGGCAGGGGTTTGTAGTTTGAGATGTGATGATAGGATAGGCTAATGGGCCTATAAGCCATTTGTCACTTGGGAACTGAGGTTTCCTGGGACCAGAAGACTAGCAACGGCAGAAGCAGAGTCGGTTTCCGTGTCAATATTTGCCACACGTGGTGAGTAAACAAAGTCTCCCAGGTCAGAAGCCAGCTGTCTGGGGAGGGGAGATGGTGCTGGGCAGAGGCCCTGGTAGAGACCAGGCAGCTGTCGGGGTAGCAGACAAAAGAATTCCAGTGGGAAGAAGAATAAGAAGTATCTTTCCAGTTCCCCCTTAGAGCATCAGGGGAAGGCAGCCGGATAATCTCAAGACGAAATGGCCCTGGGGTAATTGAGAGGTGGAGGCCTGAAGTCTGAGCAGTATTCCTTCAAAATCACTGCGTTGCATAATGGAGTTGCCTGGCAGCCCTGAAACCCTCCGCAGCCTCCAGCCTCCCTTCCCTGCTGTTCACACGGTCGCCGCCAGCTGCTGCACCAGGTCCTAAGCCCCTTTATCCACAGCTCTAAGGCATGAGCTGCAACTGCAGTCGCATTTTCAGAGAAACTGCAAGTTTGCTCTGCTAATTTAAGAAACCTCCAAATTCAAACTTACCAAGTAGATAAATTAGGAGGTGGTTATTTGCATTCTAGAAAGTCTTCTATTTTACAGTAGGGTTGAGCCACAAGAATCCATTAACTATCAGCTGCTTCTAGATCATTTTGGGGTTGATTTATACCTGACAGGGGCTTTGGGGGAAGACACATCAAGTTAAAGAATTAGAACTACTATTAATTTCCCAACAGTTGGAAATGAAGATAAAACATCTCGGATATTATGATGAAACTCAATGGGAAATACTGTTTGATTCACAAAAACTTGATAATTACTCCATTTTTTAAAAGTTGTGTTAATTCTTTTATTCATTCACGCAAAAAACATATATCGAATACTTGCTATGTGCCAGGAAGTGTGGTATGAGACACAGTCCTTGTTTTCAAGGAGCCTCCAAGGAGCACTAAATCGAGACTGATGGTGTGAAGTGGGAATTGCTGTGAGGAGGGTGAGCAGCAGACACTGGACTCATCGAGGAGGGTCTAAATCAAACTGAAGGAGGAGCAGTCAGAAAGGGCTTCCTGGAGGAGGCAAAGCTTAGGCTAGCTTCTGGAAGAAGAGCAGGAATTTGCTAAACGAGGAACTGGGGAAGGGCCATCCCAGCAGAGGGAACATGCCACAGGAAGTTACCTTGTTTTAGGGACTCCGGGGAGACCAGCCTAGGTCCTGAAGGGTTTTCTGTCCCTAAAAGCAATGGAAAGAGGTGGGCATTGAAGTGTGTTATGAAGGGACAGCGACATGACCCTATTGGCATTTTAGAAAGATCATTCTGGCGGCAGCAGGGGGGGTGGACGGGGAGCCAGGCAGGGAAGAGGCAGGGCCTGGGGAGGCTGTGGGAGAAGGAATGGAGAAGCAAGCTCCAGCACCAGGGCAATGGCTGGATCCACAGGACTGTGTGACCGGGGGACGTGGGACAAAGCAGTAACTGTAGCTGCCACGCGTTGCCTGTTTACCCTGCACTGTGCCGTGTGCCTCTGTACATGTGGCCTGGGCGTGAGTCATCTGGGAGTTATGGGGCTGGGTTACAGGGGTGACATCCCTAGGACATTCAGGCCACCAGGCCCAGGGGGAGGCAGGTGAAGACTTCCAGCCAGGCTCTGAAACAGCAGGACCAGGGGTCTGTAGGTGACAGACGCTAGCAGGCGCTATGCCCCATGGTAGGGGCAGGCTCCTGGCTTGGCGTTTTTGTTTGAGGCTTCGAAGGTGACCGTGGACCATGTTGCAGAGGGGGTGGGGATGGAGCAGGCCTCCCCTGCACCCCCTGCTGGCTTTGCCGAGGGGGATCTTCCCACATCCCAGGGCCCTTCCCCACCAAACAGCCAGCTTCTCCTCTGAGGAAGGCTGCCTTGTCTCCTGCCTACCTCCAGATGCATCTCATCCTGAGTTCAGTGACAAATATTGAACTATTTTCCAGAAGTGTTAATTGGGATTTTTAATTGACCATAAACAGGTTATCAAAGCCTGTTTGTCTCTGGCGTTGTTTGTTCTCCAGGGGATGGTCCGCCTGGAGTGGTATCGTGGCTCGGCAAGCACGTGTTTCCCTGCCCCCCACTGCCTCTCTTTTTTTAGTTTTGTCTCATTTAAAAATAAGAGAAAATAAAGCAAACTCTGTTCTGTCTTAGGAGGCAGGACCTGAAGTGCTTTGTTTAAGGGCTGGCAGCGAACCCTGAATGGCTGCAGCTCTGGTAGTGAGCCCGTGGTACGCAGCAGTGTTAGAATGTACTAGAAAGTGCTGCTCTGCTTCTGGTGAGGCAGAGCGGAGGCCCCCAGCCCACATTAGGGCTTCTGCTCCTGGCCCCAGTCCAATGGTGGGGTGGATCTGACACAAACTTGCCTTTGTCTCAGCTGCTGCTGCAGCCAGGGGGTCTGCTCCTCGCGTCCCCACACTGGCCAGCACCCCTTAGCTGCGTCCTAGGAACCTGGTCGGTCATGACTGAGGTGTTAGTTATTGATCGTGCAGAGTAGGTCGGTCACTAGCTAGTTGGCCCCAAGCGTCCTGTTTCTGACCTGGCTTTGTGCTGGGAGCTGCCGCTTCTCCGGACCTGGGATGGAGCTGGCTGGGATGCCCTAAGGTCACCAGGGTTCTGGGGAACAAGGGACACACCGTGCTGTCCGGGGGCTCTAGATGAAAGGGCTCTATTGGCATGAAGGAGGACAGAAGTGGTGTGGTCTAACATAATGGAAAGAGTCCTGAGGCTGCAGTCAACTCTCTAAACCTCTCTGGACCTCAGTTTAGCATCTTTGAGACATCTCTGCCCACCTTACTTCATAGGGTTGTGAATAGACTTGAAGAGATTTGGGGAGATTTTAGAGCACTATCATGATGAAGAACCCATTTGTTCTTCAAACATCTATTGCACAGACGCCAGGCACCCTCGGAGGCCCTGTGGATCCAGAGTTGAACATGGCCAGACTTCTGAACTGCACCCCCTTTAACTCCTGAGCTCCCACAAGGTGCAGGACAGCAGAGACGGGTGATGTTTCAGGCTTAAGTGTCCTCCTCCCACCCAAACCAGAACGCTGGTCAGTGCGTGCCCCTGTGCCATGCTGTTTGTTACTCGCTCTCCATTGCCTGGTGGCTTAGGCGGTTTTGATCATCATTCAGCCTCTAGAAGTGATGGTGAGGTCAAGCCCAGGAGGGAAGTGGGCCCCGGAGGGCTGAGTGGGCTGTACGTGTGTGTCGGGGTATGCTCAGATATCTTCTGTGTCTGCTTGGGTCCTCTGAGAAGCAGATGTCTGATGCAGTTAGACGTGCAGCTGATGTACGGGGAGAAAGTCCTGTCGAAGATAAAGTGGGGAGGAGCAGAAGGAGGTGGGGAGAGCCGCAAACCAAACACAGCGTGGCCCCTGGGAAAGGGGAGGGTAGGAGGGGGGTGGGCGGAGCCTCAGGCTGCAGCGTAGCTCCTAGAGGCAGACCGCAGAGCAAAGCTGGCCTTCTAGAAGGATGCTGTGCCATGCAGGGCAGGGCCCGGCTCCAGTGCCCCCATGCATTCACGCATCAGCAGGGAGCAGCCTAAGAGCGCCCGGCCCTGGTGGCCTTGGGTTGAAGATGCCGTGGACGGTGGTTGCGGTGGACGGTGGATGCGGAAGGTGCTACAGCTGGAGGTGGTCCGCCCACCCAACTCCTGCCAGCTTTTTGTCCCAGCAGCCCTCTCCCACGGCTGCCACAGCCTGTTTTCCCACAGCTGTCCCCTTCTGGCTTTTGGCATCCCTCCTTTTTTTGCAACTCCCACCCCTACGCTCTGGGGTGGCCTCATTAAGCCAAAAGCTCCTGTTCACGTTCTCATTCCTGAGCCTGGACCTAACTTCTCCTCCTGTTGGAGCCAGAGCATGTTCTCAGCCCCTTCCCTATGTAGTACCTCCTTGCCCCTACAGGTTCTGCTTCACTGCCACCTTGGGTAGCCCCCACACCTGTCTGCTCAGACCCTGTTGGCCAAATCCAGATGCTTACTGCCTGGTCCCTTCTCCCCCCGTCATTGCTGGACTCCACCAGGGCTTGCCTCTCCCTGGTCAGGGCCTGCCTGGTCTGTGCCCGTTTCCTGGCTGGAGCTACACAGCTTCAGGACTGCAAGCTGAAGTTCTGTGAGTCATAGTGACTTGAAGAACTACCTTATCCAGGTGATATTAATATTTACGTGTTAACAGAGGTTTGCAGTGCCTCAGCTCTAGAAAGCGCAGTGCAGTGCTTGAATGTTACACGCTTGGCAAAACTAATTGGGTGGGGTGGAGTGGAGGAATTCCTTCTGCTCCCCCAGAGTGTACCATCGTTTGGGCTGCCACGAACTGTCCTGGGAATATGTGTGGAAGCACAGCAGAGAGGGCAGAGGGTCAGGATTTTTAAAAACATCATGGTTTAAAACAACCTGATTTAAAAAGGGGTTGGGCCGGACGCGGTGGCTCACGCCTATAATCCTAGCACTCTGGGAGGCCAAGGTGGGTGGATTGTTTGAACTCAGGAGTTCGAGACCAGCCTGGGCAAGAGCGAGACCCCGTCTCTACTAAAAATAGAAAGAAATTAATTGGACAGCTAAAAATATATAGAAAAAATTAGCCGGGCATGGTGGCGCATGCCTGTAGTCCCAGCTACTCGGGAGGCTGAGGCAGTAGGATCACTTGAGCCCAGGAGTTTGAGGTTGCTGTGAGCTAGGCTGACACCACGGCACTCACTCTAGCCAGGGCAACAAAGTGAGACTCTGTCTCAAAAAAAAAAAAAAAAAGGGGGTTGAATAGACATTTCTCCAAAGAAGATATAAAAATGGCCAATAAGCACATGAAAAGGTACTCAACATCAGTCACTAGTGAATTGCACATCAAAACCACGATGACATATCACCTCACACCCATTAGGGTGACAACTATTTAGAAAAACGAACAGAAAATAGCAAATACTGGCAAAGATACGGAGAAATGGGAACCCTTGTGCACTTTGGGTAGGCATGTAAAATTGTATAGTTGCTGTGGAAGACGGTACAGTGGTTCCTCAAAAAAATTAAACATAAAATTACTTCATGATCCAGCAATTCCACTTGTGGGTATATACCCCAAAAGAACTGAAAGCAGGGTTTCAAAGAGCTGTTTGTACACCCGTGCTCATAGCAGCGTTATTCACAACAGCTGAAGATGGACGCAGTCCAAGTGTCCGCTGATGCAGGAGTGGATGTGGTATACTCACAATGGAATATTATTCAGCCTTAAATTTCCTTTTTAGGAAATTCTGACACATGCTACAACACGAGTAAACCTTGAGGACGTTATGCTACATGAAACGGGCCAGTCACAAAGAGTCACATACTGTATGATTCCACTCCTATGAGGTACCTAGACTTCTCAGATTCACAGAAAGCAGAGTGGTGGTTGCCAGGGGCTGGGGGCAGGAAGGAATGACGGGGAGTTAGTGTTTAAGGGGTCCAGAGTCTCAGTTCGAAGACGTAGAGTCCTGGAGATGGATGAGGGTGATGGTTGCACAACAATATGACTGTACTTAACGCTACTGAACTGTTCACTTAAAAATGGTTAGGATAGCAAATTTCCTGTTATGCATGTTTTACCACAATTAAAAAAAGTGGAAAAATAAGTCATGGCTTACCATAAGAGGAGAGATAGACAAATAGATTGACCGCAGGTTTGCCTGAGAATCTTTACTTTGCTTCTTCCTTCCAGTCAGGAAACACAGAGGCTAGAAAGTAGGAGGGACTGCCGAAAGGGGTCTTTGCAGAAAAGAAGCCACGTAGGACAGGTGGCCTGGTGCAGGAGGCTGAGCACAGAACACGAGTCAGACAAATTGGGTTTGATCTCAGTGCTGCCAACTCAGTGCTGTGTGACTTTGGACGAGTGATCTAACCTCTCTGAGCTATTGTTCCCTTATTGATAAGATGAGGTGACAATACTAACAACACCAGAGCTATTGTGAAGCTAAAGGCAATCTGTGCTGTGCATAAGGAAGTTCCTAGCAAATAGAAGGTCCTTGTAAATGTTAGCTCCCATATTAGTCCCTGAAGATTCTGTGGAGGAGGTGGGGTTTTCAGGCTGTTTAAATGCCAGCGGCTGCCTCAGATGACAAGGGAGGTTGTACTATTAATGGGCGAGCATGTGAGATGTCCTTTTCCAAGGTGTTGGGCACGAATTTAACATGTTGGAAGTGAGCTGAATAGTATTAAGCTTGTGGTTATAACCATGGAAGATTAGTGTTTCTAGCCCCCGTGTGAAACCACATGACTTTGAAGGGAGAGGAGCTAAATAGATGCTCGGGGACCTCTACTGTGTGCCGGGCACTGTGCTGAGCACTGGGGAAGCACAGACAAGAGGAGGCGGGTCCTGCCCAGCTACTGCTCCCGGGCTAGGCAGCGACTCCCCCTGGGGGCGCTGCAGGGAAGATAGACGCAGCTTCCCCAGGAAGACAGTTTAATGTTGACCAATGACCCAACCAAAACGCTAAGTCCTGTTTCCTGTTTTTCTTTAGTAAATAATCTTCAAAGAGCACATTATAAGTCTATGATTTCCAGCCTGAGCTATACCCCCAGTGCTCCTTGGAAATGCTTTTCTCCACTCTCTGCTTCATTCTCAACAGCCATTCCAAGCCTTCCCCTCTCCCGATACCCCAAACCAGCTGGTGCCCTTCTCAGAAGACGCCCTCGCCTGAAACATACCACTGTGGAAGAGATCAAGCCCACTTGTGTAGACCAGCTCAACTTTCCTGTCTGTCTTCTCCAAAGTACCTTCTGCTTGTCTGAAAAACACAAGCAGTCATGCCCGGGCTAAACTTCTTGCTTCCATCTCCCTGATCATCCAGGGCTTTCCTTCCTGCTTAGGGGTTACTCTCTGACCTTTCCTTCCTCACCTGCTTGCTGCTTTCTTTCAGCTTTCACCATGTTTAAATCTTCTCACAACTTTTTTTAGTGTAGTCTTCTTTTTCAAGAAGGGATCACTGTTCTCCAAATTAATTTCTGTTTTTGCTAACATTTATTGAGCAGCTATTATATGTTCTGGGTGCTTACCTTATATTATCATATTTAATCCTAACAACAACCTACAAAGTAGGACTTACTATCCTCCCTGTTTTGTAGTTGAAGAAACTGAGGCTCCACGAATTAATAACCTGCCCAGAATCACATGGCTGTAGGTGGTGGAGCCAGGATTTAATCCCAGGCTCACAACAACCGCCCGGTCTTCCGGCCAGGAAAGCAATCTCTCAGTGTCCAAAATGGTGCTCCCAATGCCCCTTCTGTGGTCCTCATCCTCTGGATCTCTCTGTACCCCCTCAGTGCTGGAGCATTTGGAATTTGCTCTTTGGGGTCCCTTGGTACCAATGTGTGCTGCTGTCCTCTGCACTCTTGCTCCAGTAGTCTTAATGAGCTCTTCTTTCTGTGTCCACCCCCTGCACGTTGGTTTCTTCCCAGGCTCTGGCCTTCGTCCTCCTGTTGTGTTCCACGTGTGCTCTCTGGGTGAGTATACCCCCTTCCTGAACGCTGATGACCCCAGCACATATGTCTGCAGTTCCTAGCATGCTCAGCATGTCTCGAAATGAACTCATGACCACTTCCTCCTTTCAAATCTGTTCTTGCAGATTGGTTAGCAAAACCATTGTCTGCCCAGTCATTTAAGCTAGAGATTGTGGAAAACATTGTCTGGGATGTCTTTCTATCATCCCAAAACCTAGTGGATAACTAAGTCCTCTTGAGTCTACCTTCTCAATTGCCACGGATTCTCTTTCTCTCCCTTCATTCCTGCTGTCACTACTCTTGTTTAAGACCTTGTAATAGTTCCCTTGAACTCTCATTGTCTTGCTTCTGGTACCTTCCCTCTAATCCACCCACTACGCAGCTGCCTGCCAGGTGTCTTTCCAAAGCCCAGTCTGTCATCATGCTGTGTATACTCCCTGTCTGCCAGTCATCTGGAGGCTGAGGTTCAAGCCCTTAGCAGGTGTTCAAGGCCAGCACAGCCTGGCTGCGGTGCACTTCTGGCCTCGTCTTTGATTACACACTCTGGGCTTCATTTATGTTAGTTATTCACGAGTCTCTGGAAGTAAATCGTACATTCATGGCTGCACCACAGAGCAGACAGTTCAGGATCCATCTGTTCCTTGATGCTTTCTTCAGTCCCCTAACCAGAATGCATGGCTCCCTCCCCTGGGTTCTTAGCTAACTCAGCTCCAACAACTAGATGGTTAGTTGTTTACCTGTATACCTCCTTGGCTAGGCAAGGCAGGGACCCGGCTTTTCTCAGGGTGGGTCTCCAGAGCCCAGCATTTGTGTGAAAGTAGGTTGCCTGGGGGTGTAGCACATTTTAGGAATCTCATAAATGCTAGTTTCCTTTTACTTTGAGACAGGAACAGAGCAGGTGCCAGGACACTGTAGATGGACACATATCCCAATTTTCGAATAAGTGGAAAAAGATAGAACCTAAAGATGTCACTAAGCCACACTGCGTGGGGAAGAGAGCTGGCTTGTATTCACTCAAAACAAGTCATGTCAACAAGTGCATCTCCTGTTTGCACAAGGACGCTGAAGGAGGGGAAGAGAACATGGTTTTGACAAAGTCTCTTACCGTGTCATTGTGGGCTAGGCTGAGAAACGTGTTTGGAGATTAGTCATGGATCCATCAAAATGCTGAGCTAGAAGAAACTTAGGGGCCATCCAATTGCACCCTCTCACATTACAGTGAAGAAACTGAGACCCGAAAGGCTCATTTTTCTTAAAAAAAAGAAAGAGAGAAAAGAAAAAAGAAAGAAAGAAAAGAAAAGAAAAAAGGGCCCAGAATGTATTTCTCCCAGCTCTGAAGCTCATGCTGACACCAGGCTTTTCCCAGAGTCCGTTGGTCTGTCATCTTCTGAACAATCACACCCAAAGAATGTTGTTTAACAGGCTGCCGCGAACCTGGAGGGAGATGTCAACTGGAGGGAGATGTCAAACGGTCTGCTGCAGGGCTTGATCCCTGACCTGCCCATTCAGTAATTTACCAAGCTTTGGAGTAAAACCCAGAAGGCATATTTTTCAAATAAGTGAATGACACAGAACGCAGGAGGGATAGCCAATGGTGGGACTCCAGAATTAGGATCTGAAATACCTTTCAGGCTAGAAAGATGGGCTGAGAGTAAGGAGATGAAGCTTAACGGGAACAAATGGAAAGTCTTGCCCTGAGGTTTCCAAAAAATCAATTCTCTAAGTATAAGCTAGGGAAAACTTGACTTGATGTAGCTTTGGATAGTAAAGATTTGAGTTGACAACAAGAGGGTCTTAGGGCATGTCAGCTGCTAAAATAACCACAGCAAGGGGCTGAAGCTTGTTCTTGGGCTAAATTATAAAAATTACATTCCAAAGCAGAGGACGTAACGCTTCCTGCACTCCATCCTGGTCAGACCCCATCAGAGCCCAGGCTCCAGGTCTGAGTCCCACGCTCTTGGAGGGACTTTGGCAAACTGAACATGTTGCAGGCAGGCACTCAGGATGGTGAGGGGTCTGGAAATCCTGTCAAATGAGGAATACGCACGAAAATGAGAGTCCTTAGTCTGGAGAAAATGTCGTGTGGCAGGGGAAGTAGCCAGCCCTGTGGGCCCCAGAGGGCAGAACTTGGGAGCTGTAGAACAGCAGGTTTTACTTGCATGCAGTGGAGACAGTTCAATGGGATCCCCCCATCCAGCCAGACATCTGCGCAGGTCAGGAGCTCTATGGTGCTCAAGGTGTGCAGAGAAGGGAAGCAGAGGGGGCGCCCTGGGGGAAGAGGTTGATTGAGGTGATCTTGAGGGTCCCTTCTGGTGATTAGCCCCTGAGTTTTATGATTATCATGATTATTGCTCTGATTATAGAATCGTCGCTGTTGTGATTCTGTGAGCCTGCATACGTGTAGAAAGCCAGACTTCCCCTCTCTCAGCCCATTATTCCGGCTAAGTGGTAGCTGCAGTTTAAAATTCCAGCCGACACCTAGTTATCGAGCACCCGCGGTGGACAGAGCCCTGCCCCGAGTGTGTTTTGGGGAGAGGTAGGAGAAAAGGCCGTTACCCTTCTGTAGCTCACACAAAACCCACTTAGAGCTATGAGATTGCGGGGGCGGAGGAAGTGACAGGCAAAAGGGGGTGTCGCCTCTGCTCTCAGTCACGGTAAGCAAGAATTAGACAAAAGGGGCTGATTTAGCAAAGTGAAAAGGAGGCCAGGCGGGGAGCAGGCGGCGCCCCAGGAGGCGGGGGTGCGAAGGGGGTGGGGAAGGCGCGGAGAGAAGGGGCTGAGGCTCCAGGGAGGAGGAGCCGCCCTGAGGTCTGAGGACTGTATGGTGAGGCACCTCGCCTTAGCAAAAGGACCTGGGTCCCTCTGACCGAGGCTTAATGGCTTCGCACCCCTTTAGGCCCAGCTCTAAGTCGAAATGGACTTATTTATTTTTAACAGAGTCCATTTGAGGTAGTTGTGTTTTCAAAGGCTGATGGACTCCTAAGTACTTTTCATCCTCGCGGGTTTAAAAAAAATCCTTTCGGAGTGGAAATGCTGTCACAGAACTGGGGCTGGGTGGAGGGTGGCTCCCTTCTACGCCTTTTGGGGGGTCCCACTCCCGTCTTGGAGAGCCAGAGCTGGTGGAAATGAAAGTTGGGGGCAAAGCCCCCCTGGGGAAAGGAGCTGGAGGAGAAGAGAGGAGAACAGGCCTCTCCCCGCCCCTCCCCTGCTGCTCTTCCGGAACATGTAGTGTCGATGTAGTCATGGCTTTTAAACAACATTACACACACTTGTCGTCCGAGATAAAATGTTATTAAGATTAAATGCCGAGCGGGGAACGAACCCGACTTCCCACTGTCATATTTCAGCTATGGTGAGTGATTGCCTCTCCGTAGCCCCAGCTCCTAAGCAGGGAAACGGCATTATTATCATTAATAAGCCCATAATGGGGAATAGAAATTATAAACATTTCTGTAACAAGCTGCCCTCCAATGTTAATATTTTATGAGCACACAGAGAAGCCTGCAACTGAATGGAAATGGCAGAATTATACGTAACCGTGATGTAAACACTCACCATTGGGTTGAGTCAGTGGTGCAGGGAGTAGGGGGGAGCTGGTGGTGATGGGCATAGGTGGCACTTACAGCCTGGGTGGAGCCCCAGAGGCAGGAAGTGGGAAGCCCCTGGGGCCCCTGTCATCGGGACTCACCTCGCCCTGATCCTTGGGTTTTCAGAGAAGCTCCATCCCTCTGGGACCCCCGTGTGCAGGGAGACCACCCGTCTGCTTCCCCACCCAACTCGCCGCCCTTGGTACTGAGTCACTTCACACTTACTCCTGGGACAGATCGCTGTGGGCCTAAATGCTGCTTCCTGGGGACTTTCAAGGCTGTTCACATGTGTGTTTCCTCTCTCTTAAGATGTAGTATACGCATCTGGAGGACAGAGATCCTGTCTTCTAGACTCTTTGTGATCACCAAGTGCACGATACATGTGTCCCAGGAGCCCTAGGGAGGCTTTTGGTGAGTTATTTTGGTTTGGGTTTTTAGCCGAGGAACCCTTGCGTCAAACCAGCTCTGGGGAGCACGGTGAACAAGAGAACTGCTGTGGCAGAAGCAGGGTAGGGGCCAGGGCCTCACCAGCCAGCCCCCCTCTTCTCCCAGGGTTCCCTGAGGCACCTCTGCGAGAGAACTACTGCAAAGTCCCCTTTCTCTGTTTCCAGGTGATGAAACTGAGAGTAGATGTGACCTGTCTGCCCCAGGGACCGGAGCCCAGGTCCCCTGGCTCCCAGGGAGGTGCGCGGCATGGTCAAGGGGCCACTGGGCTCTTCTCGCAGCTCTGCCCTGAACTGGCTGGTGGCCTTGGACACATCTCACTGCCTCTCTGAACCTCACTGCCCTGTCCGTAAAATGAATGGAGACCACGAGGTGACCCCTAACACTCCTTCCAACTCTGAAACCCAAGAGGCGTGCAGTCCTCGCGGAAATCATGTCGTCCACTGCAGTGTCCCATGCCCTTGATGCTGAAAGGCCTGCAAGGGCAGCCTGCAGACCTGGTGATGCCTCCGCGCCTTGCGAGGCTGCTAGTCACTTACCACGCCTGCCCGGGTTCCGCCCTTGGACTTTAAGCTTCCTGGGGCAGAGACCTTGGCGGGGACTTCCCCTTGCTGGGTTTGTGCACAATGGGCTCAGAGCCCAGGACTTGAACTGGCCGCGATGACAGGGACCACAGTGCCTAGCGCAGTGTCTGTCTAATAATAGGCACTCAGTAGAATCTGTTGAACGAATGAATGGTTGATTAATGAATTGCTTAATAGTTTAGTTAGTTAATGAACTGAAGCAGCTCTCCCTTCAGCTTTACTGCATTTTTTTTCCAATACAGTCTATGGCTTTTGAAAACTATTTATGGGGTGCCTACTAGGTGCTGGCACCATGCTAGCGACTTTGTGAAAAGACAAGAACACCTCTGGCTGGAAACCTGTCTCTTTCCCTCCCCCTTCCCC
>NW_012150585.1:0-68001 GCF_000956105.1 Propithecus coquereli | reverse complement strand
CTTGGACACATCTCACTGCCTCTCTGAACCTCACTGCCCTGTCCGTAAAATGAATGGAGACCACGAGGTGACCCCTAACACTCCTTCCAACTCTGGAACCCAAGAGGCGTGCAGTCCTCACGGAAATCATGTCGTCCACTGCAGTGTCCGATGCACTTGATGCTGAAAGGCCTGCAAGGGCAGCCTGCAGACCTGGTGATGCCTCCGCGCCTTGCGGGGCCGCTAGTCACTTACCACGCCTGCCCGGGTTCCACCCTTGGACTTTAAGCTTCCTGGGGCAGAGACCTTGGCGGGGACTTCCCCTTGCTGGGTTTGTGCACAATGCGCTCAGAGCCCAGGACTTGAACTGGCCGTGATGACAGGGACCACAGTGCCTAGTGCAGTGTCTGTCTAATAATAGGCACTCAGTAGAATCTGTTGAACGAATGAATGGTTGATTAATGAATTGCCTGATAGTTTAGTTAGTTAATGAACTGAAGCAGCTCTCTCTTCAGCTTTACTGCATTGCTTTTTTTTTCAATACAGTCTGTGGCTTTTGAAAACTATTTATGGGGTGCCTACTAGGTGCTGGCACCATGCTAGCGACTTTGTGAAAAGGCAAGAACACCTCTGGCTAGCAACCTGTCTCTTTCCCTCCCCCTTCCCCCTCCCCCACCCCCTGAGTTCCTCCTATCCCCCAGCTCCTATTCATTATTTCTCTCCGCAGTTATGTTATTATTGGCCTTGGCAAAGAGTTTCAGGGGTGTCGTTTGTCTGAGCAACATTATGCAGAATTAAGTTCCAGGGTAATTTCTGATGCAAATACCTATCCTCCAGGAGGATGTGAATTAAGCCTGCTGGTCTCTACTCGACAGAGGAGGCTGCCTTTGAATCCGGGTGGTCGCAGTCAGGGAAGCTCCAGGAGGGTGTGGGACCAACTTGGACTGCTCCTTGGGAGGTTCCTGAGTCGCCCAGGACATGGCCCTCAGGGCGGGAGGGAACCTTGAACAGTCATCGCCTTCACCCCCACCATGTCTTTGCTGAGCCCCCCGGAAGCTGAGGATCTCTGCCCTGACCTCGTCCCTCCCCTGGTAGGGAAGGAGTTTCCATAGGCATATTTCATAACCTGTGGGCAGGAACTTTTTCTTCATAGCTAACACAGTCTTTCTTCTATGTATTACTACCCTTTAGATCCATACATTTCAAATTTCAGCGTGTCTGTGGTCACCTGGGGATTGTGTCATAACATAAAGCGTTCTGATTCCTCGGGTCTGGGCAGGGCCCGGGCTTCTGCATTTTTAACCACGCCCAGGTGATGCTGTTCTCGCAGCACGTCCCAGGTAGCAAGGTTTCGGAAAGCACAGAGAAGGTAATACAAGCATAAAACCAGACAGCCCTGCTTATTTGCGTTTATTTGTGTGGGTCCCTTAAACGTTTCTGTCTAGAACTGCTTTGTCTCCTGCAACTACTCCCTGACTGCAACTTCTTAGCCTCTGTGAGCCTCAGTTTCCCCGTCTGTAAGACCAGGGTGATGGTACTCTCCCTGCTGGTGGTGTTGAGGGGTGACATGCTGGGAACAGGAGCCCCTGGAAGGAGGGAGGGAGGAGGACAGTGGCTGTGCTCCTTCCCCAGGGCTGTGAGGCAAGGAAGGGGCCAGTGTCCTCAATGGTGCCTGGTGGCCAAGAGCTGACAGCTCCCCTGGGGCGTTTAGAGGGCACCAGCAGGGAAGAGCCGGTGCCCGGCCTGGTTAGACTGGTCTTAGTTTAAAAGGGTACGAAAGACTGTCTGTGTAGCTTGGGGTGTCATTTGGCACTTACTAGAAGCATACTGAGTAAGATGCTGGTGATTAGACTGAACTTTCATTTAGGGCCTTTATTTTCTCCCAAGTATTTTCCAACAGGCCTCTCTTCACAGCCCTTCAAGGCAGGTAAGGTAGACATGCATCGTCCCTGTGCTGCGAGTACAAGGCACAGAGAGGCTCAGGGGCCTGCCCAAGGTCACACAGCGTGTCCTTGGTGGAGCCCAGCCCAGAGGCCCATCCTCTGCCCCCTGGTTTTGTGTTCTTCCTGCTGCCATTAAGATGGGGCTGTATGTGCAGGGAGGAGGTGGGGAGGGGGGTTCTACTCCCTGCCTGGCTGATGCTGGGCTGAGTTGGTGGGAAGGAGGCTACTCCTCTCCCCAACCCTTCCCCACTCTTGTCCTGATGGGACCAGGACCCTCATCGGATAATGGCAGGCCTGGCCTGGGCCCATCCCGGAGAACAAAGCCTTCCCTCTCCCCCTGCTTGCAGATGAGAGGGGATCCACTGGCCATCCTTAAAGGTTCATGGGCACTGCCAGCCCTGCCCCTGCCTGCTCTGCCCCTCTGGTTGGCAGTTGAAGCAGTTTTATGCTCCAAATTCTCTGAGTCATTATCTTCCCAGACACCATTCTTTCCCCCATGTTCCTGCTGCTGTTGCTGAGAATTCCTTCCCCCAACAGCTGTCCAGGAGGAGGGAACGGGTTGGCCCGTGCTCGTTCTGGGCCTGCAGGGAACACTGCCTGGGTTCCTCTCAGGGCTGCCTTTAGACCTCCTGGTGACTCTGCTCACGGGGCCTGTCCAGCCACGAGGACATCTGTGGTCAGATCCGAGGCCCAGGCCACCTAGCCTTCTTTCTCCAGAGGTCCCTGGGGTCCTTTGTGTGGGAATACAGGACACCTGCCATCTATTAAGCTGCCCTTATCAGTTCCGTTAATTATTCAGAATCTCAATTTCTTCCCCTGAAGGCTAGAGAGACTATTCTTCTAAGCTTTGATTCCCTCACTTTTCAAACAGAATGCAAACATTACCCGTACAGAGTAGATGCTCAATAAATGATGGTTAAAACAATTTATTGCAGAAGAATTGGGGATTTAAATGCAAATTGTCCCCCAAATCCAAACAGCCTTTCCCCTCTTCCTCAAACTTCTTTAACTGCCAATTCTGGTTTGCCTCCTACCCCTCTGGCCTCTCCTCCTTTGCCTCCTCTCTCCCCTCCCCCCGCCCCCCCACCATAAATCTTCCCCCACGTCCTATCCTGGGCCCTCTTCCCGCCGGTCTGTACTCTGCAAGATTCCGCACGCTCCCCAGCCTGCCGCCTCTGGAGAGACGGGGTTAAGAAGAACCTACCCACAGCCAGCAAACCCTCTCAGTCGCAGACTCTTAAAGAATAGAAGACACATTCAGGGTGTCATAATCCACTTTCCCGCTCAGTGCCTGAGTCACCACCCATCCTGGAAGCCAAAGTGTAAAGACTGAGCTAAATAAATGCGAGTTATCATCATCATCATCATCATCATCAGGCTTATAGGGGTGTGGTAGACGAGCTTCACCCATTGGCCTGGGTGGTCCTTGCCACTGCGGTTAGATTCCAGAGGCCCTGGGGGTCCTGGTGACCACTCTGCTTCTTCCTCCCACCCCCAGGCACCTGCCTGCTTCTTCCTTAAAACTCTGGACCCCTTCACATTCGAGCGCCCCCAGGAGAGGATACTTGAAGGTGTCACAGTCATTTATACCTGAATGTGACTGAACTGGCCGCAGCCAGTGGGAAGAGAACTGTGCTCAGGAAGTAGACAGCAGGTGCCAGGGGGCGCATGAGGGAGACTCTGCAGAGTGGGGCAGGGACCCAGGGTGGGGAGGCTGGCGGAACAGTGGCAGCTGTAGACGAGCAGTGAGAAGACAGCTTCTGCTCTTGGCTCTGCCACTTGGGTGACCAGGCCCCATTACGGCGTCTTTCTGAGACCCAGTTACCACTTGTGCAAATGGAAGGGTCAGACCCAATTGTGCGCCGTGCTGGGCTCTGTAAGCTTCTCACACCTGATGCTCACAGAGGCGGTGTGAGTGCTTTACTGCACCTCTGCCAACTTGCAGAGGCAGGTCAGCACCTGGGACTTGCTCGAGTTACTGAACTCTAAGCGTAGGTGACCCACCCAAGCCTAGCACCCCACTCCTACCGGCCCTCCTCCAGACAACTGTTAAGGGAGGGCTCAGCCCTGTTGGCCCTTAGAAGTCGTTGGCCAGGAGCTGGGGCTCCAGCAGTGGGAGGGAGCCTGGGACCTCAATTCTGGGCCTCAGCTTCTCCTCCCTTCAGCCCTGTCCCTTTGGGTTTGGTCGGACAGTTGCAGCTGCAGAGAACCTACCAGCAGAAAGCCCCCTCCTCTGAAGGAGATCATAGCACATCTTCGAGGGCCCGAGCTCTTTCCAGGCCCGCTTTCCAAAAATAAACTTCAAATGTGCTGGATACTAAGTGTGTACCCTCACGGCCCACGGGGCATCATCCTAACACCACCAGAAACCATCTCCCTTCACAAATGACAGGACTGTACAACTTGCAAGACTTTTGCCAACCTGCAGCTTACCCAGCCACATCCTTGAGACCAGGCAGGGTGAGTGCGCGGGTAAGGAAAGGCACAGAGAGGTCAAGCTGCTGCCCAAAGCCACCCAGAGGTAAGAGTGCTTTCTGTCTCCTCTTGGGGAGCTCAGAGCTCACAACGGCTCCAGAGGTAGAAAGCAAAGCTTTGGGTTCTTCCAGATATTTGTAGGTGCCCATCCTGAAACTCCATTCCCTCTGCCAGCAGGCCTTGCATACCACCATGGGCCCTGTTACCTGTGGTGTTGGGACCTCAGGGCTATACCTGGGGACATACATGCCCCATCACTCTGCCTGGACCCAACTGTGCATGCCCTGCCTATGATGCTCAGTGGGTCTCCACCCTGACCCTGTTTTCTGCTAACCTGACCTGGGAAGGTAGGGAGAGGAGGTAGGGAATCGGAGGGAGGGGGAGTGATGAATATAGCGCCCTCCTGGAAGTCAGCTCTGACCGTTAATTTTCTGTGTGACCTTGGATATGTCACACAACCTCTCTGAGCTTCACTTTCCTCATCTAATCAGGCCAGATTAGATGATCTCTACGATTCTTTCCACTCTGAAGTCCTGACTCCTACAATTGCCACCATGATTATATTGCCCACTATATGATCCAATGCTAATAAATGTTGACAGGCCTGAAGGAAGCCACCTGCAGATGCCATGGAAGGCCTTGGTCACTCTCCAGGCCTGACCCAGTGTTGCCCTGAAGCTCTAAGCCTCCTGGGGCGAGGGCCTGGACAGGGGACCTTTTCTTTTGCCAAGTTTTCCCACAACAGGTGCAGAGCACTGGCTGGACAGGCACGGGCCTGTCCACTGGGGCCTACTCTGGCTTCTTTAAGGGGGGCCTTGGAGCCTTCTTCCCTCTGACGAGCAATTAGGCAAACTCCAGTACCTCCCTCTGGGCAGAGACCTGAACACGCGGCACGCCCCAGTGATATATGAAGAGAGGGGTCAGACTCCGCTCAGCACCTCCTTTTCTATTTGTTCTGAAGCACACACACACACACACGCCCTTCCATTTTACATTATTGACTTAAAAGCATTTACCATTCAGCACTACACTTTAAATTATACAGACACATCTTATCAGCACAGAAAAACTAGCACAAAGACAGAAAGGGCCACCTCCATCGCAACCTGGTCTTTTTCTTTTTTTTAATGACAATCCTTCATATATTCTCTCTCTCCCTCCTCTCTCCCTCCCGCCGCTCTTCTCCTCTCCCCCCACCTTGTTAACGCGAAGTCTCTGTATATAACTGAGTTAAATGGTTTTGATATGCTAGCATCTTCACCCCACACACCCTCTTCCTCTTTTTCTGGTTAATGAAATGTGTGAACAGTTTGTTCCCAGCTAAAAACAAGCACTGATGGGTTTCATACCTTTGTGTGTAGGAGGGAGAGGTAGCTTCTGAACAAGGCACTGTCTGGCACTGGGGGAGGCCGCTGGTGGGAGGGGAGGGAAGGAGAGAGGAGGGGAATGAAAGATCAGAACAAAACTTCACGCGTGATCTGTCCCGCATTTGTTCTCCCCATGGGCCAGCCCCTCTGGGGTCCTTTCGATCCGTGCATAGGCTCAGGGACTTGGGAAGGCTCCACCCCTTTGGGAAGGGAATCAGTACATCCGTGGGTCAGGAGAAAGGGGTGGATGCTTGGGATGGCCTCCATGTTAGACATCCTAACAAGACATCCTTGTTACCCATCTCCAGGGAGGAGGGAAGGCAGAGTATGGATAAGAGAATCACCATTGCCTGGTTTGAGAGGCGCATATATATCTGACTGCGTTTGCACATGTACACATGTGCACATGTGTGCCACCCTTCTGTGCCCTTTAGAGCAAATATTGGGACCCTGGCTGGGGTGATGAGGAGGGGACAGCCAGCTGTGTGATAAAATTATGGCAGCTCCGTTTATTCCGTGCCTCCTGTGAGCCAGGGGTTTTAAGTACCGTGGTCACTCATGAGACACGCACTGCGCTTCTCCCACCTGGTATGGGAAGAAATGGAAACTTAGAGAGATTGAGTAACTTGCCCGAAGTCACACAGCTTTCAAAGAGTGGATCCAGAATATGAATCCAGGCAGTTTGGCCGCAGAAGCTACACTTAACCCTGATGCTATATAGGAAACAGCCTGGAAAGCAGAAGTCCTTGATCTGTCGGCTGTGTGACCTTGGGCTGGTCAGTCACCTCTCTGAGCTTCTGTTTCCCCACAGGGCTGTCAGGAGACCCAAAGACAGAGGCGCATGTGCTTTGCAAATGTTGAAGTGATGTTGGTAAATGCCTGGATGATTGGCTCAAGCTCTCTGGTCCATGTTCCAAAGAGACTAGTGGAGCACTTTACACACAGTGGGGCCTCCACTCCTACGCTTTCGCACTGAGAAGCATGCCCTCCAGCCTGCCGTGGGCCTTTAGGAAGGACACGGGCCTGGCTGTCCTGGAGACCAGCCGTGCTCTGGTCTCTGCGCTGTTTTCCTTGTCGCTCAGTTGTTGGTGCTCTCTCCTCCCTCGTCCCACCGACATTTCAGATACCGCAGGATCTTCGGAAGCTGCCTCTCATTCCTGTTGGAGCAGCGTAAGATACAGAGTAAACAAACAAATAAACAATAGTGGGCGTTCAGCACTGGCTGACCGATGGGACGAGGGGATGACTAAGGGAGGGTGAATGGATGGATGGATACGTGAACTGGCCAGGAAAGGGGCACGTCCTTTGCAGAGGATCGGAGGGACATTGGCATGGTAGGAAGTGGGACAGATCCGGGTCTGATTTGTGTTTCAGCTGTTTAAAAGCGATGTGATCTTGGACGAGTCCCCTGGTCTCTTTGGGCCTCAGCTTCCTCGTCAGTGGAATGGGAGTGGGGAGACAGTCAGGCTCAGGGCAGCTCTCTCCCTTTCTTCTCCCTCCAGCCGGTCTCTGGCCTTCAACTTTTCCCCAGGAGGGTCATGTACCTGTCTCTGTCACCTCCAGACCCTGGGACATGGGTCATATTCTCTCCGCACTTGGCTGGGAGGGAGAACACTAAAGTCCTCTCTACCAGCTGCCACTCTGTTGGAAGAAATGCTTTTCCAGCCTTCACGTGTGGGCTGGAGGGGGTGTCAGGTCAGGGCTGCAGGACGTCTGGGCTACCTCCTAGCAGGAGCTGGTGCCTCTCAATAGAAAGCAGGAGTTCTTTTCACCTGTTGCTCTCAGGAGTTTGGCTTCAGCTGAAATTCAGAGACACATGGAAAAGTCCCCCTTGCATCCATCATGCATGGGACATGAGAATGGTGGCATTCGTACCCCATCCTGAAGAAGGATGGGCAGGAACTCGTCAGGGTGAGGCGAGGGAGGAAGCAGGGAGGCACTTGCAGGTAACAGGGAAGGAGTGGTTCATTTGAGGGAATCTTCGGGTTCGGGTTCACGGCAGAAGCAGGTGGAAAGGAGGGAGGCAGCAGTGGCGGGGAAGGGGCAAAGGTCTCTGGACAGGACGAGGCAGGTAGAGAAGGGGGCAGCCTCATAGACACGCCAAGGAGGGTGAGCTTTATCTTGGCTGTTTCTCAACAGGGTGCTGTCAGCATTGGGTGGGGACAATCCCTGCTTCTGCGGGGCCATCCCATACAAAGCAGGGTATTAAGGATCCCAGGCACCCCATCTTCGTGACAACCAAAAACACCTCCCCAATTTCTGAAAGGGGGGAGGGTCTCACTCTCGTGGAGAACCACTCTGAGGACATTAAAGATCGAAGCGGGAGTGACAAGATGAAATGTATGCTTTAGAAAGCTCGCCGTGTCGCCCAAACGGGGACGTGGAGAGACTGGGAGCCTGGTGGCCAGTTAGGAGCTTAAATAATTATATTAATTTGTGGTGATATTAACAGCGGAGGCTCCTGTGGGTTGGAGGATTTTATGTGGGTGTTTGTGATGCTGCCCAGGGCCTCAGGAGGGACTCCCAAGGAGACAGTGGAGAAAAAGTCCAAGGATTAATTTATTAAATTAATTAAAGAAACAGTATTCACTGACGACATCCTCATGTGAGTTTTCTGTTTCCATTTTAAATGGAGAAACGGGAGGACCCTGGAACTAGGGAAGGGAGGCAGAGTAGCCGTGGAGGAGAAAGCAGTCTCCAAGCAGCCATAGCGACTCTGCAGATTAAAAATGGAAATTCAATCAAGGCCCAGAGTGTCAAGAGACTGTTTTTCCAACTTGAAATCCTGCGGCTCCTGCAGAGGGGCCTGTCTTGGAATAGCCTGCAAAAGGGAAGGCTTTCCCAGCTGCCCTGTGGTCAAGCCAGGGGGCCTTCAAGGAGGGGGCAGTCTATGTCCCCAAAGCACTGCTTCCTAAACTTTAATCCACATTGCACACAGGAATCACCCAGAGTGCTTGTTAAAATGAAGATTCTGATTCCTTGAGCCCAGGAGGGGCCCGAGATGCTGCGTTTCTAAAGAGCTTCCAGGTGATGCTGACACTGCTGGTGCAGGGACACGCTTTAGGAGTGGCAAGACCCCAAACAAAATCCTTGCTGGATTCTGCCAGGTCCGTCCATTTGCAGGGGGTTTGCAGGGAGGTGACAAAGCTTGGAGGGCGTGGAAGGGAGAGAAGGGTGGGTCTGCATCTGTCACTGGAACTAAGACAGCTGGTGGATATTTAGTCTGGAAAATGCAAGATGAGAAACTAGGGTCAGAAGCAGAGAGGGAGAGGAGAGCGGGGAGCAGAGGCCCCTCCTCAGTGGTCAGCTCTGGGACAGTCTCCGCCGCCCCCCATGATCTTTGAATAATTTGCCGCCCTTGGGCTTCATCCTCCTCAGGCCCTGTGCTCCCAGGCCGGAGCTTCCCCAGGTTTTCACTGCAGCTGTCATTGCTGCAAACCCCAGCCCTTTGGAGAGGAGGGGACCACAGACGAGCCTGTCTGGTGGGTGTGGGGGCTACTTGAGCCGTCAGACACTCCCAAGTGCCCTGTTTGATCTTTCCTTGGCAAAGCAGGAGGATTCGGGAAGCCTGGCCCTAGGGAGGCTGTCCTTACAAGCCCTGGTGACCTGGTGACCCTGCTGTGGAATGGAGCATGCAACCATTGTGGCAGCCTGGCCAGTGCAGGCCAGGCTTGCAGGGATGATCCACTCTATTAGCGGCCTTATTACAGACACCAGCCTGAGTCAATATCCCCTCCCAAAAGTTCCTCCCAGCCCTGGCCCTGTGCCTCGGTGCCTTTGTTAGGGGAGCTTTCCACATCCGAGAGAAGCCCCCAACAGCTCAGCACACCTGCGGGGAAGGCTCCTGTGCTTTCTGCTCACTGGCCTGGCTAGGATCTGAGGGGACCTTGTGCAGGTGGGTGGGACTCCCCCTGCCATGTCCCTCGGGGCTGTGGGGACTCTGGGCCCACAGGAGGGTCAGGGAACCACAGCAGGACCCCCAGGCTTGGGGGCTGGAAGCCCTGGGTTCTGCTTCTTGCTCACAGCGCCGGCTGGGAAAAGCCACTTGTGTTTTCTGGGCTTGGGGGTCTCCATTTGCTTAATGGGCTGGAGCTCTGGGGTGCACGTGGTCAGGCCTTCAGCTGCCTCCAGCTTCGAGAAGGAGTTGTTTTCACCTGACGGATGAGTGACTGACGGAGGTCCAGAGAGATTCCGAAAGGTGCTGAGAGTGGAAGCTGGAATCCAGCTGCGGCCAGACGTAGAGCTGCCAGAGTCCAGGGGATTATGAGACACGGTTCCCCGTACATCTGTGTCGTGGAGAGGGGGGGTCTCATATCTGACTTCTGAACTCTTTGTGACCATTGTTGAGGGACTAGTCTTCCTGGTGGACATGTGGCGGACATTCTAACAGCAAAAGTTAGCTAAGCTTAGATTCCCCCTTTGAAGAAGGAGCTGAAACAAATTGGCCTGGTGGGTCTGTTGGTCTCTGCTCTTCTGCTGTTGCTGCGGCCTCCCTAGGAATCCAGGAGAATTTGGGCCATTTGTGGCTTACACTAGAATAGGCTTTGGGCCCAGACAGCAGGAAAAGGGAGGGCGAGGCCCCCACTGGGGGCGGGGCTCAGGGCCCCCACAGGGAGAGCCAGAAACTGTCCCAGGAAGGGAGGGAGAAGCTGGTGGTTTACAGGACTCTGAGCAGGCTCTGCTGGGTGCGGGCATGGCCAAGGTCAATAGGGAAATGGCTGGGCTGGAGAAAGCACCCATCACCCACCAAGAGCAGCCAGATGTCCACACAGCCATCAGCAGAGCCACCTTTGAATATGACCAGTCTTCAAGGCCTTCTCAGTACCCCTCCTCCTAGAAGTCTTCCCTGATCCTCTCTGGGGAGGAAGGGCTGCTGACCCCACCCCTGCCACTCTGAGCCCTGCACCCTGCTCTCTGGTGATGAGAGTTTCTGGAGGCCAGGACCTGGTTCATGAATCCTGTTGTCTGCTAGGTCCCTGCCTTGGCCTCTGGGGCAGGGTGTCTATGTGGTTAGCCACAAGCCTGCTGGGCCTGGGGTCTAAAACCACCTATAGCTCTCCTTCTGCTCAATGCCTAACACTCATCGCTGCATGGTGGCCAGGCTCAAAGTCAGCCTCTGGGGTGGCAGTGAGCCCTGGTCTCTGCCCCGGCCCAAGCAGACCAAAAGTGACCATCCACCCGGCAGAAGGCGATGGGGCCACTGAGCCTGGGAGCCCCTCCCCCATATGTGCCCACATAGCTGTGGCTGCAGATGTTCTCGGCTTGAACCTTCCTCTGGCTCTTATTTGTAGACAATCTCATAGCATTTCTGCTCTCTCTGGGCAGTGCTTAGCCCACCTGTGTGCCTGTTTCAGAGGGGCTGTGGCCCTGGACCCGCTGGGAGCTGCAGCTCTGAGCGCTGCCCCCGTGGGGAGCAGAGCACAGCCCTGCCATCTGGCCCCGTGGAGTGATGCTCCGACCCACACTGCTTGTGGAAGGACCAGACAGCCGCTGGCCCTTCCAGACCGTGCACGCCCCCCACCACAGCTGCCTGTGACCAAGGCTGATGGGTTGGGGGTGCAGTAGCTCCAGAGGGGTGGGGAGAAGGGCTGGTCTTGGGAACGCCCTCGGTCCGTACAGTTGTAGAAGTAGAAACCCTTGGAAACTGATTTTTTTCCTGCCAATTTGTGATATTTGTGATAATACTGGCAGTCTTTTTGTTGGCTCTCCGCTCTGTTTTACTGTTTGAATCAGGATGAACTTTTTGTGAGAGAATCTGGTGGGTTTGGAACTCATCGGCAGAATTGCAGGTTGAAAGCCCTGTTTCCTCCCCTACTTCCCCGTCTCCCCTTCACTCCCCAGCCCCAGCCTTATAAGAGGCCAGCCCCGGAGTGGGGTCGCTCGGTGTGGAGAGAGAATCGTAATCAGTAGCGTGAGCCGTTCGATGCAGTTTGGATTTCACCAGGAGGAAATATTGATAAGACGAGGCCGGAGCGGCGGCTGAGAGTCTGCAGGTTCCTTGCGGAGCTGCTGGTGGATGAGGGATGAGCGCGGGTGTCCATAGCCGACCTCCACTCCACCCGAGAAACGACGCCCAAGGTGCCCCAGCTTTGGCCTCTGCTGGGGGGCTGGAGGGGACGTGCACTTAGAAAACCAACCTCACAGCCAGGCCCGTCCTCACAGCGACCGCGCGGTGGGCAGGTTTCTCCCCACAGGCCCAACTGCAGACTGGGACCCAGGCCTAAAGAGAAAGAAGGCCCTGCCCGGCTGGCGGGGCAGAACGTGTAGCCCTGATATTTCGTGGTACGTGTGAAAATGTTCCAAGCCATGGTATTGTCGGGGTGTGTGTCGAGCAGCCCAGGTCAGAGCTGGACTGTCCATGAGCATGATTATAAAAGCTAATGCGTACTGCTCTAAGTCCTTCGCGTATGCTAACGCACTGAATCTTTGCGACAAGCTTGTGAGGCAGTTGCTAGTACTATCTTCATTTTACGAATGGGAAACAGAGTGGGCAATAACTTGCCCAAGGTCCCACAGCCAGGCAGCAGCACAGCCAGGATTTGAGCCCAGGCAGCTGGCTCTGCCGTCTGTTTTCTTAACCACTCTACTGTCCGCCTGATAAGATACTTTCTACTCCATGAATCTATACACACATCATCCCATGTGGACCTTAGCATGCCCGTAGAACAAGCAGTCGGGGAAGATTTGCCCCATTTTATTAATGCAGAAATACAAGCACAGAGAGGTCATCTGATTTGCCCAAAGCCGCACAGCAGGTAGCAGAAGAGAGACTCGGAGCACACAAGCAGGGGAGATTTACAGTGCCATTTCTCTGAGGGGCGAGGATGCTCTTTCTCTTATACTACGCAGCCCTCCATCAGCGTGATTGCCTGTCAGTCCCTATAGAGGGGGTGCTTGGCTGTGTGTCTCGTGGAGGATGGGGGATCCTGGGCCTGCAGTGGGACATCTAGGGTGGGGTAATGCAGGGACACTACCTTGACATCATACCATTAATGCACAAAGAGGGTCTGGCACGCAGGATGCATGGCACAAAGCGTGGGGACATGGTGCCCATGCCACTTGAGGGGCCACCATCTGCTGGGAGGATCACAGCAGTTCCCTCTGATCTGCCTAGAACCCCCTCACTTTGTCATAGAATGGGGGTGCTGCTTCTGCTTCCCCCTCAAAAGAACCCCAAACGTCCTGCCTCCAGGAGTGCCTGCATCCCTGTGTCAACTTAGGGGCCCCCAGGCTGGAAACAGGCCTGGAAAACTTCGAAGAGGAGCCCAGCTACGTGCCAGGTACCATCCACAGCATGTGCCGAGCTCGTACCTGGGCACGAGTCAGGGGCGGATGGGACAGAACCGGCATCCAGCCACATGAAACTGTGCTAAGGTACAACACAGAGGACCTAGACGAGGATTGGCAAAGTAAATTGCTTTGGATAGAAGTGCTGCTCTTGCCTTCTCCAGTGGAGAATCTTCTGTTTAAGACTTGCAAGGCGGGAGGATGGAGAGAAACCCACCACAGGAGTGAGACTCGAGGGAAGGTGAGGGTTCGAGGGAAGAGAGTGGGATATACGCTTCTCATTGGATCCATTTCTCAGCACCGTCTTCCCAGGCCAGCGCTAACCTGCGCGTCTGCATGGAAATAAGGAGATAAATAAATGGAAACGCTGAGTTCCAGGGCAGCCTAAAAGGTTGGGGAATGAATCGATGTTCTCCCCAGGCAGCTTTCCAGAATGAAGTGTAATAGTTAATAAAGGCTGATTGTGTGCACACACAGCTGGGGCCAGCAAACAGAGCGAGCCCACGCCCGGGAGGCGCATCCTCTTCCTGAGCCGCCCTCCCCCCACCCCAGTGGTGATCACAGGCTGATTAAATCATACTTCTGGGCAGCGGATCCAATTAGAGGGGGTGTTGGAGGCCTGGGCATTACCTGTGAATGCACAGAACACATCGGGTAATCCTTAATCTTTCTGATTGGCTTCCCCAGGCGTGGGGAGTTCAGTGGGGTCAGACGAAGGGGAGGAGGGTAAGAGTCAGAGCACCAGAGCATCAGCACTTGGGGTAAGCCTTCGTGGGGAGCACCCTCTGAAGCATGAAGGGAAGACCGAGAGGAGACAGGACTCCCGTCCTTGGGGTCCCAACTGTCTTTTCCTTGAAGTCCACCCGGGAGCTGGCTCAGGACGGTGCTGAACGTAAACAGAAACACCAGCTCAGATCTTAGGAAAGCAGAGGATAATTCAAAAATCATTGGTATTTGGCTTTGGAATGTATTGATTTTCCTCCCAGAAGATTTACCTACCTAATTCCACTTGGCTTAAGCAAGTAATAAAAACGTGTTTGCCTTTCTTGATCACATTTAGACTGGCAGCAAGGGGCAAGGGGGCTCAGAATCGTGCTGGCTGGCTGGAGGAAGGTACTTTGGGTTTGCAACTTGTCTGCAGAGATCCGCAAGAACAGGCAGTGAAAACTGATTGCCCGAGCTGTTGGGCAACCACAGGGAAACACAGATGTTTCAGAGAGATTAGATCCAGGCAGGTGGTCCGGGGAGGCTTCCTGGAGGAGTTTCCACTTGACTTTGGGAATGAGTACCAAAATACACAGCACACCCAAATGTGTTTCTTCCTCTACTTCCCACCTCCAGATATAGGTAAACCAAATGGCATTTGTCTCCTCACCTGGCATAAAAGTCTACTCAGCTTGTGTGGACGATTGCCCTTAAATTTGTTGTATCACACCTCAAGTCTTGGGATCAGTTCCACAAGTATGCCAGGCCCATGGTGACACCCAACTTAAGTGCAGCAGGAGAAGAATCAGTCAGAACCCAGAATGATAAAGACGTGTACTGTATAAGCAAATGAGACACCTGTGACCAACAGAGCAGAACATGAGTGTCCCTGTGAGTTGTCCACTTGTGGGACCACCCTGGATGCACGTGGCTTGTTCTGAAGTTGCTCTGATTGCTTCTTCTGGAACTGTTCATGTACGTGTGCTCATTCCCTGGGTGATGGCAAATCCTTACCCTTTGAACATTTTCTCTTTCGACTTTGCCTGAAGAAGGGCATTGATACATAAAGCCATAGGCGTCTCAGTGAATCTTTGCTAATGGAAAAGCCATGTGTTTAGGGTGAGGGGGAAAGGGCCACTTGGAAATCTAGTAAGTGCCCCAGGGGAAAAGTTGCTAGCCATGCACCAATGATGTCGCTACCACACCCCAAATTGTACAACGGGGACCACTTGCCCCTCTATTAAAGAATGCTGGGCTGGGAGGCAGGAAGCCTGAATGTCATCCTTGCTTTGACACTGACACTCTGGTTCCCTTGGAGGAATCCAGCCTCCCCAGCACTGGTTTCCCCATCTCCAGAAGGAGGGGGTCAGACCGGATGGAGCCCAGAGTTTCTTTTGACTCTAAAGACTGCAGAGTCTCTTTCTCCGCTGCCCCTCTGCCTTTGTCGTAGCGGGGCTGCGGGGCTTCCATTCTCATTTCCTTCCACGTTCCGGGACCTGAGCATTGCTTTTGACTGATCGTAGGTGCAATAGAATTTGTACTTTCTCAAAACTTAATTACTAGCAGTAAGTGATCAATCAATCCATTGATTAACTATTTATTGATTTCCCCCTGACATGGTTCTGAGACAATTCGGCTGCATTTGGAACACAATCCTTTGGTAATTGGCTTACTCTGCCGGGCGCACAGCCTCTGTTAAAAGGCATTTGGCTCTCAGTAAATGGCTTTTTATCTGAGTATTTATTTCTCAGATCCCAGGACTGCTGTTGGGAGACATCTTGTGTGTGCGCTGGGTTTAGCAGGTAAGCCCTGAGACGTAAACATGAGCTCCACACGGCCACTGAAATCCGTGCAAGAGATTCAGGCCCTTTAGCCGAGGGTGCCAGGGTAAGTCATTTCGCCTCAGTGGGCCTCTGTTAGCTGCTCTATAAAGCAGTGGTTTGGGGCTTCATGATCTCTAAGGGCTCAAATTCCTTAACTCTGATTCTAACTCTCCATTTCGCAAACAGTCTAGCTTAAAGAGACAGGAAATTTACATATCAAACACTGCTGCCAGCACAGGTTGCCTGGCTGTGTCCCTCTCGGAAGATGTGGATGGGGGTTGGTGCTTTGAAGTGTTAACGTTAAGTGCATTCTTTATGCCAGGCACAGGCCAGAGGGAATGGGCCTCACGGTTTCCAAATGTGCACCTCTTTCAAGATGCAGCCGGCTCTCAGTTATCCAGGTGGATGCGAGCATGGAGAACAGAATTCCGACCCGACTTCCCCTGCCACCCAGACCACGTTATTGCGTGCCCAGGAAGGCAAATCCATTTCACTGTCAACATCAGCAAAACGACACCAGGGGATGTGTCTGTTCCCTCCTTCCTGGTGCCTCTGCCCAAACCCTTAATGGATTCTAAAGTCCAGAAGAAAGGACCTTCGGAGTATCTGTTGGTTTGGAGTATCAGTTAAGGGCATACAAGTAACTGGGATACAATGGAAGTAGGAATCAAATGTTACCCAGGCACAGAGGCATGGACCTTTGATTCTGTCCCGGGGAGTAGGCAAATGCTTCAAGAAGGGTTGCCCCCTCTCACTGGACAATCACAGTGGCCTCTGACTGTAGCCTCAGTCGACCCTTCCCATCTGCCTCTGCACGGCAGCTGGAACCTTGTGCAGCCCGAATCTGTCACTCCCTTGTTTCGAAACCTTCAAAGGGTCCCCAGCTCCAGAGTCAAGACTGAGCTCCCAGTCATGACAGTCCAGGCCTGTCTGGATCCAGCCAAACTTGCCACTTGCCTCCTGTCCACCTGCCTTCCTGTCCTGCTCAGAGTAGGAATGCAGTATTTACTGGAGTGAATGAGACAGTGAATGAGTGGGTTTGGTTCCGAATGACAAAGAGAAGTCGGGGCACATACAGCATATTTAAAATTATGAAGAGGTGAAAAGCGTCAGAAGTGCTCTCTTAATTTCTTTCCCTTTCCTTCCTGAGAGGCAGAAAAAGGTCCCTGAAGACTTAGGAGCCAGAAAGATCCCTTCCATTAAAAAGGGTTCAGCATCACAGGCTCAGCCAGGCCATCAGCCCCAGCTTGATGTTTCCGTGGACCCTAAGCCCCCTGTGTTCTGGTCCCCGCCACCCTCTGATACCATCTTGTGCCACCATCCCACTCGCTCATTGAGCTACAGCCAGATGGATCTCTTAGTTTCTCAAACAAAGCAGGGCCTTTCGTCTGCTCCTGCCCCAGGGCCTTTGCACATGTTCCTTCACCTGGAAACCTTTCCCTCCATGCTTCACATTTTGCTCCATCTCATCCTTCAGGTCCCAGTGTAAATGTCATTTTTCTCAGTAAACGGCTATTTCTTGGCCCATCTAAAGTAGCCCTTGTCCATTATCGTCCGTCTCACTTCCTTCCTGGTTTCCACCCTAACACTACCACCTTTGTGGTTTTTAATCTGATCTTCCTGACTGGACTGTCAGCCCCATCAGCCCTAGGACCACATCTGTCTTGTTCGCTGGCATCTCCCTAGGCCTCAGCACAGTGCTTGGCACCGAGAACGTCCCCTAGGTGGTTGTCGAATGATCCAGCATGGAAGGCTTGGGCTGGAGGAAATTGGGCCGCCATCTCTCACCACGCACCCAGCTCAGGCAGATGGGGACCTTGAAGGTCTCCCAGGGCAAGATGCCACCGCCGGCAATGTGAGGCAGAGCTTTCTCAGAGCCAGCCCGAGGGCCCGTCCCCCGGACCATCTGCCCACCCTGGTGCCCACCCGTGCCAACGCTGCCAGGCCCATTGAAGCTGCCCTTCAATGGACGACTTGTCTTTGAGAGCCGCACTCCCCAGCGGGAAGCTCTTTGGCTCTCTCCTTTTATGGGGAATTTTTGCCACTGGATTGACTGTAATTGTCGGATTTGCATTTGGTACACCTGCAGCAAGAGGCCCTGGGGGCACCTAGGCCTGTGGAAATCAATAGGAATAAACAAACAAATATATTCATAGGAGGGGGATCTGGAGAGGAGGGGCGGCTGGGAAGGAAGGGAAAAAACAAATCCAAGTGCCAGGCCCACCAGTCAGCAGCAGAAGTCCCGTCCCCTCCCCCTCTGCCACCCCCCCCCCCCCCCAGACCGACTCCAAGCTCTGTGCCAAAGTACCCGCCTTCTATCACTGCAGTGAAACCAACACTGTAATTTGGGTGCTAGCCTGAATGGGTTCATTTCTTTTTATTAACTCCGGCAACCGGGTTTTAGGCAAGTTGGCTATTGTTTGAGCCTCACTTCTCTTCTCTCCACTCCCCATGCTTTGAAGTGCAGGAACAGCCGGAAGGAGATGGCACTGAGCAGCAGAAGTGGCTGGTGTGAGACCAGGTTGCCTTGCCGTCAGGTGGAAGCCAGACCTGGAGCGGTGGAGGGAGGCTTGGGGAGGGCGAGCTCTCTCTGCCTGGAGCCCAGTGCTGTTTAGGGACTGGCACGGTTGCCTTCCTGGACTCACCTGCCAGTGTCCCACAATTAGACCTGGCCGGCCTCCCAGATACCCACTGGGCTATAGCATAATAAGGCAAGGAAACAACCAGGGGGCACACTGTGCTCTACAGATTACAAGGTGCCTTTACACATGTCGTGCCTGAGCCAGTTTTTGCTGAGAGCTTGCACCAGACTCCTGAGACACCCAGTTGCAGGCTGGGGGATGCTCTGGAATGCACTGGTCCCTTGGGATCTGTAGACTGCGAAGCACCCGCAGAGAGACGGGAAGATGACATCACTACCGAGGGCAGACGTTATGTGGCCTTAGCCAACCTCTCTGAGCCTCAGTCTCCTCATCTGGATTGTAAGTGCCTGTGAGGACAGGGACCTTATCTGTCTTGTTCGTCACTGTACTCCCGCTGCCATACCTGGCATGTTGTAGACAGTTTAAGATATTTTTAAAGGAATGAATACATAAAAGATGATAGAAAATGGGGATAATAATATCCTCCTCCCAGGGTTGTTGGAGGAATAAATGGGATCACATGCTAAATGCTAATGGTGTGTGGTTGTCACATTGTTCTCAGAGTGGGCAGCTTACTTGCTCCAGTGTGCGACACCTAGAAGAACTTCTGGAGCTAGACCCCAAAGCCCTCCCTTCGCCTCCAGTGTGGAATTATAAAAACAAATCGGACTGCACTGCGTTTGGATACAGGGTGGCTTGTGGGACGATAAGAAGTGGGTGGGCAACAGCTTCTCCTCCCCGCTGCCAAGCTCCAGACCCCTTCCTCTGGGTGTTCTGATCAACCCTGCAGGTTGGATTCTGTGTCAGGTCAGGAGGTGGCTCCTGAGGGCATCCAAAGTGGAGGAGGAAGCCAGGCTGAGAGCCAAGTGGGAAACTGAGGCCTGAGTGCAAAGAGGAAGAAAGACTTGGGAGTAAGCAGGGAGAGGGTGGAGCAACTACCTGAAACCAGCCCTGCTGGCTGGGCTGGCTCTCCGGTGCCCAAGAACCTGAAGCTTCCCCCTGGCAGTCCAGCCCATTGCAGGGCCAGGGGCTGGGCAGACACTGGGCAGGCCCATTACCAGAGTTGACCCTGTTGGAAAGGTCGGCTTCTGGTCCCACCTGCCCTGGCCAGCCATCTGCTCTGGAAAGCTGGTCTTGCTCCTTGGACCCCCAGCACCGGTCCAGACTCCTGGAGAAACCAACCACTTGGACCAGGCCACTGACACCTGCTGGTTGCCTCCCTGATAGCCCAGCCCTGGAAACACACGATGGTGAAGACATTGATGGAGACAATAGCAGTGTGCACTGTGGGGCCCTCACCATGTGCCAGGCACCAGGCTCGGCACTCCACACCCGTCATGGCATGTGAGCCTTGCAGCGCCCTGGGAGCGGCAGAGGCATTGTCACCAGTGTTTTACAGAAGAGGAGATCAAGGTGTATAGCCCCCCGAGATAGCCACATCTTCTAAAACCGAGTCTGAATTTGCCACCTTCCTTAGAGCGTGCACTCCCTGGCATCCTATATGCCTTTGCAAAGGTCACTACCTTCCCAGAGCCACGGGCTCCTCATCTGTGAAAGGCAGAGGTTGGGCTGACTATAGATCCCGTTTCTTTCCTTCTCTAACTTTCAGCCAATCCACACATGGGCCGTGTCTTAGGATTGCGTGGCATTGTGTCACACCTTAGTGTCCCCCAGTCCTGGGCAGTGATGAAGGCAGCTGGCATTGGGGCTCAGGCTCCGTGCTGTCTGAGTGTGAATCCCCCAGTTCCAAACATGCTGGCTGTGTGACGGTGGGCAAGTTACTAATTTCTCTGGGCTCAGTCTCCTCATCTGTAAAATAGGGACAATGGCAATATCTATCTGCAGAGGCAGGTTTACCAGGAAGCAAACGTAGCTTAAGCTTCAGAGCCCCTTGCTTGCACAGACCCATTCCGAGGCCCTATATTTTTAAAATAGATTGTCAAAATCACACATGCTTCAGACTCCAAAATCTGGGTCCACTCCCGCCTGCCTGAGAGCTAATGAGTATACATCCAGCTCTCAGATCAACTGCTCACTCTGTGCACTCAGGAAGTGTTCGTTGTTGAGGTTGTAGCTGTCACTGTTGTTATTCCACTGAGGTAGGCTCATTTTACAGAAGAGAAACCAAATCTTAGAGATGCTCTTCGACTTGTCTATAACTGCTCAACCAGTAAGACCCAACTCCTGGTCCCCTTGGGGACACCAGAGAAGACAGCGAGCTGGTCCTGGGCCTTAGGGGTCTGACTGTCTGGTCACAGAGGCCGTGTTGATGCAAACGAGGCAGGAGTGGCTTGAAAACCCATGGGTGATCAGACGCCAAGCTGGGAGCAGCCTGAGGGCTCAGAGGGAGGGCTGTGGGTTGTCAGCGAACCCGCCGAGATGGGCAGGGCTTGTGCTGCAAGTGCGAGGGACACTAAGGAAAGGCAGAAAGGGCGCTGGGCCTGGGCGTGCCCAGGACAGCTGTTGATAGACATGGCTGTGAAGGTGCCCAGCAGACACGCAGCTGGGAAAGGGTCGCGGGAGCTGCTGGGTCAGCTGAGGCGAAGCCAGGATGAACGGGGATGCGGAACTCCGCTGACGCAGGTCCGCGGGCTCATTCCTTCCAAGAGAGCTAGAGGCCTTTGAGAATGTCAGGTCTCCCTTCTGCACTACGTCTTCTCATTAGTAGGGAAGCCGGGCCATCGGGAAACAGCTCTGCGAGATGAAAATCCATGTGCTGATGACGCTCGTCAGCTTGCAGCGTCCCGAGCTACCTTTGTGCAGTAGCCATTAGGAGACAGGCATTGTGCCAGGTCCGCATTTAAAAAAAAAAAATTGATGTGAAATTCACATAAAGTGCTACATAGTTTGTATATATGAACTTAACACTCCAAAAGAGCAGTGTAAGGTAGGAATCCCTATTTTTGCAGAAAGGGAAATTGAGCCACATAGAGGTTAGATGGCTTGCCCTAGGTCACATAGCAGGGAGTGTCAGAAGTGCCCTAGAAGGTAGATCGGGTGAATCCAAGGTCCAAACCCTTCCTATCCCACTGCAATTCATAAATGTACTTCTTTATATAAATTGTTGAACAAATAGAAATATCTGCTCAGAAAGCCAGTGCCTCTTGGAGTGTCGTTGCTGTGGATTTGGCTACAGGCCTCCCACAGCCTGTGGTGGGTCCAGGCCACTGGTTCTCTGCAAGCCTGGTGGAATGAGGACCCCTGAGCTATTTGTCCAGGGAGCCCCCCACTCCTCTCTGCACCCCGAGCCTTGCATCCCCTCTCCCCGTCCCTCCTCCTGCATGCTAGAGCTACACCCTCTCTCTCCCCAGGCCTGCCCCTCCTCCTGGCTGCTGTGAGCCACAGCACTTTCTGGGGTGCACTGTTGTGTATCAAATGTTTGGTGTTGGAGCTGAGCGGTACAGAATCGCAGCCGGCCTTGCTGTACTTGTTACAGCTCAGTGGAAACCCCGGTGCTCTTTGGAAGAGCAGGGGAGGAATAAATGTTTCAGTCACGCTATAAATAATGTATCGGGCAAAGACGTGTAAGTGGTGCTCTGGGTTTTGCCAGAAGGTATGTTTTCCTTCTTTTCTTCCCTTTTTTTTCTTTTCCTTTCCTCCCCCAGCCCCCCTTTATTCAGTCCGATACAGAATGCCTCCCACCAGGGATGAGAGGAAAACAGCTCTGCTCCAAGGGAAGGAGAAGATTAAACTGTTGAAACTAAACAAATCAATCCCTATAGGGAAAGGGCAGTGGGAGGAAAAAACCTGGCCTGGCTGGGCACTCGGCAGTGATTTGGGCACCGTCAGAGAGCGAGACTTCTTTCCAGAAGAGGCCAAGTTCATTCCTTCTGAGCCGGGTGAGAGGGGAGCAGGAAGCACCCTGGGGAGGGAGGGTTGGGGTGGACTTCAACTTTCTCTGCCTAGAGTGTGGAGGAGCTTTCAGAGGAAGGCTGGCTAGGTTCTGCTTACAGGACTAGGGCCACTGATGGGGGATGTCCCCAAGGTATAGGGTCCTGGGAGCCAGTCTGGGAAACCAAAGGCAGTAAAGCCAGAAGCAGAGCCCAATTCCTGGTAAAGATGGAAGCCAAAGACTGAACCAGGTAGGGGCCAGGTGGAGCCACTAATGGGAAGGTAAACTGCGAGATTGGAAGCATCATGGGAGGTGTGCAAGCTCTCAGGACTGCATCTGTGACGTCGCAGGGATATTGAATGGCAGTTTCTCAGTTACATGAAATGTCATGGGTCTGTGGGTGGGTCTTGTGCTGAAAGATGCCTTACTCGTCTATCTTCCTGCTGCTCTGGGCCTCGGTGCTTCCTGGGGCCCACCAGAATGGGATGGAGGCCTTCCTCTTCTCTGGGGCCACGTGGATGTGGTAAGTTAAAGGCGATGGCAACTCCAGTGGGGCTTATATCAGGGAACCAGAAGAACCCATGGATTTTTTTTCCCGAGTCTACATCTCTTTAAGAGCCATCTGGCAGTCACATCATGGGAATCATCTGGGGAACTTACTAAAACTTGCAGATTTCTTGTCCCTATTCCAGACCTACTGAATTCAGATTTTGAGTGAGGCCCAAGAATCTGCATTTTAAATAAGCACGCTAGGTGACTCTAATTTGCGTGAATTTTGATAACTCCTGTTAGGAGCTGCATTCAATATCTTTGGTGTGAAAGGAGTTTGCTGGAGAAGGTCTCTACCACCTGCTGAAAGCCAATTTCCCTGTGTGATTGAATATTGCCCATTTGACAATCTAGAAACATTGATGGAGCACCTACTATGTGTAAGGGGTTGGGCTAAGTTACTGCCTGGAGCCACAGACACAGTGTGAGGGTGGAAGGAACCTCAGAAAGCATCTGCCACCCAGGGAGAGACTTTCTTCTCTGACATCCTTGACAAGTGGTCATCCATGCACTCATACTCTGTGAGGCAGCCAAGTCCATGGTTGGTGGGTTTGCAGGTCCTGATTCTGCCTCCGGGCACACGGGCCAAGTGTGCTTCTTCTTATACATGACAGCCCTTCAGATTTTGATCTGAAGCACGCCAGTCTGTCATGTTCTCTTGAAATCCCTTTTCCAGGCTAAAAACTACCAGCTCCACGAAAGGGAGAGCTTGCCTAGACTTCTTGCCTTTCTTCTCATCTGCTACAACCTTCTCTTCTCCGGATGCTTGGGTTAGTGACCATCCTCTTTTAAAAATGGCACTTTGCTCCTGGGATGGGTTGACCGGCAGAAGTGAAGGACTGAGGCAACCCTCTCTTCCCCTTTTCCGGCCTTTATCCTGGAAAGTTGCCTTTAGAGGAGGAAGGCTAGCTCCCCTGGGACAGCTTTGGCGTAGAAGCAGTTCCAAGAAAGGCAAGAACAAGTTGCTAGCATGATAGCACATGCCTATAGTCCAAGCTACTTAGGAGGCTGAGTCAGGAGGACCTCTTGAGGCCAGGAGTTTGAGGCTAGCCTGGGCAGCGTAGTGAGACCATGTCTCTGAAAAAAAAAAAAAAGAAAGAAAAAGAAAAAGTTGCATCCAGGGCACTCCAAGCCTTCCACGCTCCCAGTGCTGTAGTGCTGAGGTTTCACTGACCCCGAGTTTGTGCACTGGTCCTGGCCTGTGAAAGCTGTTTGCCAGGCTTCAGCCAGCAGGCAGGCCCCAACCCCAGACCATGCTAGAAGATGCCAGCTCTCTTCACATCCTGCCATTCTTTTTCATGGGTCCAGTCTCTAGGACTCGTCACCATCTGACATCCTCAGCTCTTCTCCTCCATCAAGGCAGCACCAGGAACAACTGCTCATTAGCCAGGAATGGAAATGGGAAAGAAGTACTGTTGGATAGAGATGAGCCACAGAGGGGACTACACCCCAAGTCATGCTTTGTCACACTGACCCTAGGGAGGGATGCAGGAGAAGAGACCTAAGAGAACCAGGTGGCAGGTGAGGAAGACGATTTGAACGGCGGCATTTGGGACTGATTGGAGGGGAGAGAGTCTGGGGTGGGGAGGCTTCATTATAATAATTGTATCCTTCCCCTGCAGTTAGACCTTGCAAATGCAACTTGGTGTTTGTAATGAGCCATAATTAGACAATCACCAAAAGTTACAGTGAGTAGAGTGAATGCAAAACCCAGCCAGTAGCGGTACCCTGTGTATTCACTGTTCGGGTGCACCTGTTGTATTCTCACTTTCCTCCTCCCTTGGGCTAGAAGCCCCGGGGAAGGCCTTCCATTGCCATGCCTACCTCCCCTGCTGCTCTGTTGGTACTTGGCCAGCGTCTGTGGTCCACTGAGGAGCCTCTCTCTGGTTGCCTTGAGTTTCTTCCTGCTGTTTGGAGGAATCATCCTCCAAATTTGAGTCCCTGAATCAGTGGCCCTGAGAAGGTTGAGCACAACCCTGAGGTTCTGGCTTCCCCAAGAAAAGAGTCCTAGAACCAGGCTGTGGCAGTACCCTTCATCCCTGGAATAGTGGCCTAGGCATTTTTGTCACTATTTCTAAGAAAGCACAGGACTGACACCCAAGATTGCATAGCTACAAAGTGACCAGTAATGAAATATATTACCTCTTCTACACTATTTGCCTACTAATAGGAATACAATTCCCAACTCAAAGGAACCCCTAATGATGGGATTTTAGGCATCAGCAGTGCGTATAATGGGATGGGAAGATATTCCGGGGCGAGGGGTCTTTCTCAGACCCAGGACTCAAAGTCACCTCTAGGTACAGCTCGCTGTATGCCTGAGCTAAGCTGGAGGACACCCATCCTCCCTTGTGTGGGTGTTCCATGTGAATGAGATCCCCTGATAGAATTTTGCATTGGTGACACAGACAGGGCACCTGTTAATGCTAATGACGGCAAATGATGCCCTGACCACTCTCGGCAGCTGGGCCCCAGTTTGAATGTTTACAACATTTACATTTTAATTAAAATCCTTTCTGGACTCTCCAGAGTTTCCGTGAATCTATTAGTCCCTGCTACAGTCTCCCCTTTTATGGCAAAGTCGTTTCAGAGGATGAGATCTATGCTAAGACTTTGCTCTTGCTGCTTATCGAGTGAGTCCTCATGGAGAACCACAAGGAGGAAACTTAGAGAAATCAGAATCCAACCTGCCATTTTTCAGATGAGGAACCCGAGGGGGATGAGGGAAGCCATTTGCCTGAGGACACATGGGCAGTGGCAGAACTGGGCCTTTCCTTTAGGTTGGGTCCTCATCAGTACTTTTAATGTGATACCACCATCTTCCCAAACAAGATGCCAGCACCTTCCCGAAACAGAGGAGCTGGGGAGGGGAAGACCATTGGTGGTTTCAGTCTCCCCTGCCTGGAGCTTTGCATTCTGAGCTTGTTCTATGGGACTTGAGTCCTAGGAGGGGACTTGGGCAAAAGTGTGGAGCAGAAGACACGTGCCAGGCAAGTCCGAGCTCAGATGCCAAGATGCACGCCCGGGGCGGTCAGTGCTGAACCATCCCCTAGAACCAAACCCGGTGGCCTCCCCCTCCCCCAGGGGTGCTTAGGGAAGCTAACTCACTGCACAAACTGGTGCCCTATGGACCTCAATAAGACCCGTGCTTAAATAACAAAAATGTCTTTGGAAGGGTCTAGATCAGCCGAGCTGTTCTGGAAGGCACTCTCATTTCACTAAAGAGGCAGGAAATCAGACTGCTCTCCTGACTTCACCGTTAGCTATGTGCCCTTCATCAAAGCACTTAACCTCTTTTGGCCTCAGATTTTTATTGTTAAATGAGAATATTGTTAGTGGCTCCATAGTCTATGGTCAGGTTTATATTGGATAAGTGTGGAAATGCTCCGTCAACTAAAAAGCACTATAATAATATTGAAGCTCTGAGTTTGATTATCACAGCCAGGAACCCTCTTCTGTTACATTTACCTCTGGGTGCAAGGGGAACGTAAATAGGCACAAAGGAAAAACAGCTTTCCAAACACCAACCCCTTGGTACTGCAGAACTACACTGAGCTGGGCTCACCTTAAATCCAACTGCTTCTGTCTCCAGGAACTCTGAAATAGCAGCGATGCTTTCCAGGGTCTCGGAGGCAGGCCACCCAGGCATGGGGATGGAATCGTGGGTCAATAGAGAGGGAAGCACCTCTGTTTACCACTCCAGCTATCGGCCGGGGCGTCTGGAAGTCAGAACCACACCCAGACGGAGGTGGGGACAGACAGGCTGACTGGTAGCTAAGGCCCAATCTTCACCTGATGACCGGGGGCACACAGGTAACCAAATTTTGCCTACAAATGACAAAACTAAGGAGCATCTGGGTGTTGGGCTGCTGGGTTAAAGGTGCAGTTTGTCTCATTGACACTTTGGTTTGTAGGGTCGGCTTATGGCTCAGGGACCCAGCTTTTACCTAAGGAGAGTCTTTGCCACTGGGAAAGGTGTTTATCCTAATCCCAAGCTGTTGATCGCCTCTTCCCAGGGCTGGACTGCAGTGTCTGGGGGTGACTCTAGCATATGTCATGTTCTTCTGAGATGTTAACCCTTTGTCAGTCCAAGTCAGCTGTTGACTTGGGCCCTTGAATGGAGGCCAGCCTGTCACGAGGCACAGATCTGCATGCCACGGCATAAACTGCACTTTCTCCATAAATACGACACCCTGCCAATGCCTGGTCTCAGGCCTCAGCCAGTCCCGGATCTCGCTCAGAAGATGCGAGTTTTAGTTCTTGCTCTGCTGGTAACTGCCCGTGTGACTTTGGGCGAGTCATAACTTTTCTGGACTTCAGTTTCCCAATCTGTAAATTATGAGGGAGTTGAACTTCATCACCCTGAAGCAGTGGGTCGGGAAGGTCTCCTGGACGTCAGAACATGAGCTGGAGGGGGCAGACCACCACTAGGGCACGGTGTTGGCAGACTGTTCCGGCTCAGACCGGCTGATACTGTGCCTCTGATGAACACGTAGTTTGAGCTCCAAAGACCCCAGAGCTGCAGAAGGGACACCATGGCGGCTCCTGTTTATGCTTAAAAGAGGGTCCTAAAAGGCTCGTGTTCCATCCTGTGCTTATTGCAAAGACAGCCTTGTGACCCCACGGTCGCTGCGAAGGCTTTGTTGTCAATTAGCAGGCAGTTGCATGGTGGAAAGGCCATTGTTCTCGAGTAGTCAGCTCACGGTGCCTCCGTGCCAGCTGGCATCCTGTGACCAAGCCTGGCTCCAACGCCGTGAGGTGATGCTGGCGAGGGGCGGCGAGCAGTCTGTGCTCGTTGTGCTGGGCCAGCGCACGTCCTGGAGTCAATCGCTGCTTGACATTGCAGGAGCAGGACGCCCTTTTCCAGCGGGCGGTGGAGAGGCCCGGCTTTGTTGCAGAAGAACAGCAGAGCAGGCTTTATTGATCACGGGCCAGAATCACGGGGTTAAAAAGGGGCCTTCAAAGGTCACTAATCCAAGTGCCTCTTAATGCTAAAATCTCCCTCCGTAATCCAGTGTCCCTCTCTAATGTGTGTCCTACCAGCTTCCAGTAAGCGGAATTGAGACCGTCGACAGTTACAAATGAAGTCAGAAAAATAGGTCCCCATATAGATGAAAGGATGGGATGGGGAGAAGACGGTTTTTCCAGGGACCTAGGATTAGGTGGTCACTGACATGGAGCATTAAATTCAACTGTGAGCTTTTTGGCAGCAAAAGCAAAAATGGAAATATGATTGTTATATGGGTGTCTGACAAAAGGACACACGCAGGAGAGACATGCTTTTCCCTGGTACTAAATTTTAAAGCGAGCCACATTCATTTATGGGCCAGGGAAGGTGACCCTGGAGGTTGTGGCTTCATTTCTGTCTCCCTTTTCTTACTCCGATGCCATTATGTTCCAAGAGCCCGTAAGACCTCTCGAAGCTGCCTCTGGCTGGTTCGTTTTTCTTTGTTTCTTTTCTCAGGAGCATTGGGTTATGGTGTGGCCTGAAGTCCTAGGGAGTCAGACCCCCCTTGGAAACTCTAAGGCTTTCGAGAATCTGGAAGGAAAACAGCTGACTTGGGATGTGGATGTTGGCGGGCAGGGTAGGGGCCTCGCCCTTCAGAGCTGGCCGCTGTTGGCCCAGGACTGTGGGAGGCTGGTGTCGCGCGGTGTCTCTGTCACCGGTGATACACCCTGCAGCCCACGCAGACCCACCTTAGAGCTGATGGGTTACACCGGTCTCCAGCGGCTGGTATGAAAACCCCTTATGTGATTGAACATGTAAGGTTTATTTCCTCTTAGAGCAATAGGTACATTTCTAGTGCTTTGTTTAATTAGTCAATGGCTGGACCCAGATGGCATAACACTGGCACCTCCTAGTAAGCTTCCAGTTCTCCAGGGGCACCCTGGGGCATTTGGGGACCATAGCCACCATGTGTGTGTCCCTACCACCCACCAGGCCCTAGACTGGGCATGGCCTGGACACTGTCATTAGACCCTTCATGGATGTTCCTCAGGGGCTGTATAGTGTGGAGATTAAGACCACAGCCTTTAGAGTCTGTGTTCAAATCCCAGCAGCCCCACTAATTTGGCTGTGTCCTGGAGCAAATTCTTAATCCTTCTAAGCCTCAATTTTTTCATCTATAAAAGAGAATAATAGTAAAATCTGCCTTACTGGATAGCTGAGATTAAATTTAGATAGATAGACAGAGATAAATATTTAGGATAGTCATCCCTGGTGCCTAGTAAATGTTATATAAGCCTTTACTATCATCATCCTTATCCTTAGAACCTTTTAATGGTACAGGTATTATTATCCCCATTTTACAGCTGATCAAATTGAGGCCTAGAGGGGTACCGTTCCCAGTCAAAGGTTACGCAGAGTTACATGGTGGAGCCAAGATTGGGGTCTGATTCTGCCTTACTCCAGACCCTGTGCTCTCTTCAAACATCTTGCTGCTTTGAACACCAGTTCTGAAGAGCACGAGACGTCACCTCCCCTTGTCCCACCTTCTGAGACGGTCACGCTACACACTCCAGCTCAGCACCAGCAACACTGACCCTGAGTCACTTTTTGTGGAGTGGGTGGAGGGTAAGCCGGTTTCGGCACCTGTGACAAAGAGAGTTGGGGGGAGTGTTGTGACAAGGCTCTTCCTGCAACCAGGTCTGCCTTCCAGCCCGAGCCTCGCAAAACAGGCCTCCTCTCCCCAGCATCTCCATCTTGAAATTGAATAAAGTCCCCTTATGGCACCTGGTATAAATGTGGTTTGGGGCTGGACCCATGGAGTCTACGACAGTTGCCTGAGATTGCCCCCTCGCAAAGCAACGGCTTTTGGAATGCCTGAGTGTCCCCGGTTTCTGGCCCTGGGGGGATCCTGGTGGAAGGCCTGAACAGGTGGGGGTAGAGATCGCACTTTTCCACTGACTACACCAAACAGACCTCATTTTAAATCCTACCTCTACTGTTTACTTGCTGTGTGACCTTGAGCAGGATACTTAACCTCTCTGAGTCTCGGTTTCCTCATCTGTAAATGAAGACGGTACCTCATAGCTTATGGTAAGCATTGAATAATAACACCTGTAAAGTCTATGTGGGGTGCATAGGAAAGCGGAAGCTATTTATTATTGTTGCTTTTATTATGATGATCATTATCATTATTATATTCTGCTGCCTCAGAATTCAGAGCCCCAGACAGGTAGCCCTCTTCTGCCTGCACATGGAGCCCTCCTGTGTCCTGAACTTGGGCACACCCGGACCCCTCCCCGCAAGAGACCCCAATATCAGGGCATCAAGATGGCAGCTGGGGCTGTGGGCCTGAGTGTGAGCTGGCGCCATGCCCGGGGGCAGCTGCAGGGCTCGTGCCATGGCTCGGCTTTGGGCTGTGCACTTAGGGTTTGGAGAGAGGATGTGCTGGCAGCTGCCGCAACATCTGGACACCTGGCATTGGGACCGGGAGGCGGGCGTGGGTGGAGGGTTTTCTGTTTCAGGAGACTGCTGCGTCTGATTCTGTATTTTACATCCTGGGGTAGAGATGAGGAGAAAGACTGTTCCAGGTGGCCCCACCGTGGTACCCAAAGTAAAGCTTTGTCATTCCTACCCGCTGTCTGCTCCGTTCTCTCAGTGCCTTCCACGCCGCAGATAAATGGTTCTCGATGGGGAGGAGAGGAGTGGGCACATGTGTGCCTGGGTGAGGACAGAACTGTCCTGGCTGTGCTCTGGATTCATCTCTTAGGTTCCTTCCAGCTTAACATTCCGCGGGACTCCAAGCCCATAACTCAAGGAAGCCGCAGCTTCCCAGAACAGTGCCATGTCGGCAGTAAATCTTGCCCATTTAAATAATGCCTCTGTCCCTGTTCCACTTGCTAACGTACCTCCCGGCTCCCGACTCCTCACAGAGCTCCTCAGAGGCAGGAATTACTCGCGCCTGTCTCGTGGACGGGCTCAGAGAAGCGAGAGACTTTCCCAGGGTCACAGAGCAGACTGGTGGTGTATGCACAAAGTGAGCCCACACCTCCCTGTTCCAGTCCCATGTTCTCCCTCTTTTTTTTCTAATAACAGCTTGATGGAGATATAATTCCCATGCCAGACAGTTCACCCATTTAACAGGTACACCGTTCAGTGGGTTTCCAGTATACAGATGTCTGCAGCCATCACCACAGTTGATTTTAGAACATTTTCATCACCTCAGCAATAACCCCCTGCTCTTTAGCCAATGTGCCCCTGTTCCCCCACCTCCGTCCCTAAGCAGCCGCCAATCTGTCTCTACAGATTTGCCTGTTTGGGATATCTCGTATGAATAGAATATGTGGTCTTGTGTGACTGGCTTCTTTCACGTGTTTTTAAGAGTCATCTATATCAGTACTTTATTCCTTCTTATGGCCAAATAATATTCCATCACAGGGCTATACCATATTTTGCTGATCCATTCATCAGTTGATGGACATTTGGGTTGTTTCTACCTTTTGCCTATGATGAATAATGCTGCTATAAACATTCATGTACTAGTTTTTCTGTGGATGTATGTTTTCACTTCTCTTGTACATGCCTAGGTGCAGAATTGCTGGGTCATGTGGTCACTCTGTTTAACCATTTGAGGAACTGCCGGACCGTTTCCCAGAGTGGCTGCACCGTTTTACATTTTCACCAGCAGGCTATGCATGTTCCAGTTTCCCTACATCTTTTCCAACAGTGATGCTCTCGTAAACTCTCCCCTAGCTTATGGGCAAGCTGGGGGCTATGGGGAGGTGAGGATGAAAAGAGACCAGGCTGAATTTAGGCGAAGTAGTGGCTGAGTGGGTGGAGTGGGGGATGGGAATCCCTCTGGAACCACTGTCTCCAGCCTTCCAGAAGTCATCCTGGCATCAGGCTTGACCAGAGACCAGTGCTGGTGTCCATAGGAGGTTGTCCCAAGTGTTGAAGCCAGAATATGGGATCCTCTTAGCAACTGGGGAAAAATCATGAGAAAAGTGAGTGTGGCTTCATGTGTGGCTGATGGTGACAGGGATTATAGACCGTGTGTGCGTGCTGGCGATTGCAAGCCTCCTTGTAGTTTTGGGTAACTCAAGACTGCTCAGCAAAGCCAGGGAGCTTGCTGGTTGTCCCAAGCTGGGCAGGGACTGGGGGGCACCAATTCCGTGCACCTCTTCTTCCATCTTCGCTTTGAGGCCAGGGTCATAGCTCACTTCCCCGAAGTTAAGCAAGGCTGGATATTGAACTCTGAAGAAGCTGGGGGGAGGCTAGTCCTGAAAAGAGGAGAAAGAGGCAGCAGACAGGCAGGGGAGAAGCTGGCCCCAGGCTTCCTGTGCCTGTGAGAGCCACGCTAAGGCAGTCAGCGCTGTCCTCGGGGCGGAGGGGATGGCAGTGGGAGAACACTGGCTTCCTGCAGCCCTCCCCACAGCTATCAGCATGACTGAGTATTTGATGATTAGCCCCAGGCCTCTTTCTGCTCAACCAGATCCTTCTGGAAGGTCAAGCGAGAGTCTCTTGTGGTGTCTTGCAGCTGAGCGCCCAGGGTTCAGACTTCCGTGGGCCACCATCTCTCCACCACCCCTTCCACCCGGCCTGGCGAGACTAGAGCTGGGGCTGGCTCAAGTGTGAGCATGTTGCCCTTCAGTTGGCAGCGTGTTAGAGCTGGAGGGGGCCTTACACCCGCCCCGCAGTCACAGATGGGAGGTGAATGCTGGGAAGGATAAGTGACTTACTCAGGTCAAGGGCATGGCAGTGATGGAACAGGGACCCTGCCACCGTCTAGCCTTGGAGGAGGGGGCAAGTGTCACCTGCTCAAATCCTGGTTCTTTCTTGTGCAAGGGGATAACATATAGCTGCCTCCCTTGGCAATGAGGCGACTCCATGGCAGCATCACTTCCCACAGCCCAGGTGACCTCTAATAATGGAGAAGGGCTGGGGACTAGAACAGACAACACACTGGGAACTAATTCTACCAGTGCTGTGTCTCTGGAAACAATAAGACATTGCCGAGGCTGAGAAGCAGTTTTGAAGTCAGGGCTGCCCCTGCTAGGAGGCCTCCCAGGGCTGCTGGATCTTGGTGAGACTAGCATGGCCCGGGGGTTTGCTTTCAGCCTTGTGGTCTCAGAACCCAGCGGAGGGAGGTGGTGCAAGGAGGGGGCAAGGCCAGGGCATCAGGCCTCACTGGCTTAGAGGAAACACTGGCTCTGAAGACAGAGGTGAGCCTGGGCTACCCTAGGAGGCTGGACCAATGCCCATAACCAATTACTAATAGATAGTAGTTGATAAATGACCGTGACCATCTAGCAGGGTAGGCATTGTCATCCCCAGTGTCTCCCTGAGTCTATTTTTTCTGTAGTGTGGGAATGAGAACATTTGCCTTGAAGGGGTGCTGTGACTATAAAACCAGATAATGTCAAGAAAGTATTTTGAAATTCTGAAGGGCAGCAAATATTTAGAGGTCCAATTATTCTTACATTTGCTAGACATGCAACCAGGGCCCAGATGCTGAACAGGGCAGGCATCAGTGAGCTGTACGGCGCGGTCTGTTGGAATGGGGAAGGCTGGGGCCACTGGACAGAGTGCTGCCTCTGTAGCCCCTGCCAGGGTGGCTTTTCTATGGTCTTTTTTTTTTTTTTTTTTTTTTTTGGTAGAGATGGAGTCTTATATGTTGCCCAGACTGGTCTCAAACTCTTGGCCTCAAGTGATTCTCTCACCTCAGCCTCCCAAAGCGCTGGGATTACAGGCGTGAGCCACCACACCGGCCATTTTGTTGTGGTCTTATCATCTATTTCTGTTCCTCGTCCCATCCCAGGGCAGTGGATGCTGGTCCAGCAGCTGTGGACAGAGGCAGCGGCCGTGGCAGGCTGTGTGAGCAAAGCACCCTGGCCCTATACTGTGTGTCCTTAGTCTGTGCCCACAACCCAAGCCATGTCCACATTCCCCATGGTCACAGGCATGACCTCGAAGTCCCACCCAGGGTTTCTTCCAAGGATGGGAAGGCATGGGAGACACAAGGGTCACCCTGCCCTCTTCTGGAGGTCGCCTGGGGAACCCTTATGGCCTGGACTTTCCCAGGTTGACCAAGTGGCAGGGGCCTGGGGCCTGTTTGACCGGTTGTGGGAAGCTGGGCACTTAGCTGCTGAGTCCTGAACAGCCCGCAGCCATTCCTGATCATCGTGGCCATCCTAGCAAGCCACCTACCAGGAACCCCATGCCCCACCGCACACACGTGTGTGCATGCACACACACACATATGCACACACACACATGCACACACACACGCTTTAAACAGGATAATTCAGACAGACTCTAAGGACAGCCTCTGATTACCTGTTCAGTCCTGTGGCCTTCCTTCAGGTGTGTGTTGAGACTGTCGGAGGCCCCGACAGCCCCTTGGCATGAGGCTGCATGTGACCTCTTCTTGCTGTCTACCTAATGGTAGCGTTCCTCAGAGAGCGGCCGCTGCCTCTCTTCACAGCGTTCATTCATTCCTTCCTTTCTTCTCCTAACATCTTTTGAGCATCTTCTGAATCCTGTGATTGTAAGCTTGGGAACATGCAGAGGAGACCCGGGTCCCATCTTCAGCCCAGTGGTCTGCAAAGCCGTCAGCACTAGGCCAATCCATACATGCAGGGTCTCTAGTCCAGGTACTGCTGCGCCCGGCAGCGCTTCCGATTCACCTGGGGAGTGGTCAGAAACAAATTCCCGGGCCCCACCTGGAGATCCCCACTCCAAAGGCCCGGGGTGGGGCCTGGAATCTGTGCTTTTTGCAAGTTCCTAGATAATGCCACAGAGGAGCCACATCTGGCATCACGGCCCTAGTGCACTCTTTGATTCCACGAACGAGGAAACGGAGCCCAGAAAGGATGCATCAACTTGTCCAGCTGCTGGCCTGGCCAGGTGCCACCCCCTGTTCTGTGCCCCAGGTGCTCTGCCCAGTAAAGGGAGGACAGGGTGAGCTGGGCAGGGGGTTCTGATGAGGGCTGCTCTAGGCAGTGCCTCAGGAGGCAGCTCTGGGGAGTGCTATGTTTTAAAGAGCAGAGCGAGGAGGAAGCACTTTGCCGCCTGGGGCTGGGGGCATGGTGGGAGCAAAAGTCTCCAGGTGAGAACTGCCTGGGTCTGTCTGGGGAGTGAGGACCTGGAGATAGGTCCAAAAGGTAGGCTGAGAACAGATTTGGGACCAAGGAATTCATACATTATTTGATAGGCATTGGGGAAGGTTTTTTGAGCCAGTGGTATTTTTAAGACAATTACTCTCACCATAAAGTGAGTGATTAGTTCAAGGGGGCCAGCCCAGAGCAGGGAGATCACGGAAGAAGAGCCTCCCAGGAGTGAGTCCACGCCTGCCCAAGATGTGGGCTGGGGGTCACCGTGGGGCCTGGAGGGAGAGCAGAGGTGCAGAGCCAGGCCATCACGGGTGACCACAGGAAGCCAGGGAGACCAGAGAGTCAAAGATGTTAACGTTTTGAACCTTCGCACCCTCAAGAAAATATGGCTTGGTGGAGACAGGGAACTCGTCAGGGCTGGGGAGACTGATTTTAAAAGAAAGACTTTTCCTTTGGGGCTGCAAAAATAGAGGCAATGCAAGTATAGCACTTAGCACAATTCCCAGCCAGAGAAAATGCTCAAGATTTAGTACTCGTTTGTTCTGCAGACAGGTTAAGTCTGAGCTTGTGGGACTCTCGTGTTCCCCGCCATTGGTCTGATTCTCGGTGGCAGCCACTCACCTTCCCAGGAACCAGTAGGCATTTGGCTTTGCAAATATTTCACCTCCTGTCTCCTGAGGAGGCCCCCCTCAGAGTCTGGGCTGCCTGGGAGACCAGGAGCCTGGGGGTGGGTGCAGGAGAGGAAGGGAAGAAACATTTATTGAATAGCTAGAAGGAGGTAAAGTCTACATCAGCTATCTGGCTGTGTGTTATTTCTTTCCAACGCCACACAACCAAGGGACGAGGTGTCACCACTGTTCCCACTTTACAGAGAAAGTGAATCACCCACCCCGAATCCCTCTGTGACCCATGATGAAGGGGCTGAGGCAGCCACAAACCCGGTCTGTCTGCCCCCTAAGCCTGTGCTGTTTGCCCTCACCAGGGCCCACTGCCTCCTCCCACCACGATCCTTTCTCCTTTTCTTTGCTCACATTTTATCTCTTCTGACACCCAAGAAATTGAACTTGGCCGCCTGGTGATCCAAGGCGGGCAGAGGTGAACTGCATGGAAGCGGGCCCTGCTTTGCTTGCAGTCGCCTTCAGAGAGGACGTTGTTGCTCGGGAAATGGGTGTCATGGCCACCTTGACCCTGTCCCCACCAGGGAGACCCAGGAGCACCCCTCAGACCTGCCCCCACCCCTTCCCTGGGTTTCCAGAGTGGAACTAATTCACCCCGGGACACACAGCTGGGCAGGAAAGCCGGTCCTGCTTTCCAGGTCACTGCAGCTCCCTCTGGTACAGGGTGAGCGAGTGCGTGGAGACGCGCACAGATGGTGCTGGCGGAGAGAAGGAGGTCAAGGGGATTTGGGACGGGGCGGCGCTTGGTCACTTGTGGGTATGGCTGGGCAGAGCCCCTATGCAGGGCCAGCATGGCCACCCTCCTGGGCTGCGGTGCCTATTGTGGGACAGCTCTCTGAGTCTGTGCGTGCACCCATGCACTGGAAGCCCCCATGTGCAGGCAGGATGTGACATGGCCACAGGGGCACAGGGTCGCCCAGCCTTTCCCAAGAAAGCAGCGTGAGGGCACAGGGACAGGAAGCGCACAGTGCACCTTCATTCCCCTCTGTGCCTTTGCTGAGGGCACCTGGACTTTGCCTCAGGTGTCCCCTTTCCACCTGCTCCCAGCTCTTGGGGAGCAGGCGCGGAGTGGGCATGGGCCACGATATTGTGTCAAACGGGCCAGGAAAGGGAGGTGGGGACTGTAAGCCCACCTGTGTCGTCAGCAAGCTGTGTCACCTCTCTGGACTTCGTTTTGCTTTCTAGCATGAGCGGATTGGACAAGATCACTTCTAGGGTCCTCTCCAGCCACAAGATGCTAAGCGGTGGCTGCTCACTAAGGCACAACTCACGTCATAGTCAGTCTCCTACCTGAAATTTGACCATTTGTGATACATTCCTTTGGTTCCCCGTGTTCTCTCTTTTTCTCTGGAACTCTTTTGAATGCAGATCTTCTTGGGATGTTAACGGCAGTGACATGCTGGCAAATGTTTAACAACCAGCGCTCAGGGAAGCGGGAGACTCTGGTGGGGTAGTGTTTGCAGATGGATTTCCATGGCACAGATACTCCTACCATGGCAAGTTGCATGCTACCAACATGAGGTCACTAAACTCGGAATCGGGAAGAGATGTGCAATTGGCTCTCTGAGTTGGTCTAAGCAGCTCCAACACACTCATGAATCTGCTAACACCGTGGCAGGTACACATAGTAGGTGCTAAATAAAAGCTAGGAGGTAAGAAATAGCTGGCAGCGTAAGGGGACAGAGGAATGTACTGGGAAGGAGGGGGACGGGGGCGAGGGACTCTGGGCAGGAATTGGGGGAGGGACTCTCATGGAGGTCCCCAAGGTCAGACTTTCCACCTGTGCCTCCCTTCCTATCAGGTGTCTGTCATCAAACGTTCCAGGTGTGGGTCCACCTTGAAAACCTGACAGAAAACATTTCCGTAGGATTCCAGCCTCTCCAGAGAGTCCTGGGACCCTGCAGCCACTTCCTTCCCCTCCAGTCTGGACAGGACACAGCCTCGGAGACTGTATTTTTGCAACAAAAGAATTCAGGACCCATGGTCTGACAGAGGACATTTTTTTTTCTGACTTTGAGTGTATTTAAATGAAGTCTTCCAAGGTCTAAAAATTAAATCCTGGTTATACATTTAATGAAATGCCTTTATTGAAAAGAATAAAATTATTTTACATTTGAAAAGAGCTGTAAAAATTCAGCTAACCATATAGCAGCTAATACCACATTTGAAAATAGAAATCACTCAGGTTATTAGGATTTGTTAATACTGGGGGGATACACAGATGCTGATTATGTAATTCTTTATGTTCTTCTGTACATGTGAAATATTTCATGATAAAAAAAGAGAAAGGACTCAAGAAATCAGGAAGCTGGGCTGTCATAATTTCAGTCCCAATCCTCCCTAAAATTCCTCCACCCACCCCTTTTAATCCCAGGAAGGGGAAAAAATCAGCCTCAGTTGTCCTGGGTCCTCGGAAAAAGGGACACTGAGGGGACATTGGGATGCAGACACCAGGCAACCCCCTTTCTCTCTCTTGTACTCATGTTCTCGCCCATCGAGCAGAGAGCGGGTGTCCAGGGCCTCTGCGATCCTTTGGGGCTGCAGCCGGCCATCTCTCCCTGGGCCAGGGCAGCCCTGCAGGCCACGTGGAAAACATTTTCCTTCCATGTTCAGACGGGCACCGCCGTGGTGGAGGCTCTCTTGAGCCGCGTCCCTGTCTGTAAGTCCAAGGCCTTATTGAGCTGGGTCATCCCACATGAAGGAGTGTGACCCCCCCCATCTGGGGCTCCCAGGCCCATCTGTGACTCTGAGGCAGCCCGTGGGGCCTGGGACGCAGAGTGTGTGTGCTCTCCACCGAGCTGTCGAGGTGGGGTCCAGTGTATGCGAGGTCCTCGGCTGGCCAGCCCTGCCGAGAATCCTCATCTGCCCCGCCGTGAGTGGCTGTTGCAAAGCGGGGTCAATCACACTGGGGCTGGGGATGCCCCTTCGGCCCTGCCTATTACAGAGAAACATTTGTAGAAGGGGGGTCCCCCACCCTGGAAGTCGAGAGGGAGGCTGCATGGCTGAGCGGACTCCCCGGCCCCCCGGCTTCTCCCTGACAGCTACAAATAGGCTCCTGAACGTATTTAATAAACCCTGGGAAGGAGCTGCGGCCCCCTCGCCTCTGCTGGGGAAAGTGGTGGATGGCTTCAGTGGGAGGGAAGAAAGCGAACTTTCTAAATGGGCTCAGTTTGGGGCAGGAGAGCGATCTGGAGGGAGTGTTTCGGGTGCCCCCATACATGCGGGAATGCGCTGGCTGCACTGGCATCTTGGTGGGCCCGGGGCAGGTAGGACACACTACCCCACCTGACTCTCAGGAAAAGCGCGCACAGCACAGAAAACCGGGTGGGCACCTGGAAATCCCTTCTGCGCCCCGGCCTTTTAAATGAGGGTTGGAGTAGATGACTTCTGGCACCTTGGGATTCTAAAATGCCCCCGTGCTTCCTCAGAGGAGAACTGGCTCTTGCCCTGGAGGCTTGGGAGACTTGGGGGTGGCTGGGACATGTGTTTTTCTCGGGGGAAAGGAAGCGCGTGCGTCCAGGAGGCAGGCAGATCGGGCGACCCTGAGCCCAGGACTTCTCCCTGGGCCCCTCCGGGGTCTGTCCCCTGCAGACCCCTGGGAGGAGCTGTGCTGCACAGAGAAGGAGGGCTTGTGGGGTAGGAATGGGGGCAAGCAGGCAGGTGTTCATCCCACCTCTACCTGACAGCAGTTTCATGGCCTGAGGGGGCCTCTCCATGCCCCCCGCCCCCCAGACAACCTTGTGCAGAACTTTCCAGCTCTGCCACCTACCAGCCTTCTGACTGTGGGTCTTAGCACTTTTTTCAGACCTCTTTTCTCACCCGTGGAATGCAAATAATGCTTGCCCAGTTCACCCACAGGGGGATGGAGGGTCACCTGGGAGGAGGTGTGTGAGGTCACTCCGTAACCCCGTGGAGGGGGACCATGTAAGTGTCAAGTGTCGGCGGGAGGGTGGGGGTGTATGGGCGGGGCACCATGAAGCCCTCCCCTGTAGGAAATGACGGGAAATAAGAGTCTGGCCCAGTGCCTGAGGTTCAGGCTGGGCTGCCCAACTCACCTAAAACAGGCCTGAATTGGGTAGGATTGGTCTTTAAAAAAATGAATTGGTAGCTCCCTTTAGATGAACTGGGGGAAGGAGTGAAGGCATTCAGAGGGAAATCCTCCACCCTCTGGAAAATTAAAATAAAAGGTAGGCTTGCAGAGTTCTCAAAGTGGTCAGCCTCATAGGGAAGGGTTGAGTTTTCCTCCCCAAGGCCAACCTCCAAGGGCAGCGACTTGGAACAAAAGACATAGGCATATCCACACTGGGGGGATGATACGTGCTCCCCCCGCCGTGCACACACCCGCACACAGTCAGATATACGTATGCAGTCGCTTTGGTCGTCTTCAATTATGCACCATAGTCCTGACACCCCTGGATTGAGTTAAACCCTTTGAGAAGCTATTTATATTTTCAGCTTGTCCCGCCTCTTAAGGTTAGATGTTCCGTGAGTTTACAAGCTTCCGTGTGAAGTCGTACTTCTTTCTCTGGATCTTAAACTAGCCCCATAAAAGCTTCAAAGGGAACTACTTGGAAACTAGGAGACACAAAGAGAACACAGGGTGGATGAGCTCAGACTCAGACCTAGGTAACAAGTACACCAGAGGCGAAGTCTGAAATCCCTGCAGGTTGAGGGTTAAAGGGTTTAGTGGGGCTCAGTACAGGCAAATCAAAGGAGTTTTGCCTTGCTGGAGACGAAGGTCAGGGAAAGGTGCCCTCCTGTCTCCTCCTGTTACTTACTCCCTCCTGGAGGGCTCCCTGGGGGAGGTGGCATTTCCCAAGCTGCTTGAACACAGGACAGGTTTGACAATCTGGGCCAGGAAGAGTGTCCTAGGCCAAGGGTTGGAGGTGGAAAGGGCATGAAGGAGTCTGAGAGCAGCACGGGAATCACCCCAGAGCATTTCTCAGCCCCTCCGGTCTTATGCCTTTGTCTGAGCCGCAGCAGAGCTGGGGAGCGGCAGTCCACTGGCCCAAGAAGGAAGCAGCAACCATAGATCCCACTCTGGGCTGCTACAGCAGTACCCAAGGACAGAAGGGTGCCCCCAGGCACTCCTGCCCATCCTCAGGGACACAGCCCCCCAATTCTCAGAGTCGATCCTTCCAGACCACTGCCTGGCACCCAGTGCCCTGCTCTCCTAGCAGCCACCTTGGTGGCTTTGCCAGCCTGTGTCCCACCCAGCGTCTTGGCAGTGGGGCCTGATCATCCCCGTTCTTTGTCCCCCAGACCGTGCCAAGGTGGCCCGTGAGGGCAAAGCTTATGCACAGACCCCTCTAGAAGTGCAGATTTGTGCAGATAGGACCGGAGCCCAAGCAGGACAAAAGAGAGCAGGCGTGAGACAGGAGGAAGCAAGGGGCTCAGAGCAGGAGAGATGGAGACGGTAATGACACTCATCCCGAGGGTCGGGGGATTGCAGAGAGAATGCACTTAAAGTGCATCTTGCAGTGGCTGGTTAGGGTGTCCAGAGAGTGCTAGAGACTCTCAGGTTCTGCAGGAGCCCAAGTCAGGCTTTCTGCCCTTTGGGACCTTACAGGCCAGTGGGGTTGGGGTTGGGGGTTACACAGTAGAAACGGTTCAAGAGCAATGGGGAGGGCTAGGTGGTGATGTTGAGATGACCCCAGGAGAAGCTCAGAGAGGGGAGCTGTCACCAGGGACCAGTGGAGTGGGGAGAGGCAGGGTGGTGTAACGGGAGAGTGCCGGCTTGGTGACAGAAGACATACTCAAAAATCCCAGCTCGACCACTTACCGGCTGTGTAACTTTGGGCCCCTGAGCCTCAGTTTCCCTTGTTGGTAAGATGGACTCAGTAGTGCCTCTTCCCAGCACACGAAGGGCCTGGCTGTGAATGACATGTGGCAGATGCTCGTTTCCTCCCTTCCTTCCACGGGGCAGGCAGGCCCCAGGGACCCAGCGTGGGACAGGAGTCTGCCGCTGTTGTGCTCCCCGGTCTGGACGCCGTGCCTGCCCTCCGCGCCAGGGCTCTCTCGTCTGGGAGTTTAAGGAGGTTCTGATCTCTGCCTCCAGAGCCGACGCTGACGGAACGCCTCCATGCCCTTCCCAGACAATTAAAAAGCTTCCACAACCGGTACCCACTGGCCGGGTCACATGGGAAGGCTGCCACAGTCACATGGCGGCTCTGTGGAGGCAGAGTGTGTGCGCGCGCGTGCGGGACACCAGGGAAGTCATTATATCCTCATCTTGGATGCAGACGACTAACCATAAGAGATGTTCTCGCACTAATGTGCTCGCACAGGATGCGGGAATCAGACTTGAAAGATAAAGAGCTGAGACTGGGCTTGCCCCCGCCCCAGCAGCCCCTGCAGCCTTCGGAATGCTCAGGCACGTGGTTAGGGGTGGGGAAGGGGGCATTAGCCATCTGCGTCACCAGCGATCCCTGTCCAGGACCCCTTGGGTCCCCTAGTCTCTAGTCTTGGCATCTGATCAGACCCGGCGCACTTGGCAGGATGGCAGGGGAATTGAGACGTGGCCTTGCCCGTATCGGACACATGCAAACTCGCCTTACCAGATGGAACGCTTCTTAACCTGATTTGCTACCAAATGCAATGTGTGTATTCCCTTCTATTAAAAAAATAGTACAGGTAGAATAAATAAGCTTTTGACGAGAGTTATGGCCACATGCCTGGTCTTTGTGTTATTTTGATTGAGCACAGGTATATGTGCTCACAGACATACATGTACACACACACACACACACACACACACACAGAGCAGGGAACAAATCTCCTCTCAGTCCTGTTGCGTGACACAACCCAATGAGTCACAGCTCTGTGCCCCGCACTGCACGAGGGGAAACTGAGGATGGAGAAAGAACCTAAAACACAGACCAGCTCCTGAAAAGGGAAAACGTGGAGGGCGGCCCATTTGTGCGGGCCATTGAGAGGCTGGGATCTGTACGGGGAAGAGACGTTAGCAAGCATCATGGGAGAGGAAATGGTGGTTTGGGCCGTGGTGGTGGGGACGAGAAGTGATCCGGTTAAAGGCATATCTTGAAAGTAGAATCTGCAGATTTCCCGCTGGTCTAGATGGGACTGTGAGAGAGGAGTCGATGGTGACGCCCAAGTGTTTGGCCTGAGCAGCTAGACAGTGCATGACCGGACCAGAACCCAGAGGCTGGCTTTGAGTCCTGACTGTGGCACCCCCTGTATGATTTGGCACAAGTCATTCGAATAAACTTCACCCCATATCTGAAGTAAGAGCAACAATCCCCCAACCATCTTTACAAGATTTCCCTGAGGATGGAACAGGTCACATATGTCAGGGCTCTCTACCAGCATGTGGTCAGGGTAACCATAGTGGCAGTGACGTGCTCAACAATGGGACAGGCTGCCTTGGCAGGGACAGAGCCCTTCTTGCAACAGTGGGCGTGGTGCGGGTTTGCTATCTGTTGAGTGCAAGTGGGGGGAAACGAGGAAAGAGAGAGCGACTGGCACAGCCCAGGCACTGAGAACTGAGCCGTGGCTTTGCAGCGTATTGGGGACTGTCACAGCAGAACAAGTGGCCGTTGCGTCTGAGGCTTCCTGGGCAGCCCCAAGCTCCAGAGGACCATCCCATGCCCCCGCCCACCCAGATCACAGGGCCCAGACTAGTCTGCTCAGGTCTCTTGCACGAGAGAACCTTCCTGGGAAAGTCCCTCCTGTGGGGCTTGGGTGGCAAGACAGAAACAGAAAGGCCGGGTGTCACGGGGAAGAAGAGCAGCTGGACAGGAGCCCTACAGAAAGACAGCAGGAGGCACAGAAAGGCAGCCAGAGCGGGGTGGTGGCTGTGGTTTCCAGGGCCTCTGCAGCCACCGCCAATTCTCCCACGCTGGACGGTGTTGTGGGCCCCAGCCGACAACACCCGAACTGTCACTGCTGCCCACACGGCCGCAGCAGAATCAGGATGAAGGCAAGCCCTGCCGTGTGCACCCTCCTCCCCTGTCCCCTTCACCACCTGTCCCCTGTCCCTGAGCCTTCCTACAAGCCCCTCGGCCCCAAGATTAGGGGATCAAAGCCACAGACTTTTAGATCTGATCTCATCCAGCCTCTCAGCCGACGTAGGCAGCCCTTCTCCAAGTGTATCCAGCTCTGCTTGGATGCCTGAGATGACGAGGGTCTCACTACTTTGCAGGCAACCCTTTTCATTTCCTCAGGGCTCTGATTGGTAAAACATGCCTGCCACACCCACTAGGACAACTATCATCAAAAAGACACAATAGCAAATGTGATCAAGGATGTGGAGAAATCTATCCTCATACATTGCTGGTGGCAATGTAAAATGGGGCATCCACTTTGGAAAGCGGTATGGCAATTTCTCGAAAGGTTAAACAGAATTGCTATGTGATCCAGCCATTCCACTCCCAAGTATCTATTCAAGAGAAATGAAGACATACATCCACACAAAAACCTGTACACACATGTTCATAGCAGCGTTAGTCACAGTAGCCAAAAAGTGGAAACAATACAGATGTCTATTAAAAAACCAAATGAATTGGTAGATAATATACCCGTACAATGGTGTGTCCCTGGGCCATCAAAGGGAAAGAAGTGTTGATTCGCTGCAACACAGATGGACCTTGAAAACATGACGCTGTGAAAGAAGCCAGTCAAAAAGACCACATATTATATGGTGCCCTTTGTATAAAATGCCCAGAATAGGCCATAGAGACGGAAAGTAGATTAGTGCTGGGGGACCTGGGCGGGGGGTGTTGGAGTGATAGCTAAAGGGCATGGGATTTGTTTGGGGGATAATGAAAAATGTTCTAAAATTGACTTTGGTGACAGCTGCGTACCTCTGTGAACCGCTGAACTGCACACTTCCAGTGGGTGAATTGTGTGCCGTGTGAATTACACGCCAGAGCTGTTGCACGCACACGCTTGCTACCTTGTGTGGAACCGGCGTGACCAGCTGTCCTGGTTTACCCGGACTGAGGGGTTTCCCGGGACATGGGACTTTCAGAGCTAAAGCAGGGATAGTCCCGGGAAAACTGGGATGGTTGATCACACTAGGTGGAACCCGAACCTGCCTCTTCATCATGTTTACTGACTGGTTTGAGGTCTCCCAGGAGCCACCCAGAACATGTCCAAGCCCTGCCTCTGCCCCGGGACAGCCCAGCTTGATGAGAGCCACTGGGAAAGGCCTCACCTACCTCTGCTGAGCTAATGTCCTCTGCCCCTCACCATGTCTGAGCATGTGAGGAGTGGGGGCCCCTCACCACTCTGGGGGCCTCTACAGAATGGGCTGGGCCATAGGTGGGTGTTTGAAAGAAGGACCCAGAACAGAACCCAGCACCCCAGCTGTGTTTGCTCATGCAGGGGGGCAGAGCCATCACGCTCTGACTGGAGTTTATTTCTCCATTAATGTGACCTCGTTGCACTGGCTTTTGGGGGAAGCCATACCTTGATGTGGGGTCCTAGTGAGACTCCTAAGTTGTCTGCATGTGAACTTGTGACTTCTGTCACCACTTTTCCCTACCCATTTTGATCTGATTCTATCTCATCTTCTCTCTGATTCATTTATTTCTTTTACTTCTTTCTTTTTTTCTTTTTTCTAGAGACAGTGTCTCACTCTGTTGTCCAGGCTGGAGTACAGTGGCACAATCATAGCTCGCTACGGCCTTGAACCCCTGAGCTCAAGGGATCCTCCCGCCTCAGCCTCCCAAGTAACTAGGACTACAAGTGTGTGCCACCATGCCTGGCTAATTTTGGGTTTTGTTTGTTTGTTTGTTTGCTTTTGTTTTTGTAGAGACAAAGTCTCACTATATTGCCAAAGCTGGTCTCAAACTCCTGGGCTCGAGTGATCCTCCCACCTCGGCTTCCCAAAGTGCTGGGATTACAGGTGTGAGCCGCAGTACCCAGCCTCATTTCTTTTAACAAATATTTATTGAGCACCTACTCTGTGCACTGACACTGGGGATATCACAGTATACCGGGCCTGGCCCCTGCTCTTAAGGGGCTCACAGTCTCAAGGAGTGTTCCAGACTCTTCCACAGGTATCTGGGACGCTCCGAGAGAGAGGCTGCAACTGCGGCGAGCACAGGCAATGGCTTCCGACCCCAGTCTGGGTGTCAGGGAAGGCTCCTCAAAGGCAGTGGCCGCCAAACCCGGAGTCGATGGATGAGCAGGAGTTAACCAGGCAGAGTAGGGAGAGATGTGGGGGTGGAAAGGGGGTTCCTGGTCAGGGAGCAGCACGTGCAAGGGCCAGGAAGCAAGAGAATGCGTGACCCCACCAGCTGAGACACAGCGGGTTGGAGAAACCAGCGTGGAGTAATGTGCTCGTGAACAGGGTGTGTTTTATCTGGAGCTTCTGGAAGTGGTTCCTCTCTCTTGTCTACAAATGATCGTAATAATAATTAATAATAGCTCCCGTTTATGTACTGACTACTACTTAGGCACAGTACCAGGTTCTTTTCATATGTAAGTTCTAAACCTTCAAACAACTCTACAAAGTAGATGTGGAAGTCACATTTTACAAATGAGGAAATTGAAGATCAGAGAAATCAAGGAATTGCCTAGGGTCGCACGGTTAGGGAGTGGTGAAGCTGGGTTTGAAGTCCGGGACTACCTGATTCTAAAGCCAGGTTACTTGCCAGCAGGGCTATGAGTTAGGGGTTTGGGGGTTCCAGCCAGACAGGGGGAGATGTGGCTTCCCACTCCCTCCTTCTCCCTCTCCCTCTCCCTCAGGGAGTAAGGGAAGTGGTGCCCGCCCGGGCATGGGCCCCCCATTCTGGCTTGCCTAGGGTGGGGCTTGCCCACAGGAAGCCATTTACTTAGCTGGAGTGGAGGGGCAGGTGTGGGGATAATGTCTAAGGACAATAAATCTTGTCCGTGTGCTCATACATGCTGAGTTACTGGGTCCCAGGTGCTGGTTTTTGCTAATCCCAATACATTGGGAATTGTTTAATAGGATTTCTTCCTTTTAATTAAAATATGATAATGAAACTTGCTGCTTCACTCTTAAAAAGGAATGCTTGAAAATGCTCACCTATTCCCCAAATGTTCTGGCCAGGAGAAATAGGGATGTCATTTTACTCACCACAGCCGTCATGCAGACCAAAGGCTCCGTTTTCCCTCATTCAAATACAGAACTCCCATCATGTGTCCTGCAAACCCTCCTCATTTCTAACCCCCTCTCGCCTGCCGGGGCCAGGCCCTTGGCTTTAGGTGGCAGAGTGGGGTGCTCAGGGGGACCAGCTGTGATTTGGGCATGCATAGAAGAGAAATTACCAACACCTCTGCGTCTGAACGTGGCGCAGTTGAGTGCCCTTCGGAAGGAGTAGGATGGAAGGAACGGAGGGCTGAGGGCCATGGGACTGGGAGTCACCCTTGGACACGTCCCTTATATGGTCTGCACCTCAAGGACCTCCCCTCTACTTCAGCTATAGATTTCCATGATTGTAACCCAATGTTGACCAAAGCAGCATTTCCCAGCCAGCTTTATGACTTCACTACATCACCTCCTCCTTTGCATGTCGTAAAGAGTGACTTCCTCTTTTTTCCTATTTCTTCTCTTTTCACATAAACTGTGCCCTTCTTTCCCCCGCCTTTGATAGATCTCCATTGCCCTTTCTCTTTTCCTTCCCATCTCTTCTTTTGAGCCCTGGGGGTCTCCCCTTCTGCTTCCCCTTTCTCCATTTCCTTCCCCTCTTTCTCCTCCCTGACAAAAATTACTCTGAGGCTCACCCCGTCCTTCTCCTGAGCCCCGGTGCACCCTGGGAAGGGGAGAACTCACCAGGGAGTCACGTGCTTATGAACACACACACACACACACACACACACACACACACACACATACACATTGGGATGTTCTGCATTTCAAGCCATAAAACCCAGCTACTGGCACCACACCCTCTGGATATCTGTGACTCTGGCACTGTGGAAAGACAGCCCACAGCTTGCTAAATCCCTGACCAGCCAGGGATGAAATGGTAGACCCGAATTTGCTGGGAAAGAATGGGCGGACGGAGCGGGGGCTCTCTCTCCCCTCCTCCCCCATCTGTTCATCAAACCGAATGGGACTGTGCGCCGCCGCAGAGCATCAAAGAGCAGAAGAATCACTTAAGAAGAAAATACTGGGGTTATGCATTCGCCAACAGCCTGAGCTCCCAGTCACCTCCGGGGCTGCGCGTCCGTCTTTAATCAGCCCCCAGAAGGGCGATTTTCCCCCTGTTGAGCAGCCCACCTGGGCCTGGTAGGCAGCAGGCGTGGCGGTGCCAGTGGAGGGAGGAGAGGGCTTATGGCTTGGCCACACTCGCTCCCTGTGCCTCGCCATGGCACCGTGTCAGGGGCAAAATCTGATTTCAAGGCCCATTTATTGCCAGAGGCCTTGGCTCTTGAGAGGCACCGGACGTCAACTCCCTGTGGGACCAGCAAAAGGAAGGCCCAGGTCCTGAGACTAGATGAGGCCCAGGACGCCCAAGCTCCAATCTGCGACCCGCCACCATGATGGCAGCCTTGAGGGGCAGGGGCTCACCTTGCAGCGGGTGGGAGCCCAGATTTGGGTGTGTTGATGGGACTGGAGTAGAGGGAGGGGCTGGCAGGAGGGAAGAGGATTTGCAAGTGGATGTGGCTTTGGGGCCCTGTTGGTCAGCTCCTGCCACCAGAGTATTAAGGAGAAATCACTAATGCAAATTCCAGGCAGCACAGACCCCAGGCTTACTCCAGGGCCCTGAGCAACTGGGGTTAAATCCACAGGCCCATGGCATCTTGCACCATGTGTCACGTTTGCCTGACCTACTAAAGCTTTATCTAGGAGCTGGAAGGGTAGAAGGGGTTATGGCCACAGTTTGATGTCACAATATGAAAGGGAGGCTGGGAAGGGTGTAGTCAAGACCTGAGGCCACACAGCCAGTGACAGTGGCAGCTGGCCCAGAGCTTGGGTCTCCCCGTTGGTCCTCTGCTCAGAGCAGGATAACCTTTGGGGCATCCAAGGTCCCACCCCACAATTGTCCATATCCCCCCCCATTTCTAGGAAGCTGCCTAAGAAAGCTGAAGAATCTCTTTCCCTGTCCTGGCTGCTCCGTGATAGCCCTGTCCCAATGTGCCCTGTGTTGGGATTCTCCGGGTGTGTGGCTGCTTCCCAGCTAGACTGTGACTTCCTCAGGGCAAGAGTAAAACTTTATTCATCATTGTGTCCCCCACAATGCCCAGCCCGGTGCAGGGCACATGGTAGGTTATTAACACACATTTGTTGTAATCGACATTGAATCTGGCTGGCCCCGTTGCTTCCCTGCCTCAGTCGTGCAAGGTCACACTCAGAAGGGGTCACGGTCAGCGTCCACCCATGCCAAAGTGCCTGACCTCCCCTGCCCTCGCAGAGCCCCACGTAGCGGGCGTCAGAGTCCGGAGGGTGCGACAGGCAGGTGCTGTTCATCGACCAGGTGGCTCCACACCCTTGCCTTGCCCTCCGAGCGGATGACGTTCCGGCCGCCGTGCTGCATTTTTGAAGAGACAAGCGTCTTCCCCCCACCCTTCAATCCCAAGGAGGGATTTGCACTTTGATTATTTTTGAAAACAGGTTTGTGAAAAATTTGATTTGAGAAAACATTCTTCTCCCACATGCTGAAGGATTGAGGGTCTGTAATCCCTCTCAAATCGCCCAGACGAGGTTGGTATTGCAATGTCGGTATCAGAGCTAACAAAGGGGATTAGCAAGGAAAATTCTGCGTGAAAACCTGCCACGCGCTGAAGGCTTTCAGTGCAAAGCAGATAAGATAGGTACAGTCAAGCCATTTTTAACCCAGTTTTCAGAGCACTCAGAGCCCTCCTCCTGCGCTGACAGGGAGCGAGGGCTGGGTTCAGCATGTCTGTCCCCTCCCGACCCCTCCAGCTCTCGCAGAAGGAAGAATCTCCTTCACTGGGTGCAGGGTGCCCAGATCCGGGCTGGCCAAGTTGTGGCCAGGCAGGGACGGTTCCCGCAGGCCACAGAGAGACACGCACGTTCCCCAGCTGTCCACCCTTCTTGGTGGAATTGTCACTCCAAATTTCAGATGTCAAAGAAAGAGACCTGGCCCCGTGTTGTCTTCCTGACCAGAAGGCTGAAGGGTAGGTGCCACCGTCCTGGGGTTGGAAGGCTACTTAGAGCCCCCTGGCCCCATCCCATCTTCAGCTACCAACAGTTAGGAACTCTGGCTTTGAAGTTACCACTCGCTGTTTACATGAATTTAGTCTCGAGTTAACTCTTGTATGCCTCAGTTTCCTTTTCTTTAATGTTTACGTCCTAGTCTTTTTGAGAGAATTAAATGAGATAATACATATAGGGCCTTTTTCATGTTGCCTGACCCTTAATAAATGATGGTTACAATTACTATGAATGAAATAGTACTACCATTAGATATGGAGACACCACAGCCCTTCCAGGGAAAGTAACCTACATAAAGCTGAATTCTTTGCATAGGGAAAATTCTCAGGCTCATTCCCTCTACAAAACGCTGCTCCGGACCTGACCAAATGCTGGGGCCATGCCGTAAAGCTCAATGCAACCGTACTACTAGCACTACTTACTAAAACTTGCCCTTTTGACCAAATTGGCTGGTAGCTTCCCAGCTCCCAGAACCAATCCCTGTGGTGGCCTGCTCCACCCTAGGATGAGAGGGCCCGGCTGGTGAGGGGGGCTGGAGACTCACCATATGAGCAAAGTTAAAAAGAGAAGCCTTTGAGAAAGCTTAGTCCCCGACTTTGGCTGCCTAAAGGCTTAGGAGACAGCGGAACTAGTCTCGAGGGCGAGGGGCGGAGAGAGCTGATTCTTGCTTACCATAACCAACAGCGAGAGGGCCTGGAAATGAAGTGGCCTCTCTGGAGAGGTGGTGAGCTTCCCAGCCCTGGGAGCATCTAAGACGGTGTGCGGGTAGCCTCTGGCAAGGAGGCTGTAGAAGACATTCCCTTATGGGGTGGAGGCTACCACTAGTTTACTGCTAATGTCCCTCCTGACTCTACCAGCCTGTGATGACCTGGCCAGTTCCTGCCCCTCTGGGCTGCAGCGTTCTCATCTGCAAGCCGGAGGCTTTGCCACTCCTCTGAGGCCCCTCCTGCTCCAGCCAGGGAGGCTCCTGTCTATAGACCTTCTTTCCTTAGCTTAAGGGGCTTCTCCCCAAGGACAGACAGCAGGTCACTGGCCTCTGTCACCTCAGCGTATAGCTCAGGGCCTAGCTCAGGGAAAAGGCTCAAAAGTAGCAGCGGTTGGATGGTTAGATGAGAGGGTGATTGATTGCTCCTTAAGTAATGGGACAGCTGTGTACACACACACACACACACACACACACAGGCACACAGGCATGATCACACACATGCATGCACATACACAAGCTAGCGGAAATATCTGCCTGCCCCCCCATTCTCTCCCTTTGGGCTTCTTCCAAAATGCAAATGTCCCTGAAGACACTGCCCTTTAGGCTGAACTGAACGAATGTCTCTGATCTTTGAGAGGCAGGCCCCAGTGAATTCTGGGACCCAGTGCAGGCAGGACCCTGAAAAGAGGGTTTGGGGTGTGCCAGGTGGACATTGGTGAGGGCCTGTAGCCCCCAGCTCTCCTCTCGGGCCTCCTGGGGAACAGTGGGCATAGAAGGGGTGAAGCTTGTTCCAGAAACCCTGGCGGAGCTCCCTCTCTCCGCCTGTCCCTCTCCCCGGGTCCCGCAGGCCAGTGTCTGCGGGAGAGCCTGTCTCATGCCCTAGAAAAGCTCTTCGTCATCTCTGCTGAGCAGGGGTAATACTCTGGCATCAGCAGCAGCAGGAGGCCCCCAGGGAGCTCGGGTTGGGGGCTTCCCAGGACTCTTGCGTCCCCGCAGGCAGGACCTCCAGCCACAGGACTGTGAGGCCAGCGGAGCTGTGTCTCTAGAGGCCCCTTTGTCTTTCCCCAGGGCCCCTTTCTTCCCTCTCACCTGCCCCTTCCCACCTTCGTCACCGCCACTCTCCTTCCTGTAAAAATAATAGAAGCTCACATTCATTGAGCACCTACTGTATGCCAGGCACCATTCTGAGCACTTTATGTGCCCTATTTCATTCCATCGTCATAGCCCTTTGACCTAAATGCTGTGATCCCAGCTTTATAGATGAGAAAACTGAGGCACAGAGACTTGATATGACCTGCCCAGATCACTTAGGAATAGTGTCAGAGCCAGGATTTGAACCCAGGCACTCTCCATCCAGTTGTGCCCTCAGCCACCACACTAAAATGGTCCAATCAGGATGCTTTTTAGGAAAAGCTCATTCTCACTCCTAGAATCTGGAGTCACTCAGGGGTCCAGCTGCCTGTTTTCAGATGCTGGTCCTGCCTTCCACCACTCTATGCCTTTTTCCCACTTTGTGCCTCAGTTTCCACATCTGTAAAGTGGGGGCTACACCTGTTCTTACTTCACAGGGCTGCTGTGAACCCAGGTGCCACGGAGCCATAGGCTCCTGCCAGACCTGGTCGAGTGCATGCTGGGTACAAGGCAGTGGTGGCAGAGAGACAGGCCCACCGGGACCTCTGGGGCTGCCTTGGGGAGGCTACCTGGCAGGGTAGGCTGCCTCCCTCCTCCTCTCCCTCTGCCTGCTACCCCTGTCCCATGCTCCCGAGCATTCTGGGAGCCCATGCCTTCCCCTGGAACGGCAGGAGTCATTGCAGGGTTTTGGAGTAGAGAAGAGTGTGTTGTTTGTCGGGTCAGTTAGCAGCAAGCAGGCACATGAAGGGCACGCGGTGGCCTGTTCCGGCAGTGCGGTCCGGCCCACCTTTGCCTGCCTTGCTGCCTCTTCCCCGTCTCCCCGCTCCTCCTTCCAGCAGGTTAGAGAACTGTAAGAAAGAAAAAGAAGGTACACTGGAGTGGGAGATGCCATTGCTGTGCTTTTCAGGGGGACAGGGGGCGGGAGGGCATGACATTCTGGCCCTTTCTCCATGGGGACCCTGTGGGGCTGTCTGCAGTCTCTACGTTCCTGCAGGGCTGCATGGGCTCTCCTCTCTTTTTTAAGTGTTCCCCCCTTCCTCCCCTCATCCCAAGTGTCTGAGCCTTCTCTGAGTCTCCCCATCTCTGTCCGTGTCTCTCACCGTCTGGGTCTGTCACTCACATGTTCCGCTGCTCTCTCTGCCCGGCTGTCTTAGTAACAGCTCCTCATCACCCTGCCCAATCTGGCCACGCCCCCTGGTCTGCTGCCTCCTGGGGTGGGAGAGTGCTGTCCTCTCTCCCCAGGTGCCACCCCCAGCTCTCCCAGACCTGCACGGGCAGCTGGGACACACAGGTCTCAGCACCAGGGATGCTGCCTTGCCAAAGGCACTTGCCTGTCAATGCAGCTGAGCCTCCCAAACCAGGCCTCATCCCCACGTGTACCCCACACACCCACCCCCTACCCACCCTCCATATGATGACATGGAGTAGAGAAATAGCCAGGTGTCCTTTGTGTCCAGCAGATTTATGCTTGAAGTAGAACTGATCCTTCTCCATCATCTTTTTTTTTTTTTTTAAATCCTAGATTTTTTTGGAGCCTCATTGGCACTGATCAATGTGCCATTTCTAATTTCCACCTGAGTTTGGGAAGTTCATGTTCCACTGGGGCCTGCTGACTGTGATGCCCATCCCGCCCACCGCACCCCTGGCTTCCCACGAGAGAAGCTGGGCCATGGTGGGTAGACTCCATCTAGCTAGCAGTCGGCTGGAATGGAATGAGCACTGGACTAGGAGCCAGGTGGCCTGGAGCCTAGGTCTGACTCTGTGACCTTGGACAAGACACTATCTCTCTGGGCCTCACTTCCTTCACCTGTAAAATGGGTGGGTTGTGCCAGATGGTTTCCAAGGGAAACAATGCCTGGTTCTGGGTGGATGGTTCTAGATCAGAATGTAGGAGGACATAAATCCACGTATAACTGCCCCTCTCCAAGGAGCTGTCCCAGAGGACTGTGTGCCAAGTATCCCCTTAACGGTAACGCAAGGCAGTAGTGATCCCCGTTCAAGAACTAGCAAGCGCTCCGGGCCCAGGCAGCACAGGTGAAAGGAGGAAAGGCGTCGTGGAAGAGCTGGGGTTGAGATGGGTCTTGAAGGACCATGAGACAGAAATTCTGTAAGAGGAGCTGAAAAATCAGAACAGACTGGGCCGGAAGTCATTCTTGAGGTTACAGATTTTGGGCTTAGTAAAGGATTTTACATTTTACAAACGAGAAAAGTGAAACTGGTTCTTCTAACTGCACCGGGAGTCTGGAGCGGCCTGGACTTGGGCCCCGCTGTTCCCTCGTGGGCCCGGAGGTTGCGAGAAGTGGCTGCTCCCCCACCCTGGCAAGGGCCCTGAGCAGAGGCTGCCCCGGGGCCTGGAGGGAGTTGGTGGGAGGATTCATTCCACCTCTTACGCAGTTCCATGCGCTGGCGTGTGGTAAGGACGCCCTGGACGGGGGCGAGAGATCCGACTCTGGCTCTGTCTTAACGTCTACCCGGCGGTATCACCCTGGGCACCTCCGTCGCCCAACTTTGAAATTGGAATAATGATGTACTGATGTGTCCCTCACAGAAATATTGTAAGGTTCAAATGCAATACATGATGGAAGGGCTTTATGCAACATAAATCTTTTAAAATATAAGGTTAATTATTGAGAAGCCGCAGTCCCCAGGGCATGGTGGTCTCCGTGGGAAGTGTGGGGAAATGGAGGGGGCAGAGACACCTACATTCCCCGCAGGGAGGAAGAGTCGTCCTGGTCAGAGCTGCAGGAGTTTGGAAGAGGGAAGACTCATGAAGTCTGGGAGGGACATGCGGGCCCCACTTTGAGCTAGCTGCCCATCCCAGCTTGGCCACATTCCCAGGTATGTGATCTTGGACAAGGCACTTAACGTCTGCGCCTCAGTTTCCCCAGCTCCCAAATGAGGGTGTTGGGACCTCCTTTGAAAGTTCAATGAGATGATATAGACCCAGTGCCTGGTGCAGGAGTTCCTAAAGTCCCCCGTTGGACGCTGGACCTAAAAGCTCGTGCCAGGAGTCGTGAGCATCCAGCTGAACACTGAGCCAGGCTGGAGCAGTGGACGGGTGCATGTAGAGAGCAGGCCCCGGGCGCCGGGTGGAGGGAACTGTGAGCGCAATGGCTCGGAGGTGGGCATGGGTGTGGGTCCCTGGGGCTGTGTGCGACGGGACTGGGGGCCTCTACCGGGTGCTCCGCACATGCAGGGGATGAGGCAGGCCTTCAGCCAAGGCCTCAGAAATAAGCACCCGCCCACGTGCACAGGACCAGAGGGAAACCAGGCAGATCTCATGAACATCGCCCCTCGGATGGTGGTGGGGAAGGATCTTTTGAATGAAAAGAACGTCTAAGATAGAGAAGGATGGGGAGTTCTTTGCAACCTCTGGTGTCAGCAGACCTGGGGGCTGAGGGCCAAAACCCCCTGCATCTCAGGTTCTCTCGGGGCAGGACGACGGGACAAGCCCCGCCATATCCACCCAGGAAGGAAAGGCATAAATCATGTTTCTCGTAATATGTGTCCACCTTAAGAAAGAGAAAGGAAATTAATTATCTGCTGTAATTAGTCTAATGACCTACACCATTAGAGGTTATTTACCACAGAAATAAAACTTCCCGCCATAAATGTCAGCACGGCTTCCTGAATGGAGGGTCTCAGGAACCGCTGCCAACAGACAGGCCTGGCTGATTTCTTTTGGAGATTTGCCCCCCTCCTTCCTTCTTCCTGGACGATTAGGGTGCTGGTGGCGGACAGGTGACAGGCACCTGGCGTGCATGAGGAGATGTGCCCTACTGTGTACGTGCTGCTCCTTGCCAGGTGCCCTCAGTCTTGTCCCAGGTGGGCGAGACGTCGGGGATGGTCCCAGGTGTGCAGGTGTGGGCCCTGGAGAAGGAGGGACAGCGGGTGCCTGGGAAGATGATGATGTTGAGAGAACAGGCACGCCCTGCGTGGAGGGGGGCTGTTCTAGGTGCAGCCTGGGAGTCTGCCACAAACTTTGACATGCTTTGTCTCGTCTGATCCTCACGGTGACAAGGCAAGCGGCCTTACCAGCACATCTTATGGATGAGGAAACAGAGGCTCACAGAGGATACGTGACTGACCCCGTGAATAAAATAGCCCCAGACTCTTTAACTACCTGACAGTGGCCCATCAGTCTAAGCTTGCCCCACTCTCAAATCAAGAAAGTATAAATATACTCGGACTAAAAGGCATGGGATACCCCTGAAAGCAATTAGCCGGCAGGCGAATGTCCAGATTTCCTACTCTGGGCCCTGGCAACATGGGGCGGGGGGTCCTGTCTGCTCAAGCAAGGGCGGCCCTCCCTGGCAAGCCCTTTACTTTGTGTAGCATCCACAGGGGACCAAGGCTGAGCAGAGGCAGGTGGTAATTTGGGCGGATTCTTTGACCAGGTCTCATGCCAGAAGAGAGGAGGGTCCCAGCAGGAGGGGGCTGTGGTAAATGCCACCCACAAAGCATTTTTACCCTCAGGCCTGAAGCTGGTATGGGGGTCTCCAGCCTCCCTGTACCCAGGGCTCAGCTCCAGATGACGGGGCAATGTCCCGGAGGCCTGTAGGTAGCCCAGCTGCCCAGGAACTAGCCTCAAAGTGCCTGTAGAACCTACCTGGGGACAGTTGCTTTCTCTGTCAACGTCAAGGCCATGCCAGCAAACATGGGATCACTGCTCCTATGATGGGTCTTGGGGAAAGACGGGCATTAATGATGTTTCTTAAAGGAGACACAGATGGCATTTGGGACTGGACCATTCTTCCTTGGGCAGGATTGTCATACACATTACAGGCTATTTATTAATAATAGTGTCCCTGGGCCCTGCCCACTAAATGCCAGTGGCACTCACAGGCATTGCTGGTGAGAAAATGCCTGCCATATTTTCGAATGCCATTTTGGGGCAGCGTAAGGTCTGACGCAAAGATCCACCATGGACGCCTCCAGGCTGCATCTTCATTTTGACAGTCAGAGCCAGCCCTGCACCAGGTCGTGTCAGGGACAAAGAGTATCCTCCCTACCCCAGACGCTACTGCCTGCCGACCTACCGAACAGACGGCCTTGACCAGGTTGTGGCACACCTCTGGGACCCAGTTTCCTCATTTCTAAAATGACAGGCTCCTCGAGCTGGAATATTTTCACACTTCTCCCCTGTTCCAGGCTGTCAACATGGCTGAGTCTTCTCTCTCCCTCATCAGTCATTTCTAGCTTAGCATCAGCGTGAGTCACTCTGCTTCTCCTCCCAAGGGCATTGCTGCTTCGTGCCTTCTCTCTCACTGTGGAATAAAGAGCTTTGTCCCAGTGAAGGAGCTGCGGGCGTTAGGAAGTAGGTGGGAGAGGTGTTCTGAATGCCAGAGGGGACTTTCCCGGGGCTAGAAATCCCTTTATTCCGTGGTTAGGCTCCAGTGGACTCCCCTTGCCCCGGAAGTCTGCAAGGCCCCCGCAGAGGGTGTTTGTTGGGGGGGGAGCGGGAGAAACTGGGGAGCAGCAGAACTCCTCATCTGAGGGGGTCCCAGACCAGTGATTTCCAAACCTGACCACACGTTAGAGTCACCTGGGGGTCTTTTAAAACATCCAAAGCCCAGGCCACACCCCACAGCAATTGCAATGTGGGGGGTGAGACCAGCCATTGGTGGGTTTGGAAGCTCCTTGGGTGATTCCAGTGTGCAGACAAGTTTGGGTACCTGACCTAGACCCAAAAGCCAACCCTGCTTCCCAAACTCTGGTTCTCCCTCTGCTCTGCCAAGCCACAAATTAATCTGTGCCTCTGTCAAAGAAATCTTTGCTATTTAATAGATGGCTTCTGTCCCAGTGGGTTGGCTCCTAAAGCTGTGGTTCTAGCTAGGGGTTACATTTGAATCTGGGGCTTGTAACGTCTCTCCATGTCCATGGAGGCTGGATGGGGTGTGCTCCCGGGACCGGGCTTAGGGAGTGAACAAGTTAAAGGGCTTCGTGACTTCAAGGCTCTTGTTTGGGGCCACCAGTGTACATGCGAATGCCTATCATGATAAAGGACTATCTCACCCATACTCAAGATGTAAACAAAAAGGCCAAAATATAGAACCAAAAGGGCCAGACCCAGGTACACCTGATGCTTTCTTTTAAACTTGTAATGGGCTGACTTTCCGCCTCTTTTCCCCAAAGCTCATTCATTTACTGATAGGTTTTGAAGCTTCGAATCCCCTTCTGTCTGCAGGTTAGTATTGCCTTTCCATTTATTACTCTGTCAAGAGCCACAGGTCAAGAATGGGCATTCTCTGGGAGCTAAAGAATAGGCACCTCCCTTTCCAGGACTCGCTGAGGTGGCCCTCCTGGCTCTGCTCCCCACCTTCCCACCCTTCTCTGTGAACACCTGTGATGCTGTCACTGCGATTCAGCTGATTTCAATCAAGTTGAAGCTGGTGGGTGGCTTTGCGAGTTGGCTAGACTTATTTTAATTTGAAACCAACAAATGTCAAAAAGAAAGTTAATCATTTAATGAAGGTAAGCAGTTCCATTTCTCCCCTGTTTCTCCTGTACTTCTTCCTCTCCCACCTGTCCTTTATGGCCGCGGTCCCCAACCCCTGGGCTGCAGACCGGTACCAGTCCGTGGCCTGCTAGGGACTGGGCCGCAGAGCTCTGCTGCCCTCTCCCATCCCACCCCTGTCCGTGGAAAAATTGTCTTCCATGAAACTTAGGAAAGGGGGGTGCACAGAGCAGGAGGTGACTTGGCAGGCGGGTGGGCGAGCAAAGCCTCATCTGTATTAGCTGCTCCCCATCACGCACATCTCTGCTTGGGTTCGGCTTCCCCCCCCCACCCCCAACCCACCCCCATCCATGGAAAAATTATCTTCCATGAAACCAGTCCCTTGTGCCAAAAAAGGTTGGGGACTGCTGCTTTATGGTACCTGGATGCCCAGCATTTTTCTCTTTTCAGTAAATTCTTGACAGCTCCTGTGAAATGGTAACTATGTTTCTATGTAAGGGAACAGCAAGGCATTGTCCTTCGATACTGTCTTAGCACACATTGTTCAGATTACTGAGCATCCTGTGTTGGAAACACCTGACTGGTCTCGGTGTCAGAAGACCCGGGTTCAAATCCCAGGTGTGTGATCTTGGGCAAGTTACTCAGCTTCTTGAGCCTCTACTTCCTGCGTCCGTTGAGACATTTGGTTAACAATAAGAGCCAAAATGTTAACCAAAATTTATTGAACATTTACCATATACCAAGTGCTGGGCTAAGTGTTTTAGAGGCATTGATTAATTTAATCCTTACAACCAATGAGATAGGTATCACTATTATCTCCACTTTAGACGTGAGGAAACTAGCTTTCAGGTGATTCCACTTTCCCAAGGTCCCAATACTCTTGCGTGACGGCGCTGAGACAACTGACCCCAGATCCCATGCTAAGGGGCCTCCTGCTGGAATAATTTAGCATGTGAGACAAGCAGATGCCCTTTAACATCGTAGGGGGTTTCAGCTGATGCTAGTTGATGAAAAGCCAGGGTTCTTATGTTCCATGGGAGTGTGGAGGGGTGGGCATAGGGCTTTGAGATATCAAATAACATGCGTGAGACCGCACAGCTTGTCACGGATGGAACCAGGATTTGAGCTCAGACTAGCCTAGTGTGAGGTCAGCACTCATAATGACCACACTAGCTAGCCCAGTGGTAGAGCTTATACATGTGTACACCTTGCAGCATTCGATATGATATATATTACTTACTTAGTCTGCTGTCCGTAGGAGCCTGTAGAAATGCAGCATAGGAAACTTTCCCGTGTGCTGGGTACCTTGTGGGGAAGGATAGGGGGCACCAAAATATAGATAGTTGAGATGAACTTGACCTGCTTTATAGTTTTGCTAAAGGGCCTGGGTCCTGGGGTCCCCTCATCCCCAGTGGATTAGGGCTCTGATCATTCAGAACTGAATGTACTAGAAGAAACCAGACGTGACGTGGGAGCCACAATCCTTCATCCAGGACTTTGCAGTGGAGTGGAGCCCAGAATGCACATATGAAAGCTATGCCATGTAAGCCAGTGGTCAGGATGGTGTCCCCAGAGACCCAGACCAAGCATGTGCTGGATCCACATATGGGCTGTTAGCTTTATAGGCTCACACCCTTGCCAACAAGCTCCCTCCTGACTCCACGCCATCAGTCACAGGGGGAAAATGAGGCAGGACAACTTGGTACAACCTGTCCCTGCTCCTGAAGGACAAATCAAAATTTAACCTTACAGATGGAGGCTTCTCAGCTTCATCATCTTGCACCAAAGAGGGTGTGTATTACCATGGTGAAGCAGGGATATGGGTACAGAACTGCCCCATTTGTGTCTGCAGAGCTCCCAAACTGCCGGCCCATTGAGATGGGCAAAGCTAAATATGGACCTGCTAGAAAAAATAAATCTGGTTTCACTTTAATCAGACCTCTTCTCCTTTTAAAGGGTCCTCATTTTGGCAAACACCTGAGCTGGGACTAGGCAAACGGTCTCTCTTTCCACCATTCGTTCATTCAGCAAACATGGAAAGAGGACCAGCTACATTTATAGGCCTCGTAATACTCTTGCTATTGTAATAACTAAATATTAAAATAAATGCTAAAATATTAGCATTTCAATTTATAGAACATTTTTTTATAAAACACATTCTTTCATTGATCCTCATGGTAACTTTATGATAATCCCACTTTTCAATCTGAAAACTGAGGCCCAGGGAGGCTACATACCCACGTACACCTAGCTAGTAAGTGACAGATACTGACACACATGATCTCATTTCACCTTTAAAATAATCCTGTAAGGTAAACATTATCTCCATTGTGTAGATAAGGGAGTGAGGTTTTATGATGTTGAATAACTTTTGCAAAACCACACAGCCAACACATGGCAGAGCCCAGCTTCTAATTCCGTAGCTAAGTTCTTTTCCCCAAAGAGAGATCCCATATTCTTGGGATCTTAAAGTCAAGTTGAACAACAAGATGCAAATACATTAAAGTTTTTAAAGAAAATGGACCTGCTAACATTCAGACAGATTATTTTCCCGAGACTCGGAATCCCCTGACTTCACCCTTGAAGGGTTGTTTATTCTCCCTGCCGTTCCCTTAATCAAGGTTTAATAGAGCTGGTCTGCTGCACCAGACTTCACCGATAGGTGTCGCCACTGGGCCACCTGAAAATTACTTAACCCCAGGGTTTCAGACAGCAAATAAATTTGTTCCTAACAGTGTGTAAGTATCCACCTATCATGTTTACTTATAATTGAGTTTTCTCTATTGCGTCAAATGTGTTCATAAGTGTTAAAGGACAACCAATAAAAAACAATAAGACTTGAGTGGCTTAATCAAAAAAGCTTCCTAATGGAGGGAAATTTTGAGCCAGGCTTTGAAAGGAGCACAAGTATTTTATATCTTCAGCTTAATTGTCCTAGATGCCATGTCCATAGACAGTAAATTGTTTAGCTGAAATGAAGAAATTCTTGCAACTTGGGAGATTTTTCTGTCTCTGCCTCAAAACTGAAACTTGGACTTGAACTGGGCTATGATCTATTGAGCACCTACCACGTGTGCCTGGTACTACAGGAAGCACTTTCACAAGCATTATCTTCCTTAGTCCTCACAATTACCCTCACAGTAGTTATTATGGTACGCACTTTCCAGTTGAGGAAACTGAGACCCAGAGAGGTTTGGTGACTTGCCCGGGGTCACACAGCTCGTAAGTGGTGGAAATGGAATTGGACTTCATCTGTCTGACTTCAAGTCCACTCTTTCTAGCTTTCCACACTGACTCTTCATCCTGTGCATTTGGTCTTCACTTGCCTCTGTGGGGTGGCACCCCATCCTGCCTGTTCAGGCCTAAGATGTGTTTATGGGAGCAAGGGTGTTTTCCCGATGGCAGGGAGGAGGAAAAGAAGGCCGAAGGAGAAGACATGGCAAAGTGGGGGGCTCTGGTCCAAATGGGTGGCAAACAGACAAGCCTGTCTGAGCATTGGCTTGGAAATCTCCCCTCTGGAGTTAATTTCATTCACAGTGTCTTCCCTATTAAGTGGAGCAGTTGGTTGGCTGTAGGTGTCAGAATGGCCTTATAAAACTAGAATCCAATCTAATCTTAGGGGAGGGGTGGGCAGGGGGAGAGAGAAAGAGAAGAGGGGAGTGGCAGAGGGAAGGAGGGAGAGGGAGCTGGCAGTGTTTACAGGTACTGGTGGGGTAAAGAGAGCAATTTGTTAGCTCTCCGCTGCTGGTGGCTGATGAAATTCAGACCAGTTCTGCTTTGTGCAGAGAAGCTGGATCATGTCCCCACGTCTGCTGGTCTGAGCTGCTTCCTCATCTACTTTAAGAGCTTTAGCCAGGGCTTTATCTGCTGTTCTGGGGCAGCGGGGGCGCTGCTTCGGGACTGTTCACATTTGGGAACTCAAAGTCACAAGGCTGTAATTTACCAGGCTGGTCTTTACTCAACAATGATTTCTTGTCTCCTGTGTGCCAAGCACTGGGCTAAGTGTTTTATCAAATTTGTTGTAACCATTTTTCTCATCAAATTTGTGGGATTGAAATTATTGTCCCTACTTTACAGATTGGGAAACTGAGGCTGAAAGAAGTTGCCCAAGGTCACAAAGCTAATAAATAAACTGGGATCGTGCAGACAATAGAGAGTCAGTATTTGAACTTAGGAATTTTGCTTGCAAGTTCATTATTTCCCCAGAATCATGCTTCTTAGTGACTTACCACAAGAATCTGCTGGGGAGAGGGGCAAGAAGTGAGGTGCCCTGTGACCCGACATGGACGTGTGAAAGCATACAAAGATGTATCTACAATCTACTACACACTAACAAAAAAAGAAGGGATAAAACAAGGGAAACCTTGCTTTCCCAAAATGTAACCGTTTTTTTCAAATCTTCATTTATACCCCTTTAAGTATACCAACATGAACATTTTGGAATCAAAATATGTTATCCATATCCACTTTTAAGTTCTTTAGCTAAAAGGGAACTACAGATTTGCAAAGAGCATGGAAAGAGATTAAACATATTTTCCATTCTCCTCCAAATCTTAATTTTTCTGAAATATTCCTCTGCTGTGTGGTCTGTAGCTTCCCCATGAGCAGACTCTGCAATCTGGAACAATCTTGTTCACCTGCACCTTTCCAAGGATCTGGGCTTCTAGGGCAAATCTCCTGAGGCCAGGCCCACCTGACCCAGGGGCAGTCCCCAAGGAAGGCTGGTCTGGGTGCCCACCAGGTGCCCAGGCCAACAGCCACACCTCCGCTGCACCAGGACTGCACCCAAGGCTGGCCTTGATGCAGCAGCCAGGCTGTTTCCTAGCGATCAGTTTGGACAGAGAAAGCCTGAGACCAGCCACCCCGGGCTGGAGTAGAGTCACTGAGCACCAGGCCCCGACTTGGCAGTCCTTGCAGGAAGCATATGGGACTGAACAGATGGGCTGGGCACAGGCGCCCCGAGCTAGAACCATAAAGGCAAGAGTGGGGCTGGGGAGGGAACAGCGATAAAGGCAAAAGAAGCCGGGTCAGGAATCGGCTCACTGAGCCAGGCTGGGGCTGGGCACTTTGGGGCAGGCTTGATACTGGGATGGTGCAGACAAAAAGCACAGCTTCTGCGTTATTCAACAGCCCTATCTGGAAGTACTCTCTCTCCTGGGGACACTGTCCCCCCAGTGAGTAGCAGTGGCCCTTAAGACTGTCCCAAGGAAGACTGATTTTTTTTTTTTTTAACCAAACTTAAAGGCACTATAAAGAGATGATGAAAGCCACATGGACACTTTAGACTAGGGACCTATTTTGTTGTAGGGCTAGAATTTGTTTGCAGTGCTGCTCGGATGGATGGGTGTCTGAAGCTGGCTCGGAATGGTAGGAAAGGTCACAAGAGGTGGGCCCCGTCAGCTTGCAGGAGACAAGACTTGGGGTGGTTGTGGGGAGCATGACTCACAGGCAGGTGACTCACAGGTGTTGAAACTGAAGAGCTGTCATACGAAAGAGGGAATTCACTGAGCCTCCAAATTCACTTCCAGCAGGTGGAAGTTCCAAGGAGATGAATTTAAGCTCTATTATATGGAAGACTTTTTCTCATAATTAAAGCTATCTTAGAATGGAATGGATGCCCTTAGAAGGTAGAGCTCACCATCGATGGAGGTGTTCCAGCAAAGACTGAACAGCCATCTGGTCGGATGCTGGATAAGCCATGCAACCATCGAACGAGGTTAAGGCCCTTTCCAGCCCTGCGTGTCTGTAACTTTATGAAAGGAGCTGTATTGAATAGCTCAAAAATCTGATTCAAGTAACTCTGAATTCTGTGTCCCTAGGCAATTATCCTTTTTTGAATGAGAAGTCATCCTGAAAAAAGTATTGTTGAGATCAAAGGTAGCATAGGAGGGAGAGAGAGAGAGAGAGAAAGGTGTTATTATAGGCCTAGTTTATTACGAGTCTTTGCCAACTGCTCAGGGGGCATTGTCCTGCATGGTTACCTGGGTGCGGACGGACAGTGTGTCCTTCAACAAGTAGCAGCAGGACCTGGCCCTGCCAACTCCTCCTCCTACCTGGTGGCAGGGGGAGGGGAGGTGCAGGAGTTTAGTGATGTCTGACATGGGTCATTTCTTTTCTGGCACTTTGGAGAAGCTCCACCATCCTGTCCCCTGAAAACAGGGACTTGTTCTGGGTCACAGGGCTTCAGGGAGTTCTGCAGCGAGTGTGTGTGTGCGCCTGCCTGCGTGTTGACTTGTGGCAGTGTCTTGTGGGTTGTTGTTTTTTCCCTAAATGGCTTAATACGCCAGTGTTTGTGGAGCATCCTTGGAATCCAAGTGTCTTTGGCGTAATTATTGTTAATTGCGCAGTCTATTCTATAAACTCATCCAATTAAGAGAAAGTTATTAACTTTATAAAATATCGCAGGCATCCCACAGTGCCATGTGTAGATGGAATAACAGTTTGAGAGGCAGAGTCAGCGTGAAATATCATGCAAATGAGGAGACTTATTTACTTCTTTTTAAAAATACCACGGCGTCCACACTGAGGGGGTGGGTTTCCTCTCAGTTGGCCAGAAACTCTTGGGCCAGTGGCAGAGCCTGCAGGACTTCCCAACCTGGCCCGGCTTCTCCCAGAATGAGCCCAAGGGTGCCTTTAGTTAAGGCATCCCGGGAGCTCAGAAGGCGTCCCCAGCTCCTTGGAACAGTCTGGAACACCAGCGGTACCCCTTCCCAGCTACGTGAGCTTCCAGAGCCTACCTAACCTCTCTGGGATCTATTTCCTTCTCTGCAAAATCAGAATCCTGACCTCCTGGTGCTGTTGTGAGGATTCAATGAATTAATACACAGAAACATGTGGAACCGTATATGCGTAATAACAGTCAACAAATTTTGGTCAATAATACTACCGTTATTATTGCAAGACTCTTGACTATAACTCAGTATTTCCCTTGAGGTTTCTTCTCATCTGCTACACTCCAGTAAGAAACTATAAAGTTCCGTAACACTAGTCATTATAGTATTACTATTTTAAAATCTATCATGGTTGGGCCATAATTTTTTAAATAAACGTTTTAATAAAGTATAACACATATGCGTCAAAGGACACAGATTACAGATATTCAGCTTAATGATTTTTCATGAAGTAAACATATCTGTATAATTGTCACGTGGCAGAATGTCACCAGCAACCTAGAAGCCCCCTGTTTCCTTTTCTGTCACTAACTCCCTCTTCCCCAGTGAAAAAAAGTATAAAACCTAATTATGCAAAGTATATTTTTTTTGAGTCTGGCTTCTTTTGCTCAACCTTATTTTTGTGAGATTCGTTCATTCAGAACTGAAACAAACTCAATGTCCATCAGCGATAGGAAAACAAACCGTGCTGTATTGATAGGCTGAAATACTATATAACGACAGAAAGGAACGAACTGTATACGTCAGTCATGGTACAAGCTTCCCATTGAGAACGTGGGGACTGTCAGGACTTAGACCAGAGATTCTTTTACCAGCCTTTTCTGTGCATAATTAGCTGACGGCAAACTGTGCCCTCTGTTTGCAGGCACCAGGCCCCCTGGCCCTGCCCTGGGCTCACCTCCAGCCCGGCTCGGCCCTGGGTCAGGCTGCGTGCAGGGGCAGTGCCAGCCGTACCATGAGGGGGCGGGTGCTGGGTCTTGCATGGTGACTGTGACTTCTCCTCCCTCTGCTCCAAGAAACGAGTTACACTCTGGTGCAGGTCAACTTCCCCGAAAGTGGGAGACTCCACCTCAGGGCTGCCACCAGAGCAGGGAGGTCAGACCCGGCTGAGCACCGTGAGCACCCGGCCTGTGTCCCAGCTCCGTTGCTGTCGAGCCGCGTGACCTTGGGCCAGTCATTTAACACCTTGAGCCTGGGTTTCTTCTTAAGCCCCAGGGCGGTCATGCTCCCTGCCCTGTCTACCCCAGGAGGTAGTTTTAAGAATCAACAGCAGCGGACTAAAGGAGGCAGAGAAGGAGCAAGGGAAGGAAGAAAAAAGAGACTCAACAGAGAAAACTGAAAGCTTTCCATTAGACAATGGGCTTCACATTAGAATCCCCTGGGAGCTTTTAACCATCCGGATGGCCACAGCGCACCCCAGACCGATCAAATCAGAATCCAGGCATCCAGAAGATTCCACTGGGCAGCAGAGTTGAGAACCAGTGGGGTAAAGTACTCCGCCTACATGAGGGGGATCGGCATGACTGTCATTTCTTCTGCTCATTCACCGGCGGAGGACACTGGGCTGGACGCTGGGGATGGAGACGTGTTCTCAAGGAGCTTAGAGTGGATGGGGAAGACGGCAAGAGTGCAGAACTGTGAACTGAGAGCGTGCGCTGAAGGAAAGGAACAACGGGGGAGGAGAGACGTGTATGTACAGCTTGGCGGCTTTCCCTCCCTTAGCCCCTTTCCTCTCCCCACCCAGGAAAGAGCGCGGCCAGGAAAGGAAAAGTAATTATAACTATGCAAAAGCAACCCCTCCTTGACCCAGGAAGCCCCTAAACTGCCCCACACCCCTGACCCACCCCAGCAGCCAGGTCCAGTCATAGCCACTAGACCTCAGTGGCCCTCCCTCCAGACGCCACGTTCGGGCAAGGGTAGGGGTGGCTGGGGGGCTGCTTGAGCCCAAGCCTCTGAGCTCAGCAGGGTGTGCTCCCCCCTCCCCCGCGCCCTCCCCTGGCTCTGGTGGGAGGCAGCTGGGAAGAGCAGCCTTAGTCTCTGACCCCCTGGGGCGGGTTATATTTGGATGTTAGAAGTAATGACACATCTCCACAAAGTCCTCCCTCCTGCCTGCCTAACGCGGTAAAGTCTCCTGGCAGGGAGGGGGCTGGCTTATATTTAGGTCTGGCATTCCCTGGTAGGCATCCTGTTCTGAAATGGAAATTCTTTTAATAGCTAGCCAGCCCCGAGTATTTAATGAGCTGGTGTTGACTTTTTGATTTCTTGTTCTTGGTGGAGGACTGTGAGCTGCTTCAGCTAATTAGGGGACCCCCTCACCAAGCATACCATGTTTTGAGCATGGGGAAGAGGAGACAGAACCCTATTATTCCTCAGTGCCCCCTTCACGTTTCCCATTTTAGCTTCTGCCTTCCCTAAGAACTTTGCTTTCTTGTCAGAATTCACCTCCTCTTCCAGGTAGTCTTCCCAGATTTTTCCACCTGCCTCCAACTAGCTCTTTACTGTTATTCTAAAAATGCCCTGGAGTCTTTTTCTACAGTTCCTGTTGTGTGTTCCCAGCAATATCAGCAGCGCAATGCAAGAACACCAGTTTCCTGTTTGGAATCACAGAATGCTAGGGCTAAGTTGACCATTTGGGGTCAAGGATCCCGTTAAGAATCTGATAGTAAGTGGGTGGTGTGGGGGAGAATATGAACCCTCTACGCAGAAAAAAATAGACGTATGCACAAAATGTAAAGACAATTTCAGAAGCACATGGACCCTGCGTTATCTAGTCTAACCTCCTTGGCTTGCAGGTACAGCATCAGCGGCCCAGTCAGAGATGGAAACTGACTTGCCCAAGGTCACACAGCGAGTGAGTGGCAGAACTGGGACTCGAATCTTGGTCTGCGCCCTGCCCCCCTCACCCCACCCAGGCTTCTTCCATCGGCACCGCTCTGTCTCTTCTTAGGTTGTCGCCTCCCCTCCAGGCCACCAGCCTGCAGGGTCCAGGACAGGATGCTCACGCCTTCATGTTGACCGGTGACTTTTCTGCAAGCAGAGACAGGCTGGCTCGGTCCTGGGCACACCAGGCCTCTGCAGGTGCCAGGATGTGGAAGGAAGGGGGCAGGGCAACGTGGGATGGGGTGGGCTGCCCAGTGTGGTCCTGGCAGAGAGATGCGGGACACCCCTGGCCCCTTTGCTCCTGAGCACTTCGGTATAACCAGTATTGATCTCTTTATTGCTTCCTGGAAGGGCAGCTTCATTTGTCAAGCAAAACTACCTTTGTATCTGCAACACAGGAATTGATCCACAGCAGGGACTAGCGGTGTGTGGGGGCTGGGGGTTGGGGAGTGCAGGGAGGAGAAGGAAGCGAGCTGGGGGGGAGATTGATAGCATGATGCTGATGTGGAAAATGAAAATAGAAACCTTCCAGAGTGATGGGAAACATCTGACTTGTCTGATGATATTGCCTGAGTTCTGGGATGGGGATGATGTAGTCTGAAAGTTGGCAAGCGGTAGGGAGGGGGAGAGGAGGGAAGAGGCTCTCTCCGCCCTGCCTGCCCAGTGCAGCTCTGTGGGGAAAGCCTCTCCAAAGGTGCAAGAAGCCAAGT
>NW_012150584.1:6678-7555 GCF_000956105.1 Propithecus coquereli | reverse complement strand
ATCATAAATAAAATATGTAACAAAAAATGAATGTTACCTGTAGCAAAATATATGCAAAATACCATCACAAAGCTAGCAGCAGGAATTCTCTAAATGGATAAAGATAAATCAAATTTAATAAATTATAAATGGGAAAAAAATGCTTGTTAAAGTCTTCCTTGAGGCTCATGACCTCAGCAGCTAAATATAAATATTTTAAATACTCAAGTCACTTTTCCTGATATCTCTAATGGTTTGTTCCTGACAACTTTTCTACTTCCTAATGTGTATAGTTTCTATAAAGATTGAAACTGTAAGTCCACTAAGGTACGGTTATACTGCTGAAATTCATTGTGTGTATGGAATTCAAATAATCATAATGGAATTTAAAAGTCATACCGAAATTTATTCAGGGACACATTATGAAAATATTAGGAAAGAACACAGATAGGGCAGCATCTTAAAAGATATCAGGGATAGGTAAGAAACCAAATAAAACTAAAAATGAAGGATATAAAATAGAAAGTCTCTACCAACAATGTGATACAGTGTAGCCTTTCTGATGTCTAGCAAAAGCTGCTCTCAATCTCAGGGTGTTTGTATGATCCTGTAGACATATTTTATATTTCATAATAAAACACTATCAGAATCTTCGGAGTGGGCAAAGCTCTGGTAATAAATTTGTCACAACATGATAAATCCAAACAGAGTGAATCAAGATATAAATATAAAACTTCGAAGTTTTCATCCACTTTGGCTCTTAGGGAGACTTGACTGAACTGGCAATGTCAACATAGTAAACTACAGTAAAGGGCTTAGTGGGTTTTTCCTTAAAAAAATATTGTGGGAAAAGCAAGGTCATTATCATGTCATGTAAGAATTTTAAGCATCAAACTTG
>NW_012150584.1:6278-6628 GCF_000956105.1 Propithecus coquereli | reverse complement strand
TGGGCAGCATTATATCCTCAATAGTGTTATTAATATTAAAAGTAACCTAAATAGCCACATAAAATAATTGGCACATAATAAATTTTCACTTCACTTTGCTGGTATGTTAGTTTGACCTTTCATACTGAAGTTCTTAAAAAATGGCCATCAAAGAAAATCATACAATTCTCAACTAGAAATCATCTATGCTTTACTTAGTCCAAGTATTTCATTTTATATATATTGGAATCATAGCATCTTAGTTCATTTCATGCTTCTGTAAGAGAGTAACTCACACCTAGTAATTTATAATAAACAGAAATTTATTTGCTTACAGTTCTGAAGGCTGGGAAGTCTATGATTGAGAGGCC
>NW_012150584.1:338-792 GCF_000956105.1 Propithecus coquereli | reverse complement strand
AGGGACAAATATTGCTTTAAAAATAACAATCTCTTATTCTTTTAACTTCCAGTTATCATTATGAGGTATCAGAAATTTACTATCTCAGACTGTATGTTTTGTTCCTTTAAAGGATGAATTTTACGCTGTTACACTTTGGCAGTATGTCATCTTAATTGGTAAAGTAAAAAGAAAGATAAATAGTTAAACCTGTATATTTTCATATTTTTTAGAAATGGCATCTAACGTATTGCTCATTTTATCACGCAATATCCCCTTTATTTTTTATGTCAAAATATTAAAGGGCTACAAATATTTTAGGTTACATGGATAGCTTTTGTAATGCTTGAGTCTTGGTTATAGGTATGACCATCACCCAGATAGTGTTCATTGTACCCATTAGTTAGGTTTTTACCCCTCCCCCCACCCCCGGTTGATTTCCACTGAGTTTTACTTCCCTCTGTGCACACGTGTG
>NW_012150584.1:0-288 GCF_000956105.1 Propithecus coquereli | reverse complement strand
TAAATAGTTAAACCTGTATATTTTCGTATTTTTTAGAAATGGCATCTAACGTATTGCTCATTTTATCACTCAATATCCCCTTTATTTTTTATGTCAAAATATTAAGGGGCTACAAATATTTTAGGTTACATGGATAGCTTTTGTAATGCTTGAGTCTTGGTTATAGGTATGACCATCACCCAAATAGTGTTCATTGTACCCATTAGTTAGGTTTTTACCCCTCCCCCCACCCCCAGTTGATTTCCACTGAGTTTTACTTCCCTCTGTGCACACATGTGGTCATTGGTT
>NW_012150583.1:18436-18712 GCF_000956105.1 Propithecus coquereli | reverse complement strand
GGAAGAGTTTTATAGTACTGCTATTTTTTTCTCCTTAAATATTTGGTAGAATTCACAAGTAAAGCCATCTGGACATAAATTTTTCATGTTGGGAAGGTTTTAAATTACAAAATCCAATTTCTTTAACCAATATAGGGCTGTTTAAGTTATTTATTTCTTCTTGAATGAGCTTTGGTAGCTTGAGTCTTTCAAGGAATTAGTTCATTTCATCTAAGTTGTCAAATGTATTGGCACAAAGGTGTTTATAGTACTGCTATTTTTTTCTCCTTAAATATT
>NW_012150583.1:14198-16665 GCF_000956105.1 Propithecus coquereli | reverse complement strand
AAGAAAAAAGATCTTTTATATTTACCCTCATAGTTACTATTTCCAGTGCTATTTATTCCTTTCTGTAAATGCAGATTTTCTTCTGGTATAATTTTCCTTCTGCCTTAAGGACTTTTAACATTTCTTGTAGTGCAGTTCTGTTTATGATAAATTCTCTCAGCTTTTATATGTCTAAAAAAGACTTTACTTTTGTCTTTGTTTTTGAAAATATTTTTGCTGGGTGTAGAATGTTGTGTTGACTCTTTTTTTTCCTCAGAACTTTGAATGTGGTGCTCCATTTCATGCTCATTTGCATTGTTTTTGAGAAGAAACCCATTATCATCCTTATGTTTATTCATCTGTATGTCATATGTCTTTTTTCTTCAGCTGCTTTTAAGATTTTCTCATTTTCACTGGTTTTTGAGCAATTTGTTGCTCAGCCAGTTTCTTAGATCTGTGGGCTTACAGTTTTCACAAATTTAGATAATTTTTGGCCATCATTTCTTCAAATATTAATACTTTTCCTGTCCCCTTCTCTTTCTACTATCCCCATAAACTCCATTTTTACCTATATTTGGCTACTTAAAATTTTCCCACAGCTCCCTGAGGCTCTGTTCATTTTTTAGTCTTTTTTCTCTCTGTGTGTTTTAAATTGGGATGTTTCTGTTTCTGTGTCTTCACATTCACTGATACTATTTTCTGCAGTGTTTAATTTCCCTTTATTTCCACCCTGTGTATTTTACATCTGCAATACTATAATTTTCATCTCTTCAGGTTTGATTTGGTTCTTCCTTTATATCTTTGACATCTCTACTTAACACATTGAGTCTTTCCTCTGGCTTCTTGCACCACATATGTAATCCAGTGCAAATATCATTTCTGGGTTGTTTTCAATTGCTTGATATTTCTCCTTATTATGACTCATGGGATGCCAAACATAGTGAATTTTAACATGCCGTGTGCTGGGTTTTGATTTTTTTTTTTTTTGGTATGTTTATGAATATTCTTGAGCTTTGTTGTGGGATGCAGTTACGTTACTTAGAACCAATATGATCCTTCCAGCTCTTGCTTTCATGCTTTGTTAGCAAGACTAGAGTAGGCTAATTCTTTCCCACTACCGAGGCAAGATCCTTGTAGGTTCTCTACCTCATATCCCACATATGATGACGTCTCCACTCTGAGTGGTGGGATCAGACGCTTTTCCTCCCCTGCCGTGGTTTCAAGACTGCTGCATATAATCTTTCCAGGTGGTCCTTCTCTTGCCTCCAAGTCGTTTCCTCTCACACAGGGTCTGAGTAGTGCTGCGCTGAAGATTCGAGAGGCACCTGCTGCAGATCCTGGAGTTGTCTGCTCAGCTCTCTCCTCTCCAGTCATCTGCCCTGAAAACTCTTGTCCTAGTAGCTCCCCAAGATTTCCAGCTCTGTCTTCTCAACTCAGGGAGATTCCCAAGCTTGGTTTTGGGGTCCCCTTCCCCATGCTGCAGCCTGTCAGCTCTCTCCAGGCAGTGTCTGGGACCATCTCAGGGCTCAGCTTCTTTGTTTCCCTCCTCCCAGGAATCACGGTCTTTTCTTGTCTGATATCCAATATCTTGAAAATCATTATGTTACACATTCTTTTCCATTTTTAAATTATTTTAGATAGGAAGATAAATGCAGTCCTTACTCTATTTTTTTAAAAGGCAAATACTTTTTATTTTTCCTACATCAAAATTACGTACACTTATATGATGAGATATTGCATGATCCCAGTGTAAAACCCCAATAAAAATATATGGATAAAATATAACAATATGTACCACAAATGACAATACCTGTATTAGCTTTATTGATTTATTTATTTTCCAGTGCATGGTTACCTTTATTTGTTGGAAAATCCACCAATTTATTTGAGGTTAGGACAGTCAATCAAAGATCCCCAATGTATCTAGATCGAAATATATTCATAAATCAGTATCTCTAGCAGAGATATCTTATATTAAAATTTTAGACATTTTCTTACAATCTTGGCATTTAAAAAGTAGGTACAGACTTGATTTTCACATATAATATAGCAAGAAAACTAAGAATTAATCATTTGAATCCTTGACGATAATATTTTTTGCTTGGTAATAATTATATTCATTTAAATTTCAGAATGTCATGAGGGTACAAATGTTTTGGTTACACGTATCATTTTTGTACAGTTTGAGTCAATGTTATAAGTGTGCCTTACTCTATCTTGACATGAAGGAGAATTCTTGCTTTCTTTTTATATTTTCTCTTACATAATAAATTCATAGAAAGAGCTGGTAGAGGTGAGTTTTCTATTTTAAACACACAATTTGCAGATGAGGAAACCAAGGCCCAAATAAATGAAATACCTAAACCTGCACAATCAATATATGGTGTCACATCGTAAGTTACTGTGACACCCTGTTTAGTGCTGTGTCCACTTGACTAGCAGATTTCAAACTGTCTCATGGACCCTTGGGTTCCCCTGGCAGAGATCC
>NW_012150583.1:13120-13498 GCF_000956105.1 Propithecus coquereli | reverse complement strand
ATAACTTTATATTTACGTCCTTTGCATAGACTTTAATAAGGGTAGATTTATTTTCCAAAGGTAACGAATATTTGCTAGGATTAGTTAATTGAGTTAATAGTAATGATATTTTATGCTGTATGTGCTTGTGTGTGTGTGTACATACATACCTGGCATTTTTAGAATTAAGAAAATTGAAACCAAAAAACCCGAATGCATGAACTTTGGGCATAATTCAAACCTTTTTCACCATTCTATATCAAGTTTATAAAGCTACTTATATGAGCTATATTCCAAAAGTCCAAGACCCTTGTAACTAGTTATCTTTTATATATCTTTTTTTTTCCTTTTAAAAACATTTCCTACCATCAAAGCACAAACTTCTAGGTACTATAAATA
>NW_012150583.1:0-2215 GCF_000956105.1 Propithecus coquereli | reverse complement strand
GTTAAAAGATCAAATTAATTATAGCTTATGCAAATCGAAATCAGAACCACTATATAGGAGGCTCAAGAGTGATCAGACAGTGGTTTATTTTTATGATTTAACAAGAGAGGACTTGTTTATGTTGTCATAGTTTACAATGTGCTTGTGGGGAAAAGCATTTCATTCTCTGTATCTTTGTTTACCCGTGTGCAAAAGTAAGAAAAATATTTCTGAAGTTTATGTTATCATTCATTATAACCCAAGTTTAAATTTTGAGTCCCTAAGGGGGAAAAAATTTTTAAAGCCCCCCAATGCCCTGTTTACAGCAATGAGAGCTGTCGTTCAGTTTGATGCCTTAGTCTGCATTTATACCTCTGCTTATTATAAGAATTTAAAATACGCACACTGCTGCAAATGCTGATATTTTCACTAGACCGTGATTATGGGAAACCTGATCAAATTTCTATAAAAATAAATTTCCAAGGTATTTTTTTCTAATGGTCACTTGCCTAGGAAACTACTTGCCAGAATGTCAACCCGATATTTTTCATTCCATTTTTGCATGCAGAGAGGCAAAAATGAAAAACTCTGTGAAAATTACCATCTTTGCCAAAGAAGGGTAGAAACAGTCGTCTGAGATGTGTGGCGAGATCGCCCCACGACCGGTCCCACTCCGAGTGCCACCAGCACGGTGCCGCACTGTCGGAGGGCAGCACAGAGCGGAACGTGGGCATCTTTGCTGTCACTCAGAGAGGCGGCAAGGATGCTGGTTTATTTTAAAGCGTAATTGTGTCGGCAACGAATAATCCTTTGGGATGAGTTTACCTTTCTTGCATCGAAATGTGCCCTCAGTTAACGCTTGTATAAGTCCCGGAAATCGTCACAATGTGCAGTTTGGGATCTGGAAGGGGGACTCACAGTCCTGACTTGAACGACTCCTCTCTGCAAAGCCAGGCAAGTCTCCATTTCTGTCTTTGAGGCTTATTCCTGATTCACTGAACTGTACTCATTGGTGCTTAATAAACCAGTCCTCTATGCTTTAGCACTATTTCAATTTTACTCTGATAATTAATCCATTAATGATTAGTTATTAACCAACACTTTATTGTTAATCAATCAATTGATAACAATTATCATTAATAATCAATCAAATCAAAAACACTAATATGGCCTAACTCTATTTTGCGTACTCCTTGAAATCCTAAGAAAAATTATGTCCCATTGTAAAAAGGACGATTTGATAGTTGAACTGTTAAGACAAAGATCCCACAGCCTGTGGGCACTGAAGCTGCCACAGGCAATTTTTTTAAGAATAAGAACATCAAAATCTTCTGATGTACTTGTCATAGGATATAGCAATGTCTCGTTTGCAAATTTGGATGCGTTTTGAAAAAAATCATTTTAGATGGCATGGATATTTATGTACACATAATTAAGACAAAATGATCTCATTGACCAAATTTAGAAAACGGATAAATCCGAGAGAGGAACCTACTAGTGAGATATATGAGACAGGGCGCAGGGAAACAAGCCCGTGTTTGGTGTCAGACCTGGTTTGGGTCCTGCTGCGGGTGCTCCTGGCAGCGCTTCCCTGGGCTCTGTGTCCTCGTCAGTTCCGTGAGGGTGACAGTATTTTCCTCGAACAGTTACAGGAAGACTGAAATACCTTCCTGTATGTGTGTGTGTGTATGTATTAACATATATATGTATATAAAACTCTGTGTGTGTGTGTGTGTGTGTATATATACAGTTGACCATTGAACATGAACTTGAGCTGTGCAGATCCTCTTATACATGGATTTTCTTTCACCTCTGCCACCCCTGGCACAAGACCAACCCCTCCACTTCCTCCTCCTCCGCAGCCTACTCAATGTGAGGATGATGAGGATGAAGACCTTTCTAACGATCCACTTCCACTTAATGAACAGGAATTATATTTTCTCTTCCTTATGATTTTCTTAATAACATTTCCTTCTCTCTGACTTACTTTATTGTAAGAAGACAGCATAGAATACATACGACATGCAAACTGTGTGTCCACTGACTGTTTCTGTCATTGGTGAGGCTTCCAGTCGACAGTAGGCTATTAGTAGTTAAGTTTTGGGGTGGTCAAAAGTTATAGGCAGATTTTTGACTGCACAGGAAGGTGGTGCCCCTAACTCTCATGTTGTTCAAGGCCGACTGTGTGTGTGTGTGTGTATGTGTGTGTGTACATGTGTATGTATGTATATACGCA
>NW_012150582.1:14052-14334 GCF_000956105.1 Propithecus coquereli | reverse complement strand
TCTCATTCTTTCAACATTTTCCTGTGAATGTTGATTATGCATATAATAACTCTTTTATAGTCCATACAGGGTAGTTCCAAAATCTAAGTTGAGGAATTAGTTCATCTTAATCCTTTCCCCTATTTTGAGTTATATTTTCTTGCTTCTTCAAATTTCTTGTAATTTTTAATTGGATATTATGTATAAAATAATCGTGTTGTCTATACTATATATATATGTTTTTTGTTTTTGTTTTTTTTTTATCAGAGCATACAAGCCATTTTTTCAGACTGGTGGCTAAGT
>NW_012150582.1:11527-11850 GCF_000956105.1 Propithecus coquereli | reverse complement strand
GAAACTTCATCCACCTCATGATTAATGAATATATTTTTGTGCATTTAGGAGTAGGGGTGGATAACAGAGGGAACATTCCTGGTAAGATAGAATTATGCCACATTTGGAAGTGTTTATATGATAAACCAACGAGTTATAAATGTCAGAGTACATTAAAAACAGTTCATCTCATTATTCGTACAAGTATACAACAGCTAGACAATGAGAAACGCTAGTTGGTAAAGTATGTGTCTGTCAAACTATTCAGTTATTCACACAAATACCTCTAATGGGTACTTCAGAAATAAATATAACTGCAGTTTAGAAGGATACTCATCAAGAAT
>NW_012150582.1:11177-11477 GCF_000956105.1 Propithecus coquereli | reverse complement strand
TGTCTGTCAAACTATTCAGTTATTCACACAAATACCTCTAATGGGTACTTCAGAAATAAATATAACTGCAGTTTAGAAGGATACTCATCAAGAATTTAGAACTAGAATCACAATGAAGTCAAATTTTTATGCACATGCTTGCCTATTTTAAAAGTTCTGCTTTCATGCTTTTGTTTATAAGCTAATAAAAGAATTGAGTAATTAGGGCATCAAAATAAATGATATTAAATTGGTTCTTATAAAAATTCAAACTACAGTAATTGACAAAAGAACCTGGAAATCTTCTCATGGATCTTTCAA
>NW_012150582.1:0-409 GCF_000956105.1 Propithecus coquereli | reverse complement strand
TATCAGAGTAAATAATATTTCAAAACTGCATAATGTTAAATGTTTTCAAGTATGTGGCAATTGTACCAGTAGAGAGAGATGCAAACAGACACAACTACTTCTGAGGGAAATTTGGTTGTATTTATTAACCTTAGACATACACATTGTTTATATGGCTATGATTTGAATGTATCCCCCAAAGTTGAAGTGTTGGAAACCTAATCCCCAACGCACCGGTATTGAGAGGTGGTTCCTTTAAGAGGTGATTATTAGGTCATGAGGGATCTACGCTCATGAATGGATCAATGCCATTATCCCAGGAATGGGTGGGTTATCTGGAGAGTGGGTTCCTGATAAAAGGGTGAGTTCGGCCCCCTTCTCTCACTCTCTTGAGTGCATGCTCTATTGCCCTTTCATCATTCTTTTATGG
>NW_012150581.1:16516-17726 GCF_000956105.1 Propithecus coquereli | reverse complement strand
TTTTTTTTTAGGGACAGAGTCTTGCTATGTTGCCCAGGCTGGTCTTGAACTCCTGGCCTCAAGCAATCCTGTCGCCTTAGCCTCCCAAATCACTTGGATTACAAGCGTGAGCCACCATGCCTGGATGGAGGGGAAAGAGTTATAATGGTACTAAAAAGAATCCAGTGTCTTGTTTTTTTTTCTTTTCAAAAATATGAATTTCCTAATTTGGTCCACTGAAAAGTACAAGAAGTAATGACAACCCAGGAACACTGAACATAGTGCCTTGACTGTGGTTTCTAAACACTACTCTCCATTAAAGGAACCAATGCACCTTGAAAGATTGGCTGATGCCCAGATCTAGGACTCAGCATGTGCTATTCAGTCCGGTACATTCTGCTACACCAGAAAGCAAGGAAGCTATCAAAAACTAATGAATCTTGTCAAAAGGACTCAGGAGACAACCAAGAAAAAGACTCCCCTTGGCTAATGATAGGGCAATACGAGCATTAAAAAAAAAGAATGAATGCAACTGTCTGATATATGAAAAGCTATGACTTCATAGTACTAAAAAAGAAAAAGAGAGCCCTTCTCATAAAAAAATATATATAATTGGACATCACTGAGAATACCTAAGAAACAAACTCTATTTTAAAAACTGGCAATCAGAGGGAAAGAATTAACCACTTATCTTATCAATAGTGTTACAAACTATATTTCAGGGTTAGTAAACAGCGCTAGTTTAATGAGAAAAAACACTTTATAGAATTCCAGTTAGTGAAAGTGGAAAGAACAGTAGAATTAGAAAAGTACCATTATGTATCCCTTCTTTCATTAATTAATTAGGGAAACAATCACTAATGGATGAAAAAATCAGACAAAGGATTGATGGAGAATTTTAAAATGGAGGCATCAGGGAGTAATCATTTGAATCTACTAATCAACCACAGCATCAATATAGTGGGAATATATTATTATATGCACTCAACATCACCTATGAAGTAATCTTACAGACAGACAAAAAAGCTGAACCTGAATCTAATCAAGCATCTAGAACAAACTTCTATTTATAAGAAATACAGGGAATTGTAGGACAAAGGAACATATAAGCAAATCTAGAATTTGGGACATTCTATAGGACAACTGACCTGGTTCTGCAATAAATCAATGGCATAAAAAAAAGTGGGGGGATGTTTTGTAGGGACTGCTCTAGACTTAAAAGGGCCGGGCG
>NW_012150581.1:15282-16466 GCF_000956105.1 Propithecus coquereli | reverse complement strand
TGGAGTAAATGTATTTTTTCCTATTCCTCCCTTTAAGTACAACTAAAATCCCTGGACATTATAAATAAAACAAACATAAGAAGACTTTGAAAGGTAGAGAGAAGGCAGACTAGTTAGGGACTTCAGGACTCAAAGACTGATATGGTGGTGAATTTTCTCAACAATTGATAGAAAAACTAGGCAAGAAATCAGCAAGGCTATAGAAGGACTTAACACCACAATTAACCAACAGGACACAATCAACATTATACAACACTACACCCAACAACATCAGAGAATATACATTCTTTTCAAGTGCGCATGGAACGTTTATCAAGATAGATCATATCTTGGGCCATAAAACAAACCTCAACAAATTTAAAAGAATTCAAATCTTATAGAGTACATTCTCCAACTACAACTCAACAACAAAAAGATAACAGGAAAAGTTCCAAATACTTGGAAACCAAACCTTTAAATAATTCATGGGTCAAAGAAAAAGTCTCAAAGGAAATTTTTAAAAAATACATTGAATTGAATGAAAATGAAAAATATTGAAATCTGTGGGACAAAGCTAAAGAAATGCTGAAAGGAAAATAAATAGCACTAATTACACACATTAGAAAGAAGAAATGTCTTAAATCAGAAATCTCAAATCTAGAGAAAGAAGAGAAAAACCAAAAACAAACAGAAGGAAGGAAATAATAAGGCACAGAAATCAATGAATTTGAAAACAGAAAAACAACAGAAGACAACAATGAAACAAAACACTAGCTCTGTAAGATTAATAAAATTGACAAGCCTCTAGAAAGAAACAAAGAGAAGATGTAAAGCAGGATTGAAATATCACTACAGATCCAACAGATATCAAAAGGCTAATAAGGGAATACCACAAGCAACTCTGTACACATAAGTTTGGTAACTTAGACAAAAGGGACCAATTCCTCAAAATACACATTACCACAGTTCATCCAATATGAAACAGATAATATGAATAGTCCTATACTATTACAGAAGTTTAATTCATAATAATTCACAATTTTAAAACTCCCCAAAGAGAAATCTCCAGACCCAGATCACCAATTCTACAAAATCTCTTCTAAAAATAGAAGAGGAGAGAATATTTCCCAATTCATTTTATAAAGCTAGTATTACCCTGATACAAAAACCAGACAAAGGTAGTACAAAAAAGAAAAGTAATTTTC
>NW_012150581.1:1772-2087 GCF_000956105.1 Propithecus coquereli | reverse complement strand
ATCTGTAAAGCAGATCTGGAGAGCTGATGGGGAAAGGGAACTTTTAATTTTTTACTTTATAACCAGTTTAACTTTTTATCATGAGTATGAATTACTTTTATTAAGTAAAAAGAATCTAGTAAAATTTAAAAATGAACTGACCTCTAATAACCGTTTTTCCCAATGGTTGAGCTCAGTGCCCATACCACCTTGATTTTCAAGTTCCATTCCCTCCAGAACTGGACAGTTAAAATGTTTTCGTGCTTCATCCTAAGAATCAGAAAAAATATAAATTCCACAAAAGTACCACAAGATAATAGAAAACTCTTTACCACA
>NW_012150581.1:0-321 GCF_000956105.1 Propithecus coquereli | reverse complement strand
GAAGAAGTTAATGAAATTACTACTTTCAAATCTTCCACTGAAAAGTACACAAATTTTCACTTCTGGCCAATCTACAGTTTTCTAAAGGGAATCACTTGAGAAAATTTCTTAAGGAAAATAAAGAAACCCAAATTCCCATGGGAAGAATAAGTATATATGTCTTCCCTAAGTTTCCATCATTGTTACTTTGTGGTTAGTCTCCTTGATAAGAACGGTAAACAAACATTAATTTCATTCTTTTCATAATTTTACTAACTTTGGTTTACTAACTTTAGTTACATGATGTATATAAGCTACATCTAATTATCTAAACAGATCTCT
>NW_012150580.1:26368-26758 GCF_000956105.1 Propithecus coquereli | reverse complement strand
AGTATCATTATCCAAATATCTAAGAAGAGCATATGTTCCAACCGAACTCTTGACCTTCTCTGAGCACAACCAGGTCCTCTACCATCCTTGGCTGGTTCAGTGAATGACGTCATTGAGTCAGATGTGCAAACCCAGAGCTTAGGAGTCATCTCTGGTTCTGACCTCCAGCTGACTTCCCATGTTCAATTCATCACAGAATCTTGTCAATTTTACTTCCCAAATTATACTCAAATTAATCCACTTTTCTCTATCTCCACAACAGCTTAGTCTAAGCTACCATTATCTTGATTAACTATTTGACCTTGCAGGTCAAAAAACAAACAAGTCAATATAAACTTATGGGTGAATAGTTTTAAATAATTAACTAATTTATATATTTATTTATATACT
>NW_012150580.1:14906-15578 GCF_000956105.1 Propithecus coquereli | reverse complement strand
CTGTATTTTTTCTGGCAGCATATGAACAATCTCGAGATATTTCCATACTTAAAAAATGAATAAGCAAATAAAAATAAAATAAAGCATGTGAATCTTTTTATTTGCTGACTTCTCTGTTTTACACTAGAACCAAACCACATGAATCACCTCTACTCGCCCCTATCCCGTTCCACTTCCTTGCCTTCCAATCCAGGTTCAGTGTCAACATTTTTATGTTACAATGTGTGCCAGCTACCAATGGGTTCTTGCTAAATCCCCAATGAACATGAATATTTTGTAGTTTTCATTTTCCTTCTGGATATACCGCTAACACTCACCGACGTCAACTGACATATGAAAATGAAGAAATTCCAAGAACAGCATTTTTTTTTGACTGCCAACCATTTAAAACCCCTTTGTATAGGGAATGTTTGAATTAGTATGCCATTTTACAATAGTCTTTTAGATATTGTTTTTTAAAAAAATTATTCTTTAGAATCAAAATTTGAATATGTGCTTTGTCCTCTGACAATTAATCACTAGTTTTATGATACCTGTAAGGAGATGTACCTAAACGAAAAAAGAAAACACAGGCTCTGTGATATGCACAAGATCAGTCTTTCTTTTTAACAGTAACGAGGAGAGAATAATGCATGTTTTTTGAAATTATTTGAAATTAAAGGTGGTAAGCAT
>NW_012150580.1:2168-3301 GCF_000956105.1 Propithecus coquereli | reverse complement strand
TATTTGGCATATGCTATAAAGCAAATGGTGAGAGCACAAGAATGAATGGATAGCACGTGTTCTTTTCTTTGAGGAAATACCAGCTCAAGAAAGGTTACCACCATATGCAAAAATTTTCACACATAGGAAGGTAGGTGATAATAATGACATGCAAAAGGTGCTGTAGGGGAACCACACAAGGAACAATGGATGGATGCTTCAAAACTCTACAAAATCCACAAGCTACATCACTTATAACATTCACCATCTATAATTTTCCCTTTGCACATTCACCATCTGTAATTTTCCCTTTGATCTATATTTTAGTTTTTACTGATTATCCAAAGCTGTATGAAAAGTGAGAAGTCTTTACTATCAAAATGAAAAAAATGTTTGCTAAGTCCAGTGTTCCCATAATACTGATACTAATAGGTACTATGCATTAAGTGTCGACATTGTCCCAGGAACTTAATACTCATTGTTGCTTTTGGTTCTACCAATAACTCCATGAGGCAGATAATATATATACTTTTTTGATACATAAAGAAGGTAGGACTTTATTTTTTTACATGTTTTGAAATGTATTATTTTTATTATCCAGCTGAATGTATTTTTTCTTTTCTTGCCCATCCCCTCCTCCTTCCCCCTTGCTTGATTTCCACTGAGTTTTACTTCCCTCTGTGCACATGTGTGCTCATGAATTAGTTCCAAATTAATAGTGAGTACACGTGGTGTTTGCTTTTCCATTCTTTAGATACTTCACTTAGGATAATGGTCTCTAGTTCCATCCAAATTGTTGCAAAAGGCATTATTTCATTCTTTTTGGTGGCTGAGTAGTATTCCATGGTATATATATACCATATTTTGTTAATCCACTCATAAATTGATGGGCACTTGGGTTGATTCCATATCTTTGCAATTGTGAATTGTGCTCCAATAAATATTTACATGTAGGTGTCTTTTTGACAAAATGAATTCTTTTCCTTTAGGTTAATATCCAGTAGTAGGACTGCTTGATCAAATGGTAGGTCTACTTTTAGTTCTTTGAGGAATCTCCATATTACTTTCCATAAAGTTGTACTTATTTACAATCCTACCAACAGTGTAGAAGCATTCCTTTCTCTCTGCATCCATGCCAGCATTTATTGTTTTGG
>NW_012150580.1:0-449 GCF_000956105.1 Propithecus coquereli | reverse complement strand
AATATTAAACATTAATGATGTTCTCCTGATGTTTCCCGTATTCTTATTTTAAAATATAAGGACATGCTGAAAATATAATGTTAACAGCTCTAACAGTCTGGTTATAGCAAGTCGTAAGTGGCATGAGAGAATATAAAAATATTTGACCGTCAAGTGAATTTTAAATTAACTACCATACATGATTAATTGTCTGAAGTTTGGTTCACTGTTTAAATGTTTGATACGTAAGAAAACTCATCTACTCATAACACTTATCTATTTTTAAGACCACTGGATCTATTTAACACTGTTTCCAAAAGATCATATAGTCTGTTATTCTTCAGTAAGAAAATTTGGTTTTAAATTCATTCATCTGGACAGAATAAAATTTTTCTTTTTATTAATTCCAGATACTCTTTAGTACCGAATTTCAAACAAAATATTTTTACATGGAAAACTACCGGGAGACA
>NW_012150579.1:13190-14280 GCF_000956105.1 Propithecus coquereli | reverse complement strand
AACTTTATATTTTAGAGTAGTTTTAGGTTTACGGAAAAATTGAGCAGAAAGTACAGGGAGTTCTCATATAACCCTTTACCCCTCCCCACATGGCACACATAGATTCCCCTGTTATTAACATCTTGCCATGTTGTAGTTATTTCTGGTGTTACATACCTGCTGTACATAGTACATTTTGTACAATCTCTTGGTGCTGTATGTTCTATGGGTTTGGACAAATGCATAATGACATGTATTCACCATTATGGTATAAGAGAGAGTAGATTCGCTGCCCTAAAAATCCTCTGTGTGCTGCCTTTTCATCCCCCACCCCCAGCCCCCAGCCCCTGGCAACCATTAATCTTTTTACTGTCTCCATAGTTTTGCCTTTTCCAGAATGTCCTCTAGTTGGAATCATATGGTATACAGCCTTTTCAGATTAGCTTCTTTCACTTACTAATATGCATCTAAGTTTCCTCCATGTCTTTTCCATGGCTTGATAGCTCATTTCTTTTCATTGCTAAACAATATTGCAGCCTTATTTTTCTGAGGAAAAACAAATAAAATCAATAAACTAAGTTTAAACAGCCATTATAGAAAAAAGGTGAAAGTCAATAAAGAAAAACAATTGTTGAACTTCACTCATAATTGTATGTACCTCTCAGTTCTTTGACAAGGTAACATCAATGGCCAGGGAGGTGCCACCAGTTAAGTGATTGTTTTCATTTCGTGCCATGTGCTCTGTTGGCTCTCCTCTTCCTGGCACATATTTATAATTATCTTAATCCCAAAGCAACTGTTTTTAACAAATATGAATATATCTTCTGTTTTTGTCCATTTTCCGTTACTGTAACAGAATACCTGAGACTGGGCAATTTATAAAGAAAAGAAGTTTATTTAGTTCATGGTTCTGGAGGCTGGGAAGTCCAAGGTCGGGTGGGCTTTCTTGCTGTGTCATAATGTGGCGGGAGGCATCACATGGTGAGAAGGCAAGGGCATGCGTGTCAGCTCAGGTCTCTCTTTCTCTTTTTATAAAGCCACCAGTCCCATCATAGGGGCCTCACCTTGATGACCTTATCTAATTCTAATACCTCCCTGATGCCCCATGTCC
>NW_012150579.1:8404-9205 GCF_000956105.1 Propithecus coquereli | reverse complement strand
TAGAGCCACTACAATTGACAAAAATTATTTTTTAAAAAATGACCAAAATCTGCTACCTGAACTTGAATTAATTGTTGTAATACTTTCTTTTTCTTTATAACTCCTCACCACAATCTCAAAACACGCACACATGTGCATACACGTACGCTCAGAAAAGCAAGCCTATCTTTAACGTGGTATTTTGCTCTGTGACATCGAAGGCATCATAAAATAGCAACAAAAAAAATTATAGCATTTAAGTTAGATAGAACTTGGTTTGACGTGCCAATAATGGCCTAACTAGTAAGATAACTTGTGGTATACGGCTGTCTCTCTGTTTCAGGGGCTTGTTTTCGAACTACTGGTAATAGATGTGAAGAATTGGGCACAGTAAGTGGTCAAAGCTACTCAACAAATTGAGGATAAACAAGGAAATTGATAGGGAACTGGCCTGTAGCTAATCTCAGAACTGTTCTAGTAACCTTTAAGATACAATTCCCCCGAATTAAAGTACAGCGATTCCTCGAAAAGTACAAAGTATTACTGGCGAGATGGCTGAGGATGTCCATCTAACATCTTCATCCTCCTATTGCTGAAACATTCTATGAAGGCCTACAGGAAGCCTAGACATTGGTAAAAGAGGCGAAGCCATGGCTCTACAGGATTGAAGGTTATGTGGACAGTCCTGGTGCTTTCCAGTTTCAGGTGCGGGATCTAAGCCGTTTGAGTTCACAGATGGGAGGAGAAAGCAGAAGGTGACTCCTACTATCCTACATCTGTGCCTCACTCAGCACAGAGCACCTGGGACAGGCTGCTCGTCTG
>NW_012150579.1:7309-8354 GCF_000956105.1 Propithecus coquereli | reverse complement strand
CCCAATCCTAAAATATTTCTCTATAATGCTTTCAAGAAAGAAAATAAATCTGCAAAACATTTTTTATTATTTTAAAAGCTCCCTTTATTTTGATTCCCATTGTGAAGGTCAGGGATATAAAAGTTAAATCCAATTTCGAAAGATGAGAATTTACCTTCACTTTCTTTATGCTGCTATCACTTAAGGATAAATAGTGATCAGATGTTAAATAATGCCTCCCGCTGGTGTGGGCGCCGGTCCTGGCCCTTCCCACCTTGCATGTGGATGGCGCCCATGACACTGAATTTCTCCTGCACGTTCATTAAGGCAGTTGTTCATTTCCTGTTGTAACTAGGTCTCCCATTTCAGTCTTTTATGTCAAATGCATCACTCAACCTGGCATTCGGCCTCATTTCTTTGCAAAGCCCTTCCTCAGCTTGCCTGCCTCCAAATGCAGGTGATAAATGTGTCAGCATGGGGCACTTTCCCCTCCCTGGGGACCATCAATCGCTGAAGTTCAGAGAACCTTTTCCTACAGCTTTCTCGAGTTTATTCCCATGAGGATATTATTTTTGTGGCTGCACAAAGGAGAATTATTACTTGAAATGGCTTTTGTGAAAGGGTGCCTTTGGTGTGCCCTTCATGCCTTTTTAAGCTTCTTTTCATAAAATTGGCTGGTACAAGTCAGATTGTATATTCACATGAATGCAGATCCTGAGACCTAAGTATTCAGATGGTGCGGCTAAGAGATGACGATTTGAGACGGTCCAGTCTGTAGAGATCTCCACGATGTGTGAGAAGCTCTAGCTAAACGTTTAGAGGCTGCACGTAATCCAAGCCAATGCTAAACTAGAATAGGGGAGTTCACAGTAATAAAAGAAGTATGTAAATGATAAGTACGTGAGGTAATGAAAATGTTGAATCATTTGATTTAGCCATTCCAAAATGTATACATATTCCAAAACATCATGTTGTACACCATAAATATAGACAATTTTTACTTGTCAATTTTAAAGATATTTTTTAAAAGAAGTATGTAAATAACTTTTGACTTTAGGTAGAAAAT
>NW_012150579.1:0-3169 GCF_000956105.1 Propithecus coquereli | reverse complement strand
ATAGTTCCCCAAAATAGCCACTGCGCATCAAAATTATCCCTGGTGAAATGTGCTAGTTAGAGAAATAAGCATGTAATTTAAGGTGATGTGAGAAAACAGGTGTTTTTTTGTGTGTTTTTTTTGTTTGTTTGTTTGTTTGTTTGTTTTGTTTTCAGTAGAGCCCTGTAGCTTTTATTTTAAAATAAACAAGGCTAGAAAGAACTATAGAGTTTTCTTTTTAAGAATATAGTGAGTAACAACAATTACATGAAGCGAGCTGAGCAAAAGTACATATAAGTATAAACAAAACATTTTACACCTAGGTAAAATATTGATGCCATAACCAAACCATATGGTCCAGATTTATTAAGATTACTAGATTCTCACGACTAGAGGATGCAGCAGTGGCCTTTCTATCCTAGCTTACCCTATTCTTGGCTTGTTCAAATTCTACCGAAGCTTGTATAACAAGCTGCCGTCAGTTAAATGCTACTGCCTACAAGAGGACTGCAGTTCTGTTAATATTAGAACCAGCAGGGGAGCTTGACATTAAGAATCTAGGTTAAGAATCTCTAGGATGGTTCTCTTTAGAAAACTGACTTAGCTAAAAACCATTTCAAAGAATTTGAATTGGTGAGCTTTAAGGTGATGTCTTTTCAGAGATGTTGCACATGAAGAACCCATGAACACTATGTAGATTATGAATAGTTAACAGCAGAAAAAGATATTTTGATTAAAGTGAGGAAGACAGTATAAAAATATTTAAAAAAGGAAAACAAGTTCAGAATAAAGGAATTTACAAGATGTTCAAAAATTATTAATCTTCAGCCATATTGAGGCCCCTTCGTGCTCCCAAAACCTTCGCTTTCTTCTCCTTTCGTTCTTGCTCGTGTTTCTTCCGTTGCTCTTCCCTGGTCTGGAGACGAGGTTATTTGTAAGTTTTCTTGTGGAAGTTAACTCTGTTTACATGTTCATTCAGAGAATTGTTTCCTTTAGATTGCCCCCATGGTTTCAGCTTTCCTTTGTGTGGCTCATGGTTGAGGGGACGAGACAAACTTGCTTTAAGATCAAACACTGCCTTCTTACTGGAGACTGGAGTCTGCATTGCCTCCGTTGTCAGCTTGAATGGGGTAATATCAGCAACAGCAGAATTCCCCTTGGTGGTCTTGTGTGTCCCAAGCATAGCCTGGCCTTTCGAGGCAATCCCAGATGTGGTCACATGTGCAGACTTTCTGGCTGGAGTCTTAGTCAGTGAACGCTTCTGTTCGTTATCTGTAGCAGCAGCTGAAAACCTGACACTCATTTTAGTTGCGGAGAGAGCAGAGCACTTGACTGACCCCTTCAGACTCAAGGTGCTCTGACTTGCAGGGCTGTGAAACCAGCCTTGTGAGTGCCGTTGGCTGACGGGAGTACGAGCCACAGAAATTCTTCCTCTCGGAGGAACTGGAGTCACTACCCTGCCCTTATTGACAGTCTGCTTCATCAGTTCATTAACCAAATTGTGTGCTTCAAAATGTTTCTTTTTTTCTCTCAATATATTGATCAATGGACTCCATTTCCTTAAAATGAGCCTCATGGAGCTTCTTAAAGTTTGGAGTAGTGATTGCAGTTCTTTTGTTTTTTCCACGTTTGTAAAATTCATCTCTGTAGGGAGGCTTCTTTCTTTCTGAAGATACCTTTGAATCTTCATTACCATTTATTCCACTTTTTCCTGAGGAAACTGCATTCTCAGCTCCTTGGCTCTCATCTGATGGAGAAGGAGTAGAGCTCAGATCTTGGTTTTCCTGCTTCTCACAATTCTGGAATTCAGTGGGATCACTTACTTTTATCTCTGAATGGTGCTGCTGGGAGTCAGGGTTCCCATGGACTGGTAATCTCCTTTCTAGGGGAGGAAAAGAACAGTGACAAAGAAAGAGAGGAAGGAAGAAGGAAGGAAAAAGGGAGGGAGGGAAGAAGAGAGGGGAAAACATCTAAAGACGAAGAGCCGCGACAAAATATTGGAGCTCAGTTCAGCATGGCAGTGTGGTACTTCAGACACCTGTGGACACAAAGGGGCTCAAATAAGCACACGAAATCAGTGAGTTGAGGGTTCCTGTGCAAGGCCATAGGGCTCTCAGACGAATACTGATGGAACCTCCACTTCATAGACACGTTAATAGCCACTAGGAGCCCATCTGTGGTAGAACAAATTTGCATTTATTCGCCCACTGCAGCAAGGAAGGTTGCACACCATGCAGAACCGTGGGGGCATCTCAGTGAGCAGGTGCTAGAAAAAACTTGCTAAAAAGAGGGTGCTAGGAAGCCCTATTGGGTTTGTGTTAGGTGATGTGGGGGAGAGTGCAAAGAAGCAGAGGGTTGGTCTGGACTGGATGCTGTCAGGAAGCAGGGGCAAATCTGTGATTGGCTATCTTGACATTTTTTATCTAGAAGGCAGTAGGAAGAAAGCAGGATCCAAGCTGTAGTCGGTAAAGAAGTAGAAGCCACATGTATTAGGCTGGGAAGGAGTACGTTTGGTCATTTTTGTGTTCTGAACAATTTTCTTTTGTCTGTGCTGAGACATGACGATGGAGCGACCTCACCTTTGACTTACCCCATGAAGGTGTCGGGATGACCTTGCCTGAAGTGTCTGTGAAGCAGCCTGGTTGTGTGTGCCCAGGCAGCACCCGGCACTCAAACGCCGCCTTTCTTTCTCATCATAGATCACAGACTGGAGGAAGCATAAACGCGCTCACCAAAGGAAAATAAAACAAATTTAAAATAAATAAATAAAATTCCAGGAAAAACAAAAACCACAGGAAAGGAAAAGTCATCATAGGAAACACGATATGACTCATATAAAAACTGCATAGTGATCTAACCAAAATTATTACCTACTTATTTTGGGGTAGATGGATGATGCTTCTCTGTGGTGGGGAGGGGAGAAGAAGCAGCTAAATCCTCATTGTCCATACTGGTGAGTCAATAGATAATACCAAAAAACGGCACATCATGAAATTGCAACATCATTTGAAGATACAGAGGTAAAGTTTTAAATCAGCCTAACGGGTTGAAAATGCTGTGAGGGAGGGGAGATAGGAGGGCAGAGCACAGAAGACGGTAACTATTCCTGACTGTCCTTGAAGAGCTGTTTGTTCTAATTTTACATGTTTAACTTTGGTTAAAACATTAAAAATTAAATACTTTTCAAAAA
>NW_012150578.1:12307-12653 GCF_000956105.1 Propithecus coquereli | reverse complement strand
TGGCAATAAATCAACAGACAATAAAAAACATATATTATAGCACCATATTCAATACCCCAAAATGGAAGCAATCCAAATGTCAGCAGTAAGAAAATGATTTTATCATTTTATGGTTAGTTTGATTATAATAAATTATGCATCCATTAAAAATGGATATTTATGGGATATTGTGGAAATATAAAATGTTTATAAATAACATTAGAAGAGAAAATTGGACTTCAAAGTTTTTTGAGTACTATGAAAATAACTATGCAAAACTCTAGGTGCACATGGACAAGAACAAAAAGATAAAGAGAAAGCTAGATGTGCTAAAGTAGTGGATTTTTTAAACTTAATATTATTAAAA
>NW_012150578.1:8623-9632 GCF_000956105.1 Propithecus coquereli | reverse complement strand
AGAAAATTATATATTGTGTCATTCCATTTGCACAGACTGACCGGAGAACTACAAAGTCAAATCCAACACTCCTGAACTCTCCTAATCCTTCTGAATTACCAAAGAGTGTGAACCCAAAATAACAAAATCCTTAGTGAATCTTTGGAACATAAAGCAAAGAACTAAACCAAGTGAACAGCTAAAGTCACGGAGGGGAAACTAGAGCAACGTGGTAGGGGACCAAAAAAAAAAAGTAGTAGGGGGAGAAATCTACAATGCTGCTAACAAAACGCCAACATCAATCCCCAACCTTTAACAAAGGCTGTTGTGCATATAGATGCCTCACTAAAGTGGTTTGAGTATACTCCAGGAAAAGAGGATGAGTGATATGTGTGGGGTGGCTTGCAGCCTGGTATATGAAACCTGAGGTTGATTAAGAGCCAGAACTCAGCATTGTAAGTTCTCAGAAGAACTTAGTCCCTGGAAATTCATAAAAGTCTTAGGGAGGGGCCAGGCATGGTGGCTCAGGCCTGTAATCCTAGCACTTTGGGAGGCTGAGAAAGGAGGATCACTTGAGGTCAGGAGTTTGAGACCAGCCCAAGCAAGAGCAAGACCCTCTCTCTACAAAAAATGAAAAAATTAGCTGGTGTGGTGGCACGCAGCTGTAGTCTCAGCTACTTGGGAGGCTGAGACAGGAGGATTGTTTGAGCCCAGGAGTTTGAGGCTGCAGTGAGTTATGATGACACCACTGCACTCTAGCCAGGATGATACAGCGAGACCCTGTCTCAAAAAAATATATTGAATTTTCCATGGAATGTCAGATAGAAAGCTTGAGCCAGTTTCACTTAAATCTCAGTGGACAGGGAAGCTCAAATGGCATGTAAATTATATTGATGTTCATAATTTATTTATCCCATGGTTAATTTTTTTCTTTTATGTTCTTAATCATTTTAAAATAATTTATCTTATCATATCTATCAGATTGTTCTAACTGAAGAGTCCTAGGATGGCAAATTGCACCATTTGTAGT
>NW_012150578.1:5059-6528 GCF_000956105.1 Propithecus coquereli | reverse complement strand
GTATAAGATTAAGTAAACAGATAAATGGAAAAGAGAAAGCTCGTTCTCTCTCTCTCCATATATATACATATATATATGAAATAATGTCAATTGTCAATGACAGCAATAGCAAATACTCGTACAGACTTGGGTGCTGTTCTACATGTTTTATATATTTTATCCTTAAAACAACACTGAAAGCTAAAGTACTATTATTACCTTATCCCCATTTTTACAGATAGAAAAACTGAGGCCAAGGGAGTGAAATGGCGAAAGGGCCAGGGAGCGCATGGTCAGTGCGTAGACTTTCAGGTAATCTCTGTTTCTATGTTGTATACCCATGTCTCGTACCCCGCCCAGTACCCTTGAGTTGGCAGCATCCTTGAGAGTCAACCTCCCACCTCCTAGGAGAGTGTGGTCATGGAGGTCATCAGGAAGTCTGTCTTCTTCTCACACAGACTTTCAACCAGACCTGCTGTCAGTCTCTACACCCTTCTAGGGTACACGGCACCTCTAATTCCTAAACCTTTTGGGGTTTCTACAGCCGCTTGGCGACCTTCTCTGCAGACACCTTGGATTTCAACTTTCTTTCCTCTGACTGATCTCTTAACATTTATCTTCATATTTTTCCATCCTCTAAAATGTTTATGAAAGACTTATCCACGGCTACCTCCTCCAGGATTAAGTTTGTAGATTTTAACTTTGTACATTCCTTTTCAATTTTTTTATTGAGTTTTGAGAGGTAGCCCAGAAAAACATACAGCGCAACGCACCATGTTCAACCAGAAGTCACATATTAACTTACCCTAAGAAAATTATCAGAGAACAGAAAGATTTACGTTGAAGAATGTTTATTGCCTCATAATTTATGATAGCAAAAACTGAGAATGGTCGAAATAGCTAACAATAACGGGTTAATTAAATAACTTAGGGTACATCTGTGGTGGCCAGGGAGCTGTGCCGCTCAGCTCTCCCCCAGCAGGATCATCCACAGGAAGCACAGCTGCCTGGAAGCCTCTAGATGCCCCTCAGACCACCACCCTGTTCGTGTCAAGGCCATGCTCCTCTGCTGCCCCTGGCCAGCAACCAAGCACGGTGGGGGGCCAGGAACAGGGCCAGGCCATTCTCTCCAACACCAGAACTGTCCAGTGGGCAACCTTTGCCCACGTAGCGACTCCCCATCAGCCCGGGCAAGGCCATCTCGGCACTGTCCCCCTGCCCCATCTTCCTTCCTTCCAGCTCTCCTTTCGCAGGTGCCAGGCTTGCTTCCCTGCACCTGCCGGCTCCTGCTCCCTCCCTCCCTCCTTTGCAGGGGTTTCTCCCAGAGTTTCTGGCACAGTTATTCCTCTCTCAGCATCTGCTTCTTGGAGGGCCTGAGCTGACAGAACATCCATTCACCAAATATTCGGCAGTTTTCAAATATTATATTCATAAGAACCATTTAAGGATAAAAAATGGTCAGGATATAATGCTACCAAAAAATACCAGCA
>NW_012150578.1:0-649 GCF_000956105.1 Propithecus coquereli | reverse complement strand
GATTAGGGCACTGTCTCACTCACTCCAGGAGCTAACCAACATTCTGACTCACCTTGACAGTCCTGGTTTATGTATGTTTCCCTGGTGCAAACATTAACAGTTTTATAATTTTGGTTTGGACCATAAATTCGTTGGTCACCCTAGGCTTACCCACATGCTAACTAAAGGAGGGAGAATGTCATAGACGTCCTTTCCTTTCCTCCTTTTTTTTTTTTTTTTTTTTTTGAGACAGAGTCTTGCTCTGTCACCTGGGCTAGAGTGCCGTGGCATCAGCCTAGCTCACAGCAACCTCAAATTCCTGGGCTCAAGTGATCCTGCTGCCTCAGCCTCCCAAGTAGCTGGGACTATAGTCACGCACCACCACACCTTGCTAATTTTTTCCATTCTTAATAGGGATGGAGTCTCACTCTTGCTCAGGCTGGTCTCAAACTCCTGACCTCAAGCGATGCTCCCACCTTGGCCTCCAGAGCGCTAGGATTACAGGCGTGGACCACCGCAACCGGCCTCCTTTGCTCCTATGATGATCTCCCTGATTCATGTTACTGCGGACTACGTACCTTCCTGAAACCGGGGAGATGGTATTTCAACCCTGCAGGGCCACCTCCTTGAGTTTATCTGCAGAAGTTCTGAAATGGGTAAAAGCAGACGT
>NW_012150577.1:9763-10412 GCF_000956105.1 Propithecus coquereli | reverse complement strand
AGGCTTTCTCAGACACAGTTTGGTAAACACAAGCATGTTAGAGATGTGACTTCCTTTGGGGCTGGATCTCACTTCTGACACTAGGGAAAGGTGGACTATTGTAGGATACTCTCATATGATTCCGATCTATGCTGCTACACTAACTTACCTAAGTTACCAACACTAACCTTACTTGTCCCTCCTCAAAGGGGAATCTGGGCCTCAAAGGACTTCAGTCCTGTTCTCATGTTCTCTTGGACCATACTACCCAAGCTAGATCTAAAATGGAACTCCTAAGGAAGCTTAAAGAAGGTTTGAAGAATGAGATGGAGGCTCATAAAATTAACATACATTTATCTAAAATATACTCCTTGCCACGTAATTTTTTTCTTTCCTTCTCCCTCCATTTGCTGGTAAATCCTCAGTTAATCAATTCATAGCTTCACTTTTCTTCAAAGACAGATATTTTAGGGAAATAATTTTAGTATTCTTCCCTCCTAATAAATAGGGCAGCATATATTTGGAACCTCTAACCTCTATGCAAGACTCTCAGAAGACATTAAGCTTATAAGCAAGCATTACTGCTAATCATTTAAAACTTTAAGGGCTACCATTATATTTGCTTCTATATCCTCCTTTATGTTTCTTTTCCATGTGTTTAAAGTGCTAA
>NW_012150577.1:6143-6725 GCF_000956105.1 Propithecus coquereli | reverse complement strand
AGCTGTGTTTTAAGATATAGGGTGAAAGTCCAGGCAACCATTGCTCTACTTCTCTGGGGAGCATCCCAAGTGCCCTAGCTTTGACTTCTGAACTCCTATAATAATTATTATTTCCCTCACTTATTTAATATTTAGAATATGTTATCAGTGTATAGTTTAAAAATATATTTATGTTTATGGTCTCTCTCCCATGGAATCTGAGATAATATCTTAAATCTCTTTGCCCTTTATTTCCCAGGAAACTGGCACAAGTGTATTGATAAAGTTTGCAGATGATGGTGAGTTTATACAAAGGAGTGGGGAGAGCTGGCAAAGGCATTGACTTTGAAAATTCAAAATGTCTAACAATTTTTAGAGAAAGGGGTCAATTTATTTATCTTGGAAACCAGATATTGTGCCAGTGAGTTTCCAAATATCAGACAAACAGCTGCTCAGATTAACCACACAAACTTTAAATCCTTGCCAGGGGAATCTTATACTCCTCAATATTATGAGAGGGAGAGAAAGAGCAAGGGCACGAGCAGGATGATTAACTTAAAATTATTTAAATGAGTAGAATTTGTTAAAAAATCATCTCTCACA
>NW_012150577.1:3287-3878 GCF_000956105.1 Propithecus coquereli | reverse complement strand
CCTAAACTTGATTTCCTGAGGAATAGTAATATTAAATCACTGTGAAGTGGCATATTATTCATGTGAAATGTAGTTGCCAACTAAACAACGTATCAAAATTCAACTTTGATTTTTAAAAATTTCATGTTTTTATTTATTGCTCTTGAGAAATGCTTGTGTGCTTCTGAAACCCTAGGAAAGTATAGAGATCTGTGCTTTTCTTAATCAACAATATTTATGTGGTAAATAGAATGCCTTTGGCCAAGAACTTGCATGGCGACTTGCATCCTGATGAAAATTTAAATAGCTGATTAAACTCCTCGAACACAGGATTTATAATGAATGCCACTATCATTTTGCAAAGCAATTTAATGCATATTTAGTGCAATTATTATGTGCTCTCTTCTCATAAGGAAACCCAGCTGTGATTCTGCCAGTGCAAGAAAGAGAGCAATTGGTATCAGGGCAGCAGTTTGTTGAGATCTGTGTGGAGAAGGTCTTCTGAGCCTCACTTCACTAGAAATATATAATTGTAGCTTTAGAAAAACTTCATGATGTTGCTGCTGCAAATTGTGTTCATGTTGACTAAAGCAGATAAACAAATGTAATGTC
>NW_012150577.1:0-432 GCF_000956105.1 Propithecus coquereli | reverse complement strand
AATGATTACTAATGAGAGTTTCTAAGAGCAAGATTGAACAGGGCTACAATATAATAACTCTGAAGAGAAATCACCTAATTTGAATTCCCACTTCCAGGAATGAGTCTCCATCGTTATCAGTGCCTGCTTATATTCTTTTTTAGGATAACAAAGCAAGGTTTCTGGTTAAGTACGCCCAATAGTAAAATAGTTGTGAGCGTGTACTTTCAATACATGCAGATCTACTTCTTCTTAACATGCTACTAAAGTATTTTAAAGTATTTGGTACGTAATAGAACAAATTTAAAAGGATGATGTATAGACAAAGTAACACCATAATTTTAAATATTCTTTTTTAATTGGTAAGACAAACTTTTTTCACTCATTCTACAATATTGTTTATAATAAATGTGGTAGATGATGTCTCTTCATTTTTTAAAATTTTGGCTTAAA
>NW_012150576.1:9285-10372 GCF_000956105.1 Propithecus coquereli | reverse complement strand
CCCTGCATTGTGTGCATAGGGATGTACCACTCTAAATTGAACACAGAGGTAGAGATCACTTTTTGATTATGACATTGGACTTTTGGTGTAGTCATCAAACTCCCATATCCCACGTAATCATTTAAAGATGTACTTATTACCATTACATCTTAAAAAAGTAAACAATCCATTTGGACACTTCTTTTCCATTAAAGTTACGCTTCAACAAGAACCTATAATTTTTCAATGGCAGTATGATTCAAACTTCCCATTTCAATCCTATTGACAACCCAAAGACAAGTTCAATGGTACAAATAAATATTTGATGGCAATCAAATCACAAAACAAGAATACCCAGTGTCGTTCTCAGCAGTACTGTTTTCCTCTCTTCTATAATGAAGAAATCCTTATTTTGTTTTACCTCATTTTTGATTGATTTTCTGTCATGTAGATTCCGGTGTATTAAGAAAGGTAAATTGCTACTTTCCCATATTCGCTTTTTTTTAATTTGCTTTTTTTCAGTGTTTTAAAAAAGGTGATGCCTATATAAACTTATATTTTTTAACATAAAAGCAAATAATTTTTCAGCTGGGCGGGTTCTTAGTAATGCAAAGTTCTCATTTCACTAATGCGGCTCAGAGAGGTAAAATGACTTGTTCCCAGTCCAGAGTTCTTTCTGATATACCCGTCTGTCCACTAAGCCAAGATGCCTCCCTGTTCTACCCATAATCCTCAAACCACACAGAGCCATCTGAGCATACTAAAACAACTACACTCAGCAATAAATCACAGCAAACTTCTATCCATGGAAAGCAGTGGTTGCACCTTAGGGACAAGAATACATGATCCTGCCCAACAGATCACACAGGAGCACTGCTTTTAGAAATGGTGTATCATGTTCTTTCATAGCCAATTGCTGCTCAACATCCTGCCCTAGCCACTCTGAGTATCAATGCAAGCTGAAAAAAGAGTAGGTTAAAATGTGTCCTCTTACAATTCTGAAAAGATGTTATCAATTTCAGGTCGAGGGCAAAGGTTGTTCAGGAAAACTCTGTACACATCTGGAGTGAAATCTTCTTGAGGTATCGAATCATTCTGGGAAATAAAA
>NW_012150576.1:8216-9235 GCF_000956105.1 Propithecus coquereli | reverse complement strand
GTAGATTCCGGTGTATTAAGAAAGGTAAATTGCTACTTTCCCATATTCGCTTTTTTTTAATTTGCTTTTTTTCAGTGTTTTAAAAAAGGTGATGCGTATATAAATTTATATTTTTTAACATAAAAGCAAATAATTTTTCAGCTGGGCGGGTTCTTAGTAATGCAAAGTTCTCCTTTCACTAATGCGGCTAAGAGAAGTAAAATGACTTGTTCCCAGTCCAGAGTTCTTTCTGCTATACCCATCTGTCCACTAAGCCAAGATGCCTCCCTGTTCTACCCATAATCCTCAAACCACACAGAGCCATCTGAGCATACTAAAACAACTACACTGAGCAATAAATCACAGCAAACTTCTACCCATGGAAAGCAGTGGTTGCACCTCAGGGGCAAGAATACATGATCCTGCCCAACAGATCACACAGGAGCACTGCTTTTAGAAATGGTGTATCGTGTTCTTTCATCGCCAATTGCTGCTCAACATCCTGCCCTAGCCACTCTGAGTATCAATGCAAGCAGAAAAAAGAGTAGGTTAAAATGTGTCCTCTTACAATTCTGAAAAGATGTTATCAATTTCAGGTCGAGGGCAAAGGTTGTTCAGGAAAACTCTGTACACATCTGGAGTGAAATCTTCTTGAGGTATCGAATCATTCTGGGAAATAAAACGAGAGTCAACAAATGGTCTTTTTCTTTCCCTAGCTTGCTCCCTCCTATTTTCTTCTTTTTTGTCTCTTCCCTTTCTCTTTCCCCTCCCTCTCTCCTTCCTTTCCCTTTCTTCTAGGAGGTCAGGGTAAATGTTCAGAACACATCTAGGACGTCGACTGTAGAGTTCATTTGGACACTGGCTTTAGGGTGGCAAAACCCTTATTTTCTGTTGCTTTTTCATTTTAATTTAAGCTTAAGAACTTTCTCCTGCTAAAAGGATGCTAAGGCAATTTCCTATGTGCATTTACTACAATAAGTTAGTCCTAGGAAAGACAGGGTCTATTTAGCAGATTGTTTTGTTTTGTTTGGCTTGAGTCT
>NW_012150576.1:5163-6391 GCF_000956105.1 Propithecus coquereli | reverse complement strand
AGGACTCCTGTGTTATATCTCCTGTGGAATATCAGATTTAACTGAAATCATTTACAAAAGAATTTTATAGAACAATATGCTTTACTAAAATCTAATTATTGTTTACCAGCTGTGAAGTAGGACTTTCTATTGAAGGAGTCAAATTAATGAGATCACCTGAATAAATACAATATTATTTTTATTGCCAGTTGGATGTTAGCACATAGAAAAAAGAAAACTTTCAATACAGCTCATTTTCTTTAGCTCATTTTGCCCAACTAGACTGATAAAGATATCCCAAAGTCTTTGGGGTCAGTGGGTGAAAATAGGAGAAAAAGATTTTGTAAAGAGGAGTTAAAATGAATGAGCATCATTGAAAGCTAAAATGAAAGGGTGTAGGGAAGATATTTAGGAAAAAGCTATAGACAATTCGTAATTCCTTGCATTTTAAACAAGGCTGAAATTTGCAAAGCTCATTCACCTACTTTCTCTTTCTGGATCTCATGGTTTAGTGAAGTGAATGGTACAGATTAATTTTTCCTTTCTGACTAGGAGGAAATCCGAGGTCCAATACTCTAATGATCATGCCCAACATTCAAATATTCATCTGTGAATACTTCCCAACCACATGGGCTAAAGATGACACATTTTTTCTTTGTGTACACAATCCCCCTTTATATACCTTTATGATTGCATCCATCATACAGCTGTTCATTTTTTTATATTTCTGATTTTCTACTGGACCGTAAATTTTTCAGTGAAGTGATAATCTCTTATTGAATTCCTGTGTGTTCTCAGCATGTGCCTGGTGTACAATAGACACCTAAACGATGTTTGCTGGATGAGCTCAGGAGATAGTACCAGGCCTTAGGTCTTGTTTTGTAATCCAGGACTTGGTCCATCCCATCAGGCACCCAGTACAAAACCGATTGTCAGTGATTATTTGTTGCTACTGTTATTCGAACTCTTTGAAGGGTGAATTAAGAAGGCCAGTGTAATCTAAATCAGTGTTAACTGAATGAAGCCCATTTATTTCAAAGAATGCAAAGTGCTGGCAAACTTGAAATATGAAATTGGTTCAATTCCATGCTTGTATGCAAGGAATCTCAAAAGGGAAAATATTTTTTAAAATCTTCTTGGTAGTAGTGATGGCCATTTGCAGCTCCAGATTCCATAGACCTCGTAATGTCACATCTATGTGCCAAATTAAAAATTAAAAAAAGAAAGAAAAAATCCCAGATATATATAT
>NW_012150576.1:0-893 GCF_000956105.1 Propithecus coquereli | reverse complement strand
TATTGGGGTTATGGGGGCGAAAGAATATAGTAACAGTGGTTTCACACATTGCAGATATTAAGAAATAAGTTATGGGTTTCATAATTAAAAATTATGTTTAGGTAACATTGGGCAATATATATTTAGTAAGATTATTAAAGCTATTTTAGCCAATCTCTAAGGAGTTCCAAGCTCTCCCTAGTCTTTTGCCTTCTAAGCCTTGACTAGAATCTAGGCTTTTTCTAGCCTGCTCCTCCAAATTCTTTCAGCTTCTGTCCATTACCTAGTTCCAAAGCCACTTTTATTTCTTACAGTTATGGATGCTGGGAAGTCCAAGGTCAAGGGGACACATCTGGTGAGGACCTTCCTGCTGGTGGGGACTCAATGCTACAACTTCAGGTGGTACAGGGCATCACACGGCAAGGAGTTGAACATGCTAATATGCTAACTCAGGTCTCTCTTCCTCTTCTTATAAGGCTATTAGTTCCCCTCCCATGATAACTCATTAGCCCATTAATCCATTAATCTATTAATACATTAATCCATTCATGAGGGAAGAGCCCTCATGACCCGATACCTCTTAAAGGCCCCATCTCTCAATATTGACACATTGGGGATTAAGTTTCAACAGGAGTTTTGGAGGAAACATTCAAACCGTAGTACTATAAGGCAACACGCTCACCCTTGAAGATGGAAGACTACAAGCCTCTAAAGCAGTTTCAACTCGCTTCCGGTCTGCTGAAAACAAGCGATATATGCTGCAAATTGAAAACACAACAAAGGAGACAGTTTTAAAAAATATATGGATCACAATGCTAATAGATGACACCAACTCAAAATATTCCATTGAATCAAACCTATTTATGATTCATCTGTAAAAAATGAAAAGATAACCATTTCTCCACACATCTGTA
>NW_012150575.1:5195-5616 GCF_000956105.1 Propithecus coquereli | reverse complement strand
CATAAAAGGGTGTTGAATTTTGTCAAATGCTTTTTCTGCGTCTATTGAGAGAATCATATGGTTTTTGTTTTTGCTTCTGTTTATGTGGTGAATCATGTTTATAGATTTGCGTATGTTGAACCGTCCCTGCATCTCTGGAATGAAGTCCACTTGGTCATGATGGATTATTTTCTTAATAAGCACCTGGATTTGGTTAGCTAGAATTTTCTTGAGAATTTTTGCATCTATATTCATAAGGGATATTGGTCTGTAGCTTTCCTTTTTTGTTTCGTCCTTTCCTGGTTTTGGTATCAGGGTTATGTTGGCTTCATAAAATGTGTTGGGGTGAAATCCATCCTTCTCGATGTTGTGGAATAATTTCTGCAGGATAGGCACCAGTTCTTCTTTGTAGGTGTGGTAAAATTCGGGTGTGAAACCATCT
>NW_012150575.1:1962-2890 GCF_000956105.1 Propithecus coquereli | reverse complement strand
TGTGCTTTCCGTTTCAGTCTTCATACTTCCAGAGTTCTTTCGCTGGTTTCTTCTCATCTGGATCAGTTGTTCCTTCTTGCCTTTAGATTTTTGTTTGAATTATGACATGCCCTGTTTAGTCTCTGAGCCAGTAGGTGGTGTTTGTGGATGAGACTCGATCACACCCTTTATGGTGAATCAGTAGATGCAGTAAAAGGGTGTGTAGGATGACCTCCCTGTCAGTACATGGCACTTGCAGGGTGAAGCGAGCTGCAGTGCTGTTTTTGGGTCCTGTAGGTAGTTCTTATTCCTTTAGAGAGGCCCTCTTGTGCCTTGGGTGATGGGTGGGGCCCTAGGATTTCCAGGTGTGTCCTTATTCTCCACCTCAGTGGGGGGAGTGAGTCTAGATGGGGCTGGGTTGGGTAAGCCTTCCCTCAGGCTCCACAACTGTTGTTAGCAGGGTCAAAGGTCTGCTCTTTGTTTCTGTGTAAAGCTGCCAGCAGGGGCTGAAATGGCTGCACTCAGCTGAAAGTCTGGGCTTGGGGGGCGGAGTTGTCCAAGACCCGCACTCTGGAGCAGGTCTCGCTTCCATCCACTCTCCCCCTCTCCGTGTCCTCTCCCAGGCCTCTGCCAGCAAGTGGGAACTCAGGCCAATGGATCTCCCTTGGCTGTGACGTGGGCCGGGAGGTTCCCTACCCAGGATTGTAGCCTGAGCTGGATGCACAGCCCTGTTTTGGGAGGAGGGTTGCCTCTCTGGCACGCTGATGCCCCTGAAGGCACACTCTCCTCAGTAGGCTCCTTCACAGCTCTCTCTTCTGTGCCCTGGGGCAGTGCAATCCTAACCTGGGTGTACGGGGTCTGGTCTGCAGGCCTTTCCCCTGGACCCTGGAGATCAATCCCTGACCCTGCCAGGGGGAGGGGTGCTGGTCTTGAATCACCTACAGGGTGC
>NW_012150575.1:0-352 GCF_000956105.1 Propithecus coquereli | reverse complement strand
ATAAACATATTTGGGAACCTTTACCATCTAACACAGGGCTGTTAATGAAATCATTGACAATACAAAATTCAGAAAATACATATCTGCTGGAGAAACTTCAGTATCTACTTCAAAAGTTACTGATTACTTTAAGACCATGCATGAAGATTATGATTCAATACATGCAGCTGCAGAAGATAACTTTCCTCTGTAATGCATGACTTTTCATTTAGATCAAATGATTTTTCTAACTTATTTTCACTAATATTTGATGCCACATTTTCTTATGAATGTATGAAAAGGGAAAAAATAGCTGCTAATATGCTATCTCCATCAGAAGAACTCTGCAAACAAATGATGAAATTATATAGAA
>NW_012150574.1:831724-835027 GCF_000956105.1 Propithecus coquereli | reverse complement strand
TGTTAGGCATATCATAGCCTTCTTGTACTAGAAACACTAGACAGTACTTCAGCAGTACATTTGGGGGCCAAATTAAACAAAAAAATCACCAATAAACAACACAAGAATGTGAAAACCATGAAGCTAAATAGACCACAATAAAGAATACTCATTTACATTATAAGAGCCAAAATAAGAAGGCTGAGTGTTGTCTTTTTGACAGCACTAAGAACATGTATATTAGATGACTCAAATTGTTGGCACTCTGTGCATGCCCACAAATGATGAAAGTGCTGGAAGAATTGATTTGGGAGGTATAAATAAATTTTAGTGAGTAGAAAAGTTCACAAATATACAATTCATGAATAATGAGGATCAACTGTATTTGGAAGAAGTCAACAGTTTCATCTTGTCATATCTAGAGTTCCAGGAGTTCTGTTGGACATTTATAATTGTGAGACAATTTCCCTAGTAATAGAAGAGAATATAAGAGAAAAGTGTTGGGGTAAGTTGTCATAGCAAAGATAATTGATGATGTACCAAATTATAAAGGAAAGTTACTTGGAGGAAAAGAGCAAAATTTGGAAAAGCAGAACAAGTTGTACCAAGAAATGAAAGCACTTATGAATCAAGCATCCTGATTACCTTCTTAAAAAGATGGTATAATATTTTAGACCATGAGGCCAACCTGTATTAATAGATACTGGTCAGAATTGGTATGGAAAACAAGCCATATAAATTTACTGGGCTTTTATAACTCCGATCTGCCATCATCACATTTCCCCTACAACTGTCAGCTGGATTCACTGATGTTTCTCATTTTCCATACGTTTTCCGTGACATTTTTGAATGTAGCACAAAACTTCAAAGGAGTTTATCCACTCTTAGACCATTAAGTTCAAATATGATGATGGGGATTAATGTTAAATATGGCCAGAAATAGTTACCCTAGTGCTAAAACCAAAAGTTCCCTTAAGCTTGGTGATTTCTCCAAACTGATATGAGATTAGCTATGTCAGACTTCCAGATCATAAATCTCAAAACTTGAATTTCTGGTTATTCTCCTGATTCTGAGAACTGTTCTCAGCTGCTTTGTGTCCCATTCTTTCTGTGGGCATAGTGTCCCAGGGCTGATGTTACTTTACCCAGTTACAGAACTTGCAGAATATACTACCCTCCTGCCAATGTATCTAAAATTGGTAGTCCCCCTCCCCCCGGATTCTTCACTATCATATTATGCTCACTAGGGGACTTTTAATTACTTTATCTAAAATCCTAAGTTCTTAGTCTCACATACTCTGATTGAAGACACTTATAACTTTTTAACACCAAATTTAGGCTTCCAAACTAAGTCTGTGCTTTCACCCCAAGTGACCATCACAAGTCTCGTAGTACCTGCCTCCTAAATTGTATGAATCTATGCCGGCCTTTTGCCTCAATAAAGAAATTCTAAGTTAGAAAGAAACAATTCAATAGAATATGTATAAAACTTTTGAATTTTATACTGTAGTTCCAAATAATAAAAATCTGCATAGGCTGATTTTTGCATCTATGGGGCCAATCATAGTTATATATCATCTTAGTTTGGTGATGGTTGGAAATTCTTTAGACTTTAATAAACTTTTTTTCCCCCTTGCCTCCTATAATCACCTCTTTATGGTACTGCTCTTCATACTTGCTTATCTCACTGTCCTTTCTTCTTTTAGTTTTTTGTCCTAGTGATCTAAGGTACTCTTTCATCTCTGATTTTCTGATCATTTCTTTTCCTTTCACAGCATGAATGCTGACCAAGCCATGTTTCATAATCCCCCCGATGAGCTAAATATTACCATGCAGCTTTGCTTTCGCTTGCCTCTTCAACTATTTATTGCCTCCCTCACAGCCGTTTTCTATAACTACACTGCATCCATTTCCAACAGCACTGCACTAAATATGCACATTCAACCAGTTATCAGGATTTTGCTAGCAGAATCCCATCCCTGTGGATTCTTGAGATCCAATATATGGAAACGATGCCTTCCTAATGAAGAGTTTGCTTACTCTAATTAGCACTCTTTTCTGTCAGATCAAATATTGTATTCATAAGACCAACAGTGCATCAGCTCCTCCACTCCTTGATTGCTGCACGCTATTTAGCACTTCATCCTTAATCTCTCACCATTAGCCCAAATCCTTTGCATTTCTCAAAAATCATACAGCAAGTGCAAGTACTTGCTTAACACACTCCATAAACACTTGGTATTTCGTTATTGTGAAGTAAACTTTTCAGATTATTTACTGACAAATACTTATTGTAATCTCATGCTTTCTTGAATTTCAGACCATCACCAACACTAATTCCTTTTTTCTGGTCCTGATCCTGCCATAGTAAAATAGGCAGCATGATTGAGAGTAAAAAAATACTGCTTGAGGACTGGTCCTATTTTCCTTAATTAACTCCTCTGGGAACTGACAAAATTAGAAGAGTTTTGTTAGCTCATTTCAATCTGGATAGGCCATGGCTCTAGAAGCATTCTTTACAGATTCTGAAGCATTTCAGAACAAAAGTATTACGTGCTAAGATTCTCCAGAGTGTAACCAAAACCAAACACAAGTACACATTGATGTCCTATAAACCATCAAGCACTATTGGAAAAAAATGTGTTTTAACAGCCTCACAAAATTGCTATAATTAATTATTATCATCAGTTTTTTACATATTAGAAAACTTGTACTCAGGTTATATAATATAATGGTCAAACAAATAAGCCATTCTTGGTCTGTTTGAATTCAAACCTCGTGTTTTTCAGAACCCTAATACCTCTGTGCCTGTATTCAGGCTGAATCAGCAAAACCCTGAAGAATTATACATTATTGATGATCAGTCTTAAATTATTACTCAAATCCATTCAACATAATCTCTCTGGAATGATAGTACTTACATGGCTACCACACATAAATTCCTAAACACACAAATGTTTAATTAAGAAAAACTGCCATGATAAAATAACTTATTCTCCTATATAACATAATATGCAACATTGTTATGTTATTAGGTTAATAACATAACTTATTGGTCTTATAGGCTTACCATAAGTTAACACTCCATTTTTTTCCTTTGGACTATTCTCTTCCCCATCTTTTCAATCAGTTTAAGTTCCTCGATGTTGTAGGCTCTCCTTCTAGACATGGTGACAGCTAACTAAGTTGAAGACATGCTAATGGTTTACAGCTATTAAGAGATTCTCTTGTACACTTTATCAGGACCTTAGAGATACCCAGTATTTTGAGTCAAGTTTTGTAAAACCTACTGAACATTTCAATAGGGTATCTTATAAGCATCTC
>NW_012150574.1:830277-831014 GCF_000956105.1 Propithecus coquereli | reverse complement strand
AAAAAAAAAAAATGTGTTTGCTAGCCACTAGCCTCCCATACAGTTACAAATCTCTATGTGACTAGCTAGGCCATGAGATGTAAGCAAAGTTATTTTAGGATAGTTCCTTAAAAGATTTTTCATGTTTTTCACATTTAGAGCTCTGGCAGCAATAACAAATAATGAGGCGTCTTAGAGAACAGAAGTCACTACTAAGCTAAAAGAAGCCTGATTCCTTGATGGTCATAAATTGCTCTGTTAGTTTTGCCTACATGAGAGAAATATTTTATTTAAACCATTATTAAATAGTATTTTCTCTCCAATGCAGCTGTATCTAATCCCAACTGTATAGGCACAATGATTCAAAATTAAACAATGGTCTTGTAACAGAAATTGTTAACAATAGCATGTAAGAGAATATTTTAACAATAAATAAGGAATTTATGTGACTACTGACTGTTTTATAAATACACAGAAAATGCATTGGGCTGTTGTGTGACATGTATAGATAGAATAATGTGAGAGCACAGTTAAACAAATAGCTGGAATTTTGATTTGCATGTATATATAATTGTTTGAAGACCCTCACTCACAACCTAATTAGATTCATAAAGTAATAATACACCAAACCAATGTGAGTCAATTGAATGCTAACTACCAAAAAGAATCTTGAAATCATCAAACTAATAAGTTATTGTAGGTTTCATAAGATTATCTTTGTAGACGTTAGTACATCATCAATCCAACTAAATTGATCT
>NW_012150574.1:827441-830227 GCF_000956105.1 Propithecus coquereli | reverse complement strand
GACTTTCCTTAGCTGTTTCCTTTTAGTAAAAAATGGAACTTACCCCAGAGCTAAGGAGTGCAGAGGGGTATCTTTGGTTGGAGCTCATCAATAATCAGCTTTGACTTCTACTCATTCTCTGGAAAGTGGTATAAACAAGCAATTACGATGCCACAGAGGGTTAGGAGTAGAAACTAAAAGAATCCAAAAATAAGTAAAAATATTTTCTTACATATGCTTAATATTTTCATAGATAAACTATGATAAAAATGTGGGCAGTTAATATCATCTTTACTTGTGGACAAAGGAAATGATTGTCATGGGTTACACCATGTTGACACCTTCCAGGGCAAGCTCAAGACTGAAACTGCAAATATTTGTTCAGATATATAAAGGTGAAACATTTTAATAGAAACACATTAAAGGAGATAGGGCTTGCTAGAAAGGAAAGCCTAAAACAATAGAAGATATACTAGTGATACACACAAAAAGATGCCAGTGCACAGAATAGGAATGGGCCTAAGAACATCAGGCGTGATGTGGGTGTTCACACCCATTGCCAGAAAGGCAGGCTGATGTACCATAGGCAGGGAGCACTGGTGACTGTTGACACAATCACCTCCTACCCATCTCTAAGTTGGTGCTGAAGTTCCTGCAGATCTTGAGATTGCTGTTTACATTTCACTTTCATTTTGCACCCTCTCGTATGATTTTTAATTCATGTTTGCCTGCTCATCTATAAGAAACTCAGCCTATAACATTGTCCTGACTTTTTTGTTGTTGTTGTTGGGCCTCACACGGTCCTCGTGTACATGTATTTGTGTGTGTATTTTTTTTTTTTTTTTTTTTTGGCTAAAACCATAATACACTTTTGTCATGGCCATTTATCTAGGGTATGATGAACAGGAAGACCAAAACAAAAGATGCTAAAAGCACAGAAAATGTTAAGAATAATGTAGCTGCTAATATATAGTCGATTCTGGTTGTTTGTTGTAGTTATGCTGTAAAAAGTCACCATAACCACTGAATTATCAAAAGCTGAAGCATTATCCCTAGCAGAAACACAGAGTGAGATCCCTCTGAACCGCTGGTCACAATGTTTTATTGCCAGTCAGTATATAATCTTGTTTTATATGTGTTCCTATTTAAAGCAACTTTGTTTAATATGTATTTTCAATTTATTAACATTGAGCTCATAGACAACAGCACTGTATCTTATGCCTAAATATAGCTTCTCTAACACACACATTTTCTGTTAGGCATATCATAGCCTTCTTGTACTAGAAACACTAGACAGTACTTCAGCAGTACATTTGGGGGCCAAATTAAACAAAAAAATCACCAATAAACAACACAAGAATGTGAAAACCATGAAGCTAAATAGACCACAATAAAGAATACTCATTTACATTATAAGAGCCAAAATAAGAAGGCTGAGTGTTGTCTTTTTGACAGCACTAAGAACATGTATATTAGATGACTCAAATTGTTGGTACTCTGTGCATGCCCACAAATGATGAAAGTGCTGGAAGAATTGATTTGGGAGGTATAAATAAATTTTAGTGAGTAGAAAAGTTCACAAATATACAATTCATGAATAATGAGGATCAACTGTATTTGGAAGAAGTCAACAGTTTCATCTTGTCATATCTAGAGTTCCAGGAGTTCTGTTGGACATTTATAATTGTGAGACAATTTCCCTAGTAACAGAAGAGAATATAAGAGAAAAGTGTTGGGGTAAGTTGTCATAGCAAAGATAATTGATGATGTACCAAATTATAAAGGAAAGTTACTTGGAGGAAAAGAGCAAAATTTGGAAAAGCAGAACAAGTTGTACCAAGAAATGAAAGCACTTATGAATCAAGCATCCTGATTACCTTCTTAAAAAGATGGTATAATATTTTAGACCATGAGGCCAACCTGTATTAATAGATACTGGTCAGAATTGGTATGGAAAACAAGCCATATAAATTTACTGGGCTTTTATAACTCCGATCTGCCATCATCACATTTCCCCTACAACTGTCAGCTGGATTCACTGATGTTTCTCATTTTCCATACGTTTTCCGTGACATTTTTGAATGTAGCACAAAACTTCAAAGGAGTTTATCCACTCTTAGACCATTAAGTTCAAATATGATGATGGGGATTAATGTTAAATATGGCCAGAAATAGTTACCCTAGTGCTAAAACCAAAAGTTCCCTTAAGCTTGGTGATTTCTCCAAACTGATATGAGATTAGCTATGTCAGACTTCCAGATCATAAATCTCAAAACTTGAATTTCTGGTTATTCTCCTGATTCTGAGAACTGTTCTCAGCTGCTTTGTGTCCCATTCTTTCTGTGGGCATAGTGTCCCAGGGCTGATGTTACTTTACCCAGTTACAGAACTTGCAGAATATACTACCCTCCTGCCAATGTATCTAAAATTGGTAGTCCCCCTCCCCCCGGATTCTTCACTATCATATTATGCTCACTAGGGGACTTTTAATTACTTTATCTAAAATCCTAAGTTCTTAGTCTCACATACTCTGATTGAAGACACTTATAACTTTTTAACACCAAATTTAGGCTTCCAAACTAAGTCTGTGCTTTCACCCCAAGTGACCATCACAAGTCTCGTAGTACCTGCCTCCTAAATTGTATGAATCTATGCCGGCCTTTTGCCTCAATAAAGAAATTCTAAGTTAGAAAGAAACAATTCAATAGAATATGTATAAAACTTTTGAATTTTATACTGTAGTTCCAAATAATAAAAATCTGCATAGGCTGATTTTTGCATCTATGGGGCCAATCATAGTTATATAT
>NW_012150574.1:815712-817151 GCF_000956105.1 Propithecus coquereli | reverse complement strand
AGGCATATGATGTAATAATCAAATCATGGTAATTGGAGTATCCGTAACCTCAAATATTTATCATTTCTTTGTGTTAGGAACATTCCAATTCCACTCTTTTGGTTATTTTAAAGTGCACAGTAACTTATTGTTGGCTATAGCCATGCTGTTGTGCTATCAAATATCAGATCTTGTTCATTTTATATCACTATATTTTTATACCCATTAATCACCCCCAATTTATTCTCCCCTCCTTGCTACCCGTTCTAGCCTCTAGTAACTATCATTCTACTCTCTATCTCCATGAGATCAACTGTTTTAATTTTTCTACCTCTAGGAAGAAAGTCATTGGCATTTTGATAGGGATTGTAATGAATTTTTAGATTGCTTTGGGTACTATGGACATTTTAACAACATTTATTCTTTCAATCTGTGAGCATGGAATATCTTCCTATTCTTTTGTGCATCCTCTTCAATTTCTTTCATCAATGATTTATAGTTTTCACTGTACAGATCTTTTGCTTCTTTGGGTAAATTTATTAGGTGTTTTATTTTATTTTGCAGCTATTGTAAATGGGATTATGTTCTTGGTTTCTTTTTCAGGTCATTCACTGTTGTCATATAGAAATGCTACTGATTTTTGTATGTTGATTTTGTATCCGGTAACTTCACTAAAATTGTTTATCAGTTCTAATAGCTTTTTTGGTGGAGCCTTTAGGTTTCTCTAAATATAAGACCATATCCTATGCAAGCAAGGATAATTTGACTTCTTCCTTTCCATTTGGATGCCCTGTATTTCTTTCTCTTGTCTGATTGCTCTAGTTAGAACTTCCAGGGCTATTGTTGAATAACAGTGGTGAAAGTGGGCATCCTGGCCTTGATCCAGATCTTAGATGAAAGGCTTTCAGTTTTTCCCTATTCAGTATGATACTAGCTGTGAATTTGCCATATATGGCTGTTATTGTGTTGAGGTATGTTCCCTCTATATCCAGTTTTTTAAGAGTTTCTATCATGAAACAGTATTGAATTTTGTTGAATGGTTTTTCAGCATTAGTTGAAATGATCATACAGTTTTTGTCCTTTGTTCTGTTGATATGATGTATCACATTGATTGATTTGCATATGTTGAGCCATCCATGCACCACTGGAATGAATCCCACTTGATCATGATGAATATCTTTTAAAATGTGTTGTAAAATTTGGTTTGCTAGCATTTTCCTGAGGATTTTTGAATCTATGTTCATCAAAAATATTGGCTTACATTTTCTTTATTTGTTGGGTCTTTGCCTGGTTTTGGTATCAGGGTGATACAATCACCATAGAATGGGTTTGGGAATATTTCCTCCTCCTCAATTTTTTGAAATAGTTTGAGTAGGATTGGTTCTTTAAATGTTTTGTAGAATTTAGCATTGGAGTTATTATGTCCTGGGATTTTCTTTCATTGGAGACTTTTTATCACT
>NW_012150574.1:812464-814270 GCF_000956105.1 Propithecus coquereli | reverse complement strand
CTGATGACAACTTTAATTACAAAAAACAATCAAAGAGAATGCTAAGAAAAAACTCTATACTTTAACCCCTCCCTGCTTTTTGGCTTTTCGTTATTTCTATGTATATCTTTTTATGTTAGTTAGCTCTTAAAATGTTGTTGTAGTTATTATTTTTGGTAGGTTTGTGTTTTAATCTTTTTACTGAAGATATGGGTGGTTTGCACACAAGAATTACAATGATAGAGCATTTTGTGTTTGTGTACTTATTGTTATCAGTGAGGATTTTTTTGTTTATTTTTATTTTTTACCTTTAGATGATTTCTGATTGTTCATTAGCATTCTTTTCTTACTGATTGAAGAACTCTCTTTAGTATTTCTTGTAGGACAGATCTAGTGTTGACAAAATCTCTCACCATTTGTTTTGGAAAGTGTGTTTTTCTCCTTTATTTTAGAAGGATATTTTTGCAGGTTACAATATTCAAGGATTAAAGTTTTCTCTTATGCACTTTAAATATGTCATGCCACTCCATGCTGGCCTTTAATGTTCCCACTGAGAAGACTGTTACCCAATGCATTGGAGCTCCTTCACATGCTATTTTTTTCTTCCTGCTCCCAAGATCTTTTCTTTTCTTTTTTCATCTGAGACGTTTGGGAGTTTGATTATTAAATGCCTAGTATAGGCTTATTTGGGTTAAATTTGCTTCTTGTACTATGCCCTTCTTGTACCTGAATATTGATATTGTTCTCTACATTTGGAAAGTTCTTTAATATTATTTCTTTGAATTAACTCTGTATTTTAATCTCTCTACCTCCTCTTTAAGGCTAATAACTCTTAGATTTGCCCTTTTGAGGATATTTTACAGATCTTATAGATGTGCTTCATTCTTTTTTATTCCTTTTTCTATTCTGACTGTGTATTTTCCTATAGACAATCTTCAAGCTCACTAACTCTGTCTTCTGCCTGATCAACTCTGCTATTGAGAGAGTATGATGTATTTTTCAGTTTGTCATTTGAATTTTTGAGCTCCAGAATTTCTGCTTGATTTTTTTTTTATTCTTTCAATCCCTTTGTTTAATTTCTATTATAGAATTCTGAATTCCTTCTCTGTGTTTTCTTGAACTTCCTCAAAACAGCTATTTTTAATTCTCTGTCTGAAAGGTCACATATCTCCATCACTTTGGGATTGGTTGCTGGTACATTATTTTGTTTGTTGAGGTCATGTTTTATTTGATTTTCTTGATGCTTGTGCATATCTGTAAATTTCTGGGAATTCAAGAGTTAGGTATTTATTTTAATCTTCACAGTCTGGGCTTATTTGTACCCATTCTACTTGAGAAGGCTTTCCAGGTGTTGATGGAGAATTGAGTGTTGTGATCTAAGTCTTTGGTCACTGCAGCCATATCATCAGTAGGAGTATCCAAAGACCAGTAATGCTGCAACTCTTGCAGACTCCTGGTGGTACTGCCTTGGAGGGGCTTAGGTAAAATATGAAAGAATTTCCTGGTTATGAGGAAAAATTTCTAACTGTCTTCCCCTACTTTCTTCCAAATGGAAGGATTCTCACTTTCTGTGCTGGGCTGTCTACAGGTGGAAGAAGGTTATGTGAACATTCCCCTGTGGCCACCACAGCTGAAACTGCTAGGTCACACTTAAATCTAGCATAGTCTTATCCAATATCCACGATAAATACTGTCTGGCTACTGTAGATGTTTATGCCAAGCCCACAGACTTCTTTAGTCAGCAGGTAGTAAATCCTGTCAGAACCTGGTTTCTCCCTTCAGGGTGGTGGGTTCCCTTCAGACCCAGAGTGGGTCTAGAAATGCCAT
>NW_012150574.1:810432-812414 GCF_000956105.1 Propithecus coquereli | reverse complement strand
ACCTACTACGTGGCAGGTGCTGTGATAGAAATTAGGAGACATGGAAAAATAAAGAAAATACTCAGAATTTTATAATAAAGAGGGATAAAGTTATAACTGAATATAATAAAGTGATATAATTAGTGTTATAATTAGTAATAACTCATTTATTGAGGTCTGTTACCCCAGATTTCATATTTTATCACATTTAATGCTGACAAATCACATGATATAGATTTGATTATGCTTTATAGATTGAGATAGCTGTAAAGTATAGAAACAGACTAATACAGATAAATATCACAGCTGGCAAGGGGTACATATTCAAATGCAGTTCTCTCCAAATACAAGTCAGTTTTCTTCGCCACGTATGCTTCCCTAGAGGACGTATACAGAGTACAAGCTGGTTCAACTTAAGGGATTCAAGAAGATTTCACAAAGTAACATTATATATGAGTGTTTAAAGCTGTTTCAGGGATGGTAGGGGTATTCAGACCAAAGAAATAAAAATTGAAAAGTCAAAAATTTATGAAAATTATGACATAATCAGCTAAATTACTAGTTTAGTATGTATTTAGCATAGGATTCTTAACAAGAAAAAAGAAGAAATTTTTTTAAAAAACAGGTAGTAATTCTCATAGGGTATGTCAAAGGTTATGAATTTTACTCAACAGGCAAGCTACAGCAAAAATAATAAATGATTTGGGAAGTAATACGATCTAATCTGGGTTTCCAGAAGATAATTTGATGAATACGTTAGAATTATAAAGGATTAAGGAGATTATTTCAGTAACAGAGGAATTAGAAGTCATGATATTAATACTTTCAAGGTGATATTATTCACAATGGAACCTAGGAGCAACCAAATGTCAGCCCCAGTTCATATCAGATGTTTCAGCTAATTTCCCAGGAGGAATACCATGGTTCAGTCAATGAGAACTATTGGACCAGGGTACCATTGTCTCCAGACTAGGCATCTGAGACAATTCCTTAGCTTATTGCTTTGATTTTAGTCTTCCTCCATGCCTTTCTAATCTGTCCTCATTTTGTCCAACACACCTTTTTATTCACCTAAGAAAATAGAGTAATAGAGTGATGGTTTCTTAAATCAAGTAAAAATTTCTGTAGTTACCTTGTGTATCTAGTTCCATGATGAAATCCTATTTTCTGCCAGGAAGGCATATTGCAGCATACAGAAAATACTTTTACTCCCTCACCTTGCATGTGTCCATGCTGACTGCACACTCGGTATTATCTTTTCCCTGCCATTCATCCATCTATTCTCTATTCATTTAGGCTGGAGCTGCAGTCTCATAAATTGCATGAAATCACCTCCTCCTATCCCCATGCATGAGTCTTCGGATACTGAAGTTCCATTGTATAGTATTTAGAAATTATCACAATTTAACTCTGTAAAATTTCATGTACACTTGTTATAATGCAGACCAACTAAAATGAAACCATAAATTTCCTTCCAGCTCTAAAATTAATTAATTTGTTTGCAACACTGTCAGTAGGTGGAGAGAAAATGGCTTAGTATGGAATATACAGCGTAAAAGATCTTTTAAAACACTGGTCCTTAGGCTTTTGCTACGTAGCAGCTTTTGGTTCACATGGTTTAGCTTTGCAGAAGAGTCTGGAATTCACACAGGATTCCGACTTTCCTTAGCTGTTTCCTTTTAGTAAAAAATGGAACTTACCCCAGAGCTAAGGAGTGCAGAGGGGTATCTTTGGTTGGAGCTCATCAATAATCAGCTTTGACTTCTACTCATTCTCTGGAAAGTGGTATAAACAAGCAATTACGATGCCACAGAGGGTTAGGAGTAGAAACTAAAAGAATCCAAAAATAAGTAAAAATATTTTCTTACATATGCTTAATATTTTCATAGATAAACTATGATAAAAATGTGGGCAGTTAATATCATCTTTACTTGTGGACAAAGGAAATGATTGTCATGGGTTACACCATGTTGACACCTTCCAGGGCAAGCTCAAGACTGAAA
>NW_012150574.1:799191-800632 GCF_000956105.1 Propithecus coquereli | reverse complement strand
TTAGTCTGACTAGAAGTTTGTCAATTTTGTTTATCTTTTCAAATAACCAACTTGTCATTTCATTGATCATTTTTGTTTCAATTTCATTTATTTCTACTTTGATCTTTATTTTTTCTTCTACTGATTTTGGGTTTGGTTTGCTCTTTTTTTTCTAGTTCTTTAAGATACAACATCAGGGTGTTTATTTCAAGTTTTTCTACTTTTTTGATGTAGGTAATTACCACTATAAACTTTCCTCTTAGTACTGCTTTTTCTGTATATCATAGGCTTTAACATATTGTGTTTTCATTTGTTTCCAGAAAATTTTTAGTTTTCTTCTTAATGTCTTCATTGATCCACTGGTCATTCAGGAGGATATTGTTTAATTTTCATGTGTTTGTACGATTTCCAATGTTTCTCTTGTTACTGATTTCTAGTTTTATTCCATTGTAATCGGAGAAAATTCTTGATATGATTTCAATCTTCTTTAAATTTTTTAAGACCTTTTTTGTGGCCTAACATATAGTTTCTCTTTGATTCATGTGCTGAGAAGAATGTGTATTCTGCAGCTGTTGGATGAATGTTTTGTAGATATATATTAGGTCCATTTGGTTGATAGTGCAGATTAAGTCTGCTATTTTTTGTTATTCTGTCTGGATGGATCTGTTAAATGTTGAAAGTGGTGTGTAGAGGTTTCCAGCTATTGTACTGAGGTTTATATTTCTCTTTAGCTCTAATAGTATTTGTTTTCTATATCTGGGTGCTACAGTGTTGGGTGCATATATATTTACAATTATATCCTGTTGCTGAATTGACCCCTTTGTCATTATAGAATGACCTTATTTGGCTCTTTTTGTAGTTTTGAAATTATTTTAACTGATATAATATACTTAGTCCTGCTCTCTTTTGGTTTCAATTTGCATTGAATATCTTCTTTCATCTCTTTATTTTCAGTCTATGTGTGTCTTTATAGATGACATGAGTTTCTTGCTGGCAGCATATAATTGGGTCTTGTGTTTGAATCCATTCAGTCACTTCATGCCTTTTGATTGAAGAGTTTAGTCCATTTACATTCAATGTTATTATGTATAGGCAAGGACTTACTACTGCTTTGCCGTTATTTGATATCTGGTTGTTTTGTGGTCCTCTCTTTTTTCTTCCTTCCTTCCTGTCTTCCTTTGTACAAAAGTGAATTTTTCTGGTAGTGTGTTTTAGTTCCTTTCTTTTTATTTTTTATTTTTTGTGTAACCCTTGTAGGTTTTCTGCTTTGAGGTTACCATGAGGCTTACAAAAATATCTTATAACCAATTGTCTTAAACTGATGACAACTTTAATTACAAAAAACAATCAAAGAGAATGCTAAGAAAAAACTCTATACTTTAACCCCTCCCTGCTTTTTGGCTTTTTGTTATTTCTATGTATATCTTTTTATGTTAGTTAGCTCTTAAAATGTTGTTGTAGT
>NW_012150574.1:784070-786196 GCF_000956105.1 Propithecus coquereli | reverse complement strand
CTTTCTTTAAGTCTAGGATGGTGAAAGAGGAGGCCCAGAGCCCACTGCCTCCAAATATTCCCACAGGAGCCCTGGACAAAATTGACAGTGGGAATTCAATTGGCACTATCTGCATGGACAGAAGCAGTCCAGGGCCACCCCTTCCCCCAGCTACGACCTCAATCCCCAGCACCAGCCATGCCTGGTGCTCTGTAAGGCAGGGAGGAGTGGTGGGGGAGGGGCCATGTGGCAGTGAGGCAGCCATGGACAAGCAGTGGCTGAGAAACTCATCACAGTGGTCCCAGGAGGCAGACATGGGTGAGCAGCAGGAGCACTAAGGGTTGTTTTAGAAACAGCAGAAGCTCACCTATGGGGATGGAGGGGCACCACCAAGTTCCTGCTGGATGAATACCAGCACCTGGTGAAGTGCACAGGAAGCTACCATTGTGCTTTGAAATTCAGGCCTCAGCAAACTTTCACATAGATCAGTCCAGAAAAAGAGAATGAGCAGATAGAGAATGGCATTCTGGTGATGGACGCCAAGGACAGATAGCTACAGAGATGGCCCAGCAGCTTTTCCTCCTAAAGCAAGGATGTCAGCAGATACCCCATTGTCAACAGAACCCAGGAACACAATCCATAGAGCCCTGGACATTTCACAAGAGTTATAATTGACCCTCTTTTGTAGCAGAGGCAACCCAACAAGTAAGCAAAACCCTACACCTAGAATAAAAATTACATAAAGTAAGATAGAATGTTGACACTTGCCGTCCTCTGGACAGGTGAGCCCTTTAGAAACAGTCTTCAGTTAAGCCCCTAAAAAACATAGTTTATGAGACACCTTTCTTAGCACCCTGAAGTAACCATTATGCATGAGATTGCCTCTTTCAGGTCTCTGTCCCAGTTGGAAAGAAAGAAGTGAAAGAGATCCTATAAAGTGCTTCTAACAGCTCACATCTCCTTGAAATTGTCTGAAATGAAAACATGGAGTCCATCATACCAGATTAAATAGGTATCTCCTGGAAGAGGAGGACTCAAACCCCCAGTGGAGGAGCTAGCCATTAGGTGACCTAAAATGCCTGTTAAAGGAAAAGGTAAAGATGAAAATGTTGATATTCTCGCTAACATTTCTTTGATTATTTGTTCTGTATATAGGATGGAGAGACAACTACTTAGTGAGGATTTTCATGGACTGTAAGCTCTTCTATTGGTAGGACTTGCTGCTGGGTTTGTCATCCTAAACTTTGTTCAGTGCTGTATATGATTTCTAAATTTGCAGAAGCCAGTCTCTCAAATCACCTACAGGGTACAACTTATAACTCCGCACTCAGATGTCAGATGTTTCTTTTCTAACCCTGCCCTGCATCACACATCCTGTACAAGGCAATAGTTCATTTTGCCTTGTCAATCCTCACTGTTGAAGTTATGAATTTATTCACCTGGTAATCTGTTGTTGTGAATATACTGCCAAAGCTTTGCAATGGCATACATAAGTATAAACCTTCCATCTAAAACATCACCCCAATTCAGCAGGAAGTAGCTTGATGACTACTTTACCCTTCTTCCCACAGATATGGAAGAGTGATGTTGACAGGGGGAATACTTAACAGAGGAAATAAATAGTTGCTGCTCCTCCCATACGTACGGAAAGATAATATTGATGGTGGGGGGGAGTATATAACAAAAAAAAATGGATTAAAAACGTCAAAAATGTTTTATGTCTCTCTAAAACATTCCCAATCCTTTTGGAGAGCTAGGACCTGCATCCTTGCCTCAGAAGGGTGGTTGGGAGGGGTAGGGAACTGTATTTTGTTCTTTGTGGCACAGGGGATAGCATTAATCTGGGCGGAGGTCATGAGATTGTTTTAGTCAAAGATGAGGCTATGGAAATCTCTGTGCCTCTGTTCAGAGGCAGGATGCTGGTACTTTGAAATGGGAGTCTGCCAGCCTTCTCATTTGCCAGCAAATTAATAAACTTCTTTTTCCTTCTCCTCAAAACAAACAAACAAAATTCTATCATTATTGCCTTTTCCTTTAGAATTTCTTTGTCTATGATCTGCTCAAACAAACATATTTCTGATCATCTAATATTAAACTAAACTATCTATACTCAGATTAATTTATCAGAATTACTATTTTGAGGGTGA
>NW_012150574.1:782347-784020 GCF_000956105.1 Propithecus coquereli | reverse complement strand
CCCCCCTCTCTCCTTGAGTCAGAGCTTCAAGTGTATCCATCCCCCAGATGGTGTGCATCACACTCATTATGTATGTATATACCCATCCTCTTTCCCCCCTCCCATCTGCCCAATGCCCTATAGATATTATTCTTATATGTGCACTTAGGTGTTGGTCAGTGAAACCAATTTGCTGGTGAGTACATGTAGTGTTTATTTTTCCATTTTGATATTTGAGGAATTTTTTATGTATGATATTAGGCAGGTTATGAGTCTCAAAATAAATCCCCCCATTCCTAGCTATTGAACACCAGCAATTAAAAATTCTACTGGTACTTTGAAATGGTAGTCTGCTGACTTCCTCATTTGTCAGCAAATCAGTAAACTTTTTTTTTCCTTTTCCTTAAACCACTTGGCCTCTTTCTTTTGTTGCAGCCTGGGGGACAAGTGCCAAACTTTTGGTAACAGAATTTGGTGTCCCCACCTGGGGGGCTTCATCAGTCTCTGGTGGAGTGGCACCCTGCAAGTGCTGAAGGAAGCAGGGAGCAGCCCTGGGAGAAACTGTGGGTCTTCACTGGAAGGAGTGGCTTCTTTTTGAGGTAAGAGAGCAAGCGACGGCCCCAGTAGTTTCCAGAGACTGTTTCAGTTCTGGGGAGCTCTGGTCTCTGTCTCCCTGAAGTAGATGCAACTCTCAGTAACCTGAACTGAGTTGAGAAGAAGGAAACAGATTTAGAAAGTGCTGTGACAGCCATTGCCATTTGTAAGTAAAGTTCCCTGGGATGCTGAGACCTTGTTTCCACCCATATGAGGGGTTTTCACACCTCCTTGTTGGATTTGTTTTGAGGTGCCAATTTAGGGGTAGAAGACAAGCAGTTGAGTGGAACTAGGGAAGCTAGTTTGGATTTGGAGCTCATTTGCAGTTCCCAAGGAACCAAGGCGATTGGGAGATGTTGATTCTTGTTTGTGAGAATTTGGTTCTCATTTGTCCCCTTTGGATTAGGATATGTTGGTTCTCATTTGAGAATTTAGTTCTCATTGGGATGGTTCCCATTTGGTCAGCTGTAGCATTTTGTGTTGAGAATTCTCTGTATTTATGTTTGTTATTTGTGAGTTTTGTTGCAATATCAGGAAGCTAAATATCTAGGGAAAAAATGTTGGCTGCCAATGTACATGCTGGAGTGTGAGGAGAAATGGCTATTAATGAAAATTCCCATTTGATTGATAGGCCATGACATTTTAGATTATTTGTGTGGGGAATTCCCTATATTGTTTGTGTTTGGTTGTTTGTGAGTTTTTGTCTGGTGAGTTTTTGCACCTAAGTCTAAAGATTATTGTGATACTACTTGTCTGGAGTGTGAGGAAAAGTAGTGGTTGATGGTCCATAGCTTATTCTGAGCTATTGGTTCTTTTAAAATTCAGAACTCAAATGGTCGATCTGTAACTATAGAGTTAAAATATTGAGTCTAAAGCTCTCTGCTTCAGATAAACTCATTGTTATGGTATACAAAATGATCTGTGTTTGTATGATTTTTGATAAATGAGATCCTTCCACCCACACTGGAACCCCCACAGCCAGCAGGGTGAAGTGCCAGGTGGGGCCACAGCCTGGGGATGGACCCGACCAGAGGGGGGACTGGTGCATGCAGCCCACCCCTGAGCAGTATGCAGCAAGGGGGAAAAAACACCTACTGCTG
>NW_012150574.1:780608-782297 GCF_000956105.1 Propithecus coquereli | reverse complement strand
TCTCCCACAGACACACTCTGCCTGGATTTGTGGGATAGGTGACACAGGTGCTAGCTTGGCTACCACAAGTGGTGTACCATTTGGTTATAGGTAGCCTTAGTTCACTGTCTGAGCACAGAACAGCATGAGGAGTTGCCCAAGAACTCCAGTCTTTTTATCCTGATTACCTTTCAAATTTAGTCCAGACCCCAGATCACTTTAGTCAGCTGGTGTTGGAGCTACTCAGAACTCAGATTCCTACATCTGAAGCAGAGAATTTCCTTCTGACCATGGCTAGTCTAACTTCTCTGTGGATATACTTCTTCCCTGTATTGTATTCCCCTGTGACAAGGCAGCACTGAGTCCCAATACAAAATTCCACAATTGCTTCACTCTCCCTTCCCCATGTACATACATTCTCTTTATACCTGGCACTGTTGTGTTGGCTTCTGGGGCATGGCAGGGGGTGGTGGCAGAGGCAATGCAAGACTATATATTCTACCTTCTTCAGTGCCTCTTTTCTTGGTAAGATGTTAAAACCACATACTGTGATCATTCACCTGATTTTTTGTTCTTGTAAAGGTGTTTTCTTGCTTGGATAGTTGTTCAAATAGTTTTTCTTTGGGGGGATGATCACTAGAGGATTCTAACCTGTCATCTTGCTCTGCCCCAATACATCTATTCCAAAATCATTTTAAGTAAAAAATAAAAACTAGTGAAGTGCCTCCTAAAATTTAATAAGATATGTCTTCCAGACTGGCAATAATTAAAAAGATATAATCATGCCAAGTATTAATGAAGCTATAGAGAAATAGAAAGTCTCGTATACTGTTGGTGGATATATTCGGTGGTTAAATCATATTAGAAAACAAGTTGGAATTGTGTGATTAATTTGAATATATGCAAACTCTATTACCCAGCTGTGATGGGCAGAATTCCAGATGGTCCTCATGACCTTCAGTCCCTGACATTATGCCCATGATTATATTAACTCACATGGCAAAAGAGATATTAAATCTATATTTAAGGTTAATAATTAGTTGTTCCTAAGATAGATTATCTAGGTGAGCTATATGAAATCTCATGACCCCAGCTGATGACAGGAAAAAGAGAGATTCAAATCATGACAGCAATTCAACCTAGCTATGTTTCTGTTGCTAAAATGGAGAAAGTTCATTACAAGTTACTGTCAGTTGGCCTCCAGGATCTAAACAAGGCTCCTTGCTGACAGCCAGTAAAGAATATTAGAGAACTCACTCCTACCACCACCAGGAACTGAATTTGGCCAATAAACTGAAAAAAAATTAAAAGTAGCATCTTCCTCAGAGCATCCAAACAAAAGCCAAGCTCAGTAAATATATTTATTATGGTTTATGAGGCTCATAGCAGAGAACCTGAGTAAGTATACCCAGATTGCTGATCTGTAGAGCATTGGGATAAGAGATTTTTATTGACTTTGGCCACCAAGTTCATGATAATTTGTTACACAGCAATAGAAAATGAATGTATCAGGCATCCAATCTCTAAGTATATGCCAAAAAGAAATTTCTGAGCATGAAAATTATATGTACACATACTTTATATATATACCTTATGTATATTTAAATACATTAATGACATTATTCTAATACATAAAACATAAAAGGAAAATATCTATTAATAGTAAAATTATGATATATTCATTTAATGGAATATTTCTACAATGAAAGT
>NW_012150574.1:765626-768303 GCF_000956105.1 Propithecus coquereli | reverse complement strand
TTCATTCAGTATGATGTTGGCTGTGAGTGCATCATATATGGCTTTTATAATCTTGAGACATGTTCCTTCTATGCCTAATTTTTTGAGGGCTTTTATGATGAAAAGTGCTAGATTTCCTTGAATGGTTTTTCTGCTTCTATTGAGATGGTCATATGGTATTTGTTTTTGCTTCTATTTATGTGGTGAATAACATTTATTGATCTACATATGTTGAACCATCCTTGCATCCTTGGGATGAAACTAACTTGGTCATGATGGATTATTTTTTCATGTGCTGTTGAATTTGGTTTGTTAGCATGTTATTGAGGATTTGGGAATCTATATTCATAAGGGATATTGGTCTGTAGTTTTCTTTTTTGTTGTATCCTTTCCTAGCTTTGGTATCACGGCGAAACTGACTTTGTAAAATGAGTTTGGGAGGATTCCCAAATGGAAAACCATATCATGCTCATGGATAGGTTAAAATGTCCATACTATGCAACGTGATGTACAGATTCAATGCAATCTCCTTCAAAATGCCAACATCATATTTAACAGACCTAGAAAAAATAATTGCATGCTTCATTTGGAACTAGAAAAGAGCCCAAATAGCCAAAGAAATCTTAATCAAAAAGAACAAATCTGGAGGTATCACATTATCAGACTTCAATCTATGCTACAAGGCTGTAGTAACCAAAATAGCATGATATTGGCACAAATAAAAGAGCCATAGAAAATGGAACAGAACAGAGAACCCAGATATGAAACCATCCATCCACACACACCCAACTGATCTTTGACGAAGCAGACAGCAACGTACACTAGGGGAAAGAAGTATTATTCTATAAATGGTGCTAGGAAAATTGGATAGCCACATGCTGAAAAATGAAACAGGATTTATATCTCTCATCTTCCCCCAAAATTAATTCAAGATGAATAAAAGACTTAAATGTAAGACATGACCTTAAGAACTCTAGAAGAAAATGCTGGAAAAACTCTTCTAGATACTGGCCTAGACAAAGAATTTATGAAGAAGACCCCAAGGGCAATCATAATAACAATAAAAATAAATAAATGGAACTTTATTAAATTAAAATGCTTCTGTACAGCTAAGGAAATAATAGCAAATAGACAACCTACAGAATGAGAGAAAATATTTACCTGGTATATATTCAATAAAGGATTAATAACCATAATCTACAAAGAACTCAAATAATTAAGAAAAAAAATAACCCCATTAAAATGTGGAGAGTGGGCAAAAGTCATGAACAGAAGTTCTTCAAAAGAAGATAGACAAACAAGCAATAAATATATTAAAAAATGCTCAACATCACTAATCATCAGAGAAATGCAAGTTAAAACCACAATGAGTTATCACCTTACCCCAATTAGATTGGCTTTTATTAAAAACTCCAACAACAGTAGACGCTGGTGTGGATGCAGACAGAATGGAACACTTACACACTCTTAATGGGATTGTAAATTAGTACAACCTCTACGAAAAACACTATGTAGATTCCTCAAAGAACTGCAAGTAGACCTACCATTTGATCCAGCAACCCAACTACTGGCTATTTACCCAAAAGAAAATAAGTCATTTTATCAAATGGATACCTGCATGTGAATGTTTAATGCAGCAAAATTAACAATTGCAAAGACATGGAATCAACCCAAGTGCTCATCAATTCATGAGTGGATTAACAAAATGTGATATGCAGCCATGAAGAAGGATGAATTAAGGCCTCATGCATGACTTCGGAAGGACCTGAAGACCCTTATCCTAAGGGAAGTATCTAAAGAATGGAAAACTAAATGCCACATGTAATCACTATTTAATTGGAACTAACCGGTAAGGACACATGTGCACAGAGGGAAGTAAAGTTCAATGGAAATCAAGCATGGGGAGGGTGGAGGATGGGATGTTGAAATACCTACCTAGCAGGTATACCTAATAAGTATAGTGAACACTATCTGGGTGATGGGCACACATACAATTCTGACTCAAGCATAACAAAATTGATCCATGTAAACAAAAACATTTGTACCTCTGTAATATTTTGAAATTAAAAAAAAAAATCCATGGTCAGACCACACTGATTTGAGACTGCTCAATAAATAGATAATGAATCTGGCCAGTATACAATTACCACATACTATCTATCTATCTATGAATGAATGAATGAGACAGAGTATCACTCTGTTGCCCGGGCTAGAGTGCCGTGGCATCAGCTTAGCTCACAGCAACCTCAAACTCCTGGGCTCAAGAGATTCTACTGCCTCAGCCTTCCAAGTAGCTGGGACTACAGGCATGCACCACCATGACTGGCTAAGCTTTTCTATATGTATTTTTAGTTGGCCAGCCAATTTCTTTGTGTTTTTGTTTGTTTGTTTGTTTTTAATATGGACAGTGTCTAACTCTTGCTCAGGCTGGTCTCCAACTCCTGAGCTCAAACAATCCACCCACCTTGGCCTCCCTGAGTGCTAGGATTACAGGCGTGAGCCACCTAGTCACATATTTTATTTAATCACTTCTTAACTCATTCTTGTATATGAAGCTATTTTACTTCCAAAATACAGCATCCCCCCTCAACCCCTTCTTTGCTTCTAAATATCTCAAGTTGTTATATAAGTTTATGGAAATAACTGTCTTAATTCATTATATTTATACTGATTTAAATAATGGAATTGTGCTAATGAA
>NW_012150574.1:750622-752411 GCF_000956105.1 Propithecus coquereli | reverse complement strand
GATATCAGTTGATGGAGATCGAATATTTTCTTATGGAGGTGACTTTTCTCTCTGGTCTTTCATGTTTCCTGTGTTCTTTCGCTGATTCTTTCTCATCAGGTTACTTTGTCTAGGACTGGAGTTGCTATGACTGGTTTATGAACTTAATTTTGGGATTCCAAAGGGATATTCCTTGGCAGAGCTGAAAAGATGTGCATTGGTCTTGTGCCGTCTTTGTGAGGTTTTAGCCTGTTGGTTTATATCTGGACTGTTGCCTGCTCCTTCTGCTTACAGAGATTAGTAAGTTTCTTTCCCTTGCTTAGATTCCCAGGAGTTGGGTCACTTTTGTGTGTGTGACTCTGCTATCGACTACTTGGTTGAGGTGGAGGTGCTGGGTTTAGCTATGAGGTTGCTCTCTCTTTTGTTTCTCGTATTTTGCATGGAGGAGTCAGTTGTCAAGGTATTCCAGAACCTTTGTATTGAGCTCTAAAACCCCGAGTGGGACATACAAGAGCCTGAGTCTTTGGGAAATGTTTTGCCACTCCCAAGTGCTACTTGAGCCTTGTTACCACTTAAGATGTGGTGAGAAGAGCAGCAGGAATCAGCATGCCTGAGACAGAATACTTCAGAAATTGCTTGATCTGTAGCTAGGAGAGAGCTGCTAATATGTTATTCAAGGCTCATTAGACACTCTTGCAAAGGAATTCCTGATGGGTGTGTCAATTGGTGCAATTGCTAAGGACTCTGGTAGAGATTTTCCTTCCCAGACCACTAGCCTCTAAGATGACAACGGCCTCAACATCAAGGGCAAGCTTTTGTGTTTTGGTCTTGTTAGATGATCAAAACCGATCAGCTGTATCACGTCAACAAACTGTCCCCTTTTGCTTAGATCCAAGGTCATACAGATTCAGGCTAGTCCTATGGGGAAAATATTTTTTCTCCTTTCTCCCTACTTTCAGGGGTGGGCTCTGTCCTGGAGGGGTGTGGGAGGGGCGTTGGCTGAGATTATCGCAAGGCCCAGCCTGGAAAATGTCTTCTCTCATTTCTTTTCTCCTCTGAGGGTTGGTTTTTACCTGCCAGAGGGAGAGATAACTCCCCAGACTGGGGGAAAGGCACTTCCTGGGGCTACCTGGCATCTCAGCTCAAGAAGTGTCTACCCTTATTATTCCACCCCTTCAAGGGCAGGGTTATCTAGTTGGTAAGAAGTATACACTTCAGGGCTGCTAGAGAAGCCCTGACCAAGGCCCCTAGGGACCCAGACCAGAAAGCAGCCTGTCCCGCTATTCCTCCCCAGCAGATGTGGGGTCAGACCCTTTGCTACACAATATCAGTGGTCTGACTGCAGTCAAGGGCCATCCACCACCTCTACAGGGTCACAGTCCAGAGAACAGCTTCTCTTGTTCCTCCGCACTACCAAGGGTGGGAAATTGATTCTTTGGAAGGAGGTGCCGATTACCAAATGATGGCAAAAATGAGGCTGAAGGACCCTGCTGGGAAAACAGCCTCCTTCATTCTCTACTTGGCCCTTTCCATTGTGGAGACTGTCCATTTGGGTAGCAGCTCTGGCTACCAAGTCGCAGCAAAGAGTTGACCACATGTCTCAGCTTGAAAAGCAGCCTCCTTGGTCACTAGACATTCTCAGGGGTGTGTGCTCTCTCCTTGGTGCAAAATAGCCCAGCTGTGGAGATTCAACACTCAGGCTGCTGCAGTATTGGGTTTCTGATACACACACACAGACTTATACACTCACAGAAAGAGAGTAAAAAGGAAGAAGAAAAGAAAGAGAAGAAAAGAAAGAAAGAAAGAAATA
>NW_012150574.1:747753-749167 GCF_000956105.1 Propithecus coquereli | reverse complement strand
GTTTACTTTTTCATAGAAAAAACTTTTTGTTTTGTTGATCCTTTGTATTGTTATTTTTGGTTTACATTTTGTTTAATCCTGTTGTAAACTTTGTAATTTCTTTCCTTCTGCTGACTATGGGTTTGATTTGCTCTTTCTCTAGTTCCTTGAGATGTGACATTAAGGTTTTTAATTTGTGATCTTTCTGTGTTTTTTGTTGTAGACATTTAAGGCTATGAACTTTACCCTTTGGACTGAGTTTGCTGTATTCCATAGTTCTTGAAATCTTGTTTCTTCTTTGCCATTCAGTTCAATGAACCTACTGATTTCCATGTTGATTTCATCATTGACCCAAGGATCATTCAGTAACTGGTTTTTTAATTTCCATGACTTAGTTGTAGATTTGAATGTTTCTCTTGGAAGTGATTTTTAGTTTTATTCCAATGTGGCCTGTGAAAATACATGGTATGGTTTTGATTTTTATTAATTTTTTAGACTTGTGTTGTGGCCTAGGATATGATCAGTCTTGGAAAATGTCCCATGTGCTGATGAGAAGAATGTATATTCAGTATTTTGGCGTAGAATGTTGTGCATTTTTCTGTCAAGTCCATTCATTCTAGAGTTCCATTTAAGTCCAGTGTTTTGTTGTTTTTGTTTGCTTTTTTCTTTTAGCTTCAATGATCTGTCTAGTTCTGTCAGGGGGGTGTTGAAGTTCCCATCAATTATGATTCTATTATTTGTTTATTTTCTTACATATAGTACAATTTGTTTAATAGCCTGGGACTTCCTGTGTTTCGTGCCTATATGTTTAGAGTTGTTATTTATTTTTGTTGAATTGCTTCTTTTACCATTATGTAATGACTATCTTTGTCTTTTTCTACTATTGATTATTTAAAGTCTGTTTTATCTGATATGACAATGGCTAAAACTACTTGCTTTTGATTTCCATTTGCTTGCAGTATATATTTTTCCATCGTTTACTTTGAGTCTGTGTGACTCCTTGTGAATTAGATGTGTTTCTTGGGGACAGCATATACTTAGGTTGTAGTTTTTAATCCATTCAGCCAATTTATATCTTTTGAATGGGACATTAAGACTGTTCACTTTCAGTGTTAGATTTGGTCTGTGGTATATATACTGTTCTGTTCATAATGTTAGATGATATCTTGTTTTGCCTTCCCTCTTTAGCTATTGTTTTATAAGAGCTGTGAGTTTTAACTTTTGAATGTTTTTACACTCCAAGAAGGCTCCTCTGTAAGTGGGCATGCACCTGTAACTTCCAGTCCTCTCCTTGAAAGCAGTGGGAGTGGCTCCTTCTAGTCCATTATCTTGTCCCTATCCTCTCCAGACATAGTTCTAAAAGCCTGAGAGGTTTTCTACAAAGGATGAGAACAGTTGATTAGAGGCTGAGGAAGGTAGCATGTGGACAACCAAA
>NW_012150574.1:745256-747703 GCF_000956105.1 Propithecus coquereli | reverse complement strand
ATTTCCCTCTGTATTTCCTCCTTGACCCAGGAGTTACTCAACAATAGATTGTTTAATTTCCATGACTTTGTGAGGTGGCGAGTATTTCTGTTGGAATTGAACTCTAATTTCATACCACTATGGTCCAAGAAAGTACACGGTATAATTTCCATTTTTCTGAATTTGTTGAGGTCTGATTTGTGGCCTAGTATGTGATCAATTTTGGAGAAAGTTCTGTGGGCTGATGAGAAGAATTCAGCTTTATTTTCATGAAATGTTCTGTAGAGATCTCTCAGATCCTTTTGTTCAAGAGCTCTGTTTGAGTCCATTATTTCTTTGCTTATTTTCTGTTTGGAAGATCTGTCCAGTTCATTCAGTGGAATGTTGAAATCCCCTGTTACTATGGTGTTATTGTTTATCATGTTGTTTAGATCAGACAAGGTTTCCTTTATGTAACTGGGTGCTCGTGTATTGGGTGTATAGATATTATGGATTGTAAAATCTTCTCGGTGGATCTTCCCTTTCACCAATATATAGTGGCCATCTTTGTCCTTTTTGACATTTGCTATTTTAAATCTTATGTTATCTGAAACTAGTAGAGCTACCCGTGCTTTCTTTTGACTTTCATTTGCCTGGATGATAGTTTTCCATCCCCTGACCTTTAATCTGAAGGCATCTTTGTGGATTAGATGCATTTCCTGTAGACAGCAGATACTAGGCTTGTGGATTTTTATCCACTCTGCCAGCTTGCATCTCTTCAGAGGACAATTCAGGCCATTCACATTTATTGAGAGGATTGAGATTTGTGTAAGATATCCATTCATATTGTTGGGTGAAATCCTGTTGTTTTGTTTTGCTCCTTGAGCCATCATGAAGTCCACATTCTAGGCTTTAACTCTTGAATGATTTTACTTTGAAGAGTGTCTATTATGCTGTTCAGTGTGTAATGCAGGACTGAGTACTTCCTGTAGGCCTGGTGTGATCTTTGCACAATGCATCAGTGATCGCTTGTCTGGGAGGGACTTTATTACTCCCTCGTAGATGAAGCTTAATTTTGCTTGGTAAAGAATTCCAGGTTGGGCATTATTCTGTTTTAGTAGATTAAGGATAGGTACCCAGTCCCTTCTGGCTTGTAGGATTTCAGTTGAGAAATCAGCAGGTAGTCTGATCGGCTTTCCACTATAGGTTATTTGTTGCTTTCATCTCACTGCTCGAAGAGTTGCTTCTTTCGTGTTTACTTTGGTCAGTGTAATAATTACATGACGTGATTGCCTTTTCACATTGAGTCTCCCAGGAGTTCTGTGTCCTTTTTGTATCGGATATCCAGATTTCTGGCCACGCCTGGCATATTTTCCTCCAGTATTCCATGAAATAAGTTTTCCAGCCCTTGCGTATCTTCTTCTTCTCTCTCTGGAAGACCGATGATCCTAAGATTTTGTTTCTTTACACAATCCCATATTTCTTGTAAGTTTTGGTCTTGTCTCTTGTTTCTGAGTTCTTTTTCTTCATCTGATTTGTTCAGCACATAGACATTATCTTCAAGCTCTGAAATTCTTTCCTCTGCATGATCCGTTCTGTTCTTGAGGCTTTCCACTGTGTTTTGAAGTTCCTTGAATTCCTCCTTCATTGACAAGATTTCTGTTTGGTTTTTCTGTACTATTTCAATTTCTTTAGAGAATTTTTTATTCATTTCCTGGATTGTTCTTGTGGCTTCTTTATGCTGGGATTCTATTTTCTCTTCAATTCCGTTGAGTTTCTTTACAATCCATAATCAGAATTCTTCCTCTGTCAGTTTAATCGTATCATGTACATTGATATCAGTTGATGGAGATCGAATATTTTCTTATGGAGGTGACTTTTCTCTCTGGTCTTTCATGTTTCCTGTGTTCTTTCGCTGATTCTTTCTCATCAGGTTACTTTGTCTAGGACTGGAGTTGCTATGACTGGTTTATGAACTTAATTTTGGGATTCCAAAGGGATATTCCTTGGCAGAGCTGAAAAGATGTGCATTGGTCTTGTGCCGTCTTTGTGAGGTTTTAGCCTGTTGGTTTATATCTGGACTGTTGCCTGCTCCTTCTGCTTACAGAGATTAGTAAGTTTCTTTCCCTTGCTTAGATTCCCAGGAGTTGGGTCACTTTTGTGTGTGTGACTCTGCTATCGACTACTTGGTTGAGGTGGAGGTGCTGGGTTTAGCTATGAGGTTGCTCTCTCTTTTGTTTCTCGTATTTTGCATGGAGGAGTCAGTTGTCAAGGTATTCCAGAACCTTTGTATTGAGCTCTAAAACCCCAAGTGGGACATACAAGAGCCTGAGTCTTTGGGAAATGTTTTGCCACTCCCAAGTGCTACTTGAGCCTTGTTACCACTTAAGATGTGGTGAGAAGAGCAGCAGGAATCAGCATGCCTGAGACAGAATACTTCAGAAATTGCTTGATCTGTAGCTAGGAGAGAGCTGCTAATATGTTATTCA
>NW_012150574.1:730019-732186 GCF_000956105.1 Propithecus coquereli | reverse complement strand
TGGAGGCCATATTTCTTACTGTTGAACTGGGATTTTACAGATATACAAATGGAGGAGGCTACAATGATCCATATGGTGATGGACTAGAGTTGGAAACATTAGTATGAACTCATATTTAGCTTAATATAGATATAGATGAGTACATATGGAAATATTTGTATACATTTGTACAAACATGGGTGAATATACACACATCATACAAATCCTCACTGTGTCACCTGATAGGGTCTATAAGCTGTGACACCTCAATAGTAATGAGCGCACCTAGCATTCAGATTTGGGTTTCTAATCCATTCTCCAATGAATGTAACCATGATTCCTTGGAGAAATGGCTGATACTAGAATTGAGGAAGGGCATATACAAAGTGAACCTGGAACGTTTTGTAGTGCCAGAAAGCAAGGAAGTACTTGCATTGATGGGAGTATGTCGAAGGGATACAACAGCCAATTGAAAATGTTCCCAATGGCCAAAGGTAAAATAATATGAGAATGAAATAAACTAGATTGGATTATAACCCAATGCAAATAACCCAAATGTAAAAAATAAGTATTCATGAATCCATATTGATAAAAATAAATGATCAAATTAATTAAGAAGAGGCAAATCTGCTATGAAGAATAATTATAAATAATTTACACATATACTCCACTCTGAAGGAGAGACAGCATAATTCCCCACACTGGGCCATGTATGCTATCTTTCTTCCAATGAGTAGTGGTTGGAAAGGGAGGAAAAAAGAAAAACTATGGACAAAACTCACAACACTACCTCAGCCAACTGATCAAGATCAACATTAACAGTGATAAATCATGTTGATGGTAGTATACATAATATAATAAAATGGCACTTTATCTCTGTGGTCTTCCTCCCAAACCCCATATCTCCTGTGTATTCATGAGAAAAACATCAAATTCTAATGGAAAGGCATTCTACAAAGTATCTGACCAGTACTTTTTAAAACTTTCAAAAACAAGGAAAATTGGAGAAACTGTCACAGCCCAAAGCATCCTAAGAACACATCATAATTACATGGAATATGGTAGCTTGGATGAGATCCTGGAACCAAAAAAAGTCATCATGTAAAAACTAATAAAATTTGAATACTAGGGGTTTTAGTTAATGACTGTGTCAATTTTCATTCATTAGTTATAATAAGAAGTGTAAGACAGGTACCATACTAAAATAAGATGTTTTCTTTTTGAAAAGAGGGGAATGTTGGGGACAGTACAGGGGAACTCATAAGCTCACTATGTATAGATGTGGACAAGTGTCACACTAGGCAGAGAGCATGGTTCTTTATTAACTTGTTCCTACTAATATAACATACCTTTTTCTTGATCTTAATAGACAACAAGATGCCTCTTAAAGACATGTAGCAGTACTGTTGGGTTTTACAGGTATAAACAGTTTAAATAGGAAAATTGTTTCTAAGACTTTCCTCTGAAATCATATCATGTTTTTAAACCAGGTTTCTGAAAGTGGATACTTGCACACAGTTGTATGAGTAATCCATGTGATACTTGTTAAAAGGTAAATTCCTTGGCCTTCCCACAGTTTTCTTGAATCAGAATCTCCATGGGTTCTCTTTTAAACCACTGGATATTATCCTAGGCTGTACATTGGAGTTACCCACCAAGATTGAAAAATAGCCATGTCTGGGTCTCACCCAACAGTGTCTGATTTAATTGGTCTGGAGTGTGGCCTGGGCATTGCATTGTTTAAAACACTCCACAGGTGATAATAATGTGCAGCTAGGATTAAGACCACTTTTCACAACATCTCTCCAGATAGTTCTCAGGCATATAGTTCAGAAACTACTGCTTTTAACCAATTACTAGACTGCTTTTCTGAACCAGGTGATCTTGACAAATGTGCTCTATCAGGGCTCTGATCTGCAAAAGACGAGTGGACTCCGTGAATTTAAATATCAGTGTCGGGGCCGGGCGCGGTGTTTCACGCCTGTAATCCTAGCACTCTGGGAGGCCAAGGCAGGCAGATCGTTTGAGCTCAGGAGTTCGAGACCAGCCTGAGCAAGAGCGAGACCCCATCTCTACTAAAAATAGAAAGAAATTGGCCAAACAACTAAAAATAGAAAAAATTAGCTGGGCATGGTGGCGCATGCCTATAGTCCCAGCTACCTGGGAGGCTGAGGCAGGAGGGTCGCTT
>NW_012150574.1:727170-728649 GCF_000956105.1 Propithecus coquereli | reverse complement strand
AACAACACAACAAGGAAAATACTATTGCAATTGCCATTTTATAGAGAAGGCAACTGAGGTGTAGAGATTTTGACAAATTCCTCACAGCACAATGCAGGTAGAATAGGAACACAATGAACCTGACTCTAAAGCTTCTCTGTTTTCTCTTTAGGACACTCATGGTAGAATTATGCCCCTTACTACTCAATACCTTTTGTTACAATTTTTTGAGTATGCAACATTTCTCTACAATATTTTAAGTACTATGAGGTCCAGGCACGTTTCCCCTTCTATTATGCCATTAGTGCCCAATATATAGAGCTTTTCAAAGAGTAAACTTTTAAAAAGAATGAACACATGAAAAATAGATAAATGAAAGAATAAATGAGAAAGTTACTGTCAGTTCATATGAAGACTTAATGTAAATATCATCTTGGATCCAGGAAGAAAACTTATTTAGTTGCTGATTGGCCAGTGGAGTCTCCGGCCACTTATTCTACATTTCATGATGTGTTCTGCAATTGTCTGGTACACTAGACAAGATGTTATGATGTACTTGGCTTCCTTTGTGGAATTAATTCTACCTCTAGCATTTGAGATTACTATGAGGCAATTATCACATTTGGAAGCTTTGAAACAAATACAAGTCTAGCTGCAAAATAAAACAGATATGTTTGCCATGTCTGCTAAGATGAACTTTCTTCAATATATACTATAAGGCCATTGTACATACATCCTTCCCATTTCTAACAAATTTGCCACCTGCATCCAAAAATACAGAAGAGTGAATGCCAATTGAATTTGTTAAGCTGATGCATGACAGTCTTCTCTAGGTATTCACCAAGTCAAAGCATTCGTTTTTATTTTCTGTTGTTTATTCATTCATCTATTCATAGAACATTTTAAACAGGGAGTAGGTACATAAAGGTGACATGGTCAGATGTAGTTTTTGAAAGTATGAGAGATAAGTGAACAGGGCAGATAACTGACATTTCCACTGTATTCATCAGGGAATAGGTCGTCATTTAAATGCTAATTGAAGCAGAGTTGTACTTTGAAATCTACACTTCTCAGGACAAATTTTTCAGAAACAGAATGTGGAAAAAGAGAAAGTTACTGATACAAAATATGATGTATATGTATTATAAAGTTTTTAAAAGTCTTCTTCCTTCCCTGAAATGAGGTCTTTAACTTTCTAACAGTTGTAAATAATCTTAGGCTGAGCAGTGCCCTACAGGGCAAATATGCAGCAGCCAGCATTGCAACGCTGTGGAGGCCAAAGGAGAGTGATTTATCTCTTACTGTTTCAAGAGGTAAATAGAGGTGATTATCAATCTGTACCTTTCAGCACACTTGAGGCAATTAGAATTCATCCCCATAGGGAATACTCTGTATGCAGGATAACAGCTTTTTAAATAATTATGAGGAAGAATATCTCAAAAAATACAAAAGGGGCAATTGTAAAGGACAAACTTATTTCAATTATTATATTAATAGCTT
>NW_012150574.1:725478-727120 GCF_000956105.1 Propithecus coquereli | reverse complement strand
CCCTCTTATGGGCCCCTATACTTTCATCAAAATGATTAAAACTGTACATGTCTAATTATCTGAAGTTTCCCCTAGATGAAAGTATGGATACAAATGAAGCCACCAGGTACTAGGGAGTGAGTAAACCAGGTGAGAGGCAAGAGGAGGCGGGTAGCCCTCTGAGAGGGAGGGAAGAACAATGAGCGTAGGGATTGTCATGTTTCCCTTTGCTTCTGGTGGTTCCACTTGTGGTAAATACTCTCCACAGTGACCTTTCTGCATTAGCCCCTGCTGAAACTATCAGTTGATACCAAAATTAATCAAAGAAAATGAATTTTCCAGAAGGGAAGGGAAGAGCGATCACAAAGATTTTGCTCTTCTGCAAGAGAGCAGCCCCATCCCTTATTCCATAGATTTCTTCCTACTGCCTCATTTCTCCTTAAAAGAATTAGTCAAGTCAAATTGATGCTATTTGTTAGGACATTGACATAAGTAAATGAGAAACTTTGCAACAGAGTTGATCGATAGCTGAAATTATTGATGGAAATGAGATTTCTTCAGAAGAAAACATACTATTCTATATAATATCCTATTTAGATCTGTAGCAGTTTAGCATTTTCAATACTTTTCTCTGGAATTGGGTACCCGACATTGAAAACCCCACAATTTAGTGATAGAATTTGATTCGGTGCTAACCTGGCAAGGTAGTAATTATTGCTTTGCAAAGATGAAACAATTTTGTTTTTGTTTTCTGGGATATAAAATGAACAAAAAAGATAGTATAAACTCAATAGGAGTTGGAGGAAATACTGACACGTTATGATAAATCATTATGTGAGACAGAAAGCAAGGCACAGCCATGAAATCTTTTCTAAATTCTTTTATTTGTGTTGAGAAGCTATTTGGTTTGCTTTGATACATTGCTAATGTAGTGTGGAAATGGATTCACTAGATTTATAAGGCATCATCTGGATACCTGTAAAAGAGGAGAAAACTCCCTAGGAATCACTTCAGTGTCATTTAGGAAGCCCAATTAATTGAAGAGGTTAAGGAGACAAGCCTTGCCTTTTGGCAGTTCTTTGTGTTCGGGATTGCTCAGACTTTCTTGACCCTTTCACATAGATATCAATTGTTCCATTAGATGTTAACAGGGATCCAACCATAGGGAGCTAATTACAGAATGGGAGACATTAGTGTCCCTGTCACCTGTCTGGGCTGGCTGAAGGCATCTAAAGGTCACTTGTAAACATCATGACAACTTTTAAGAGGTCTAAGGATGCTTGTAACATCTGGATTTACAAGCCTCTTTTTCACACATGACCCACTGGTTAAATAGAAAGAGAGAGAGAAAAAAAAGAAATGTGATTAGCTTTTAAAAATGGCAGTATAATGAGGCTTCAGTGGGGCAAGAAACAACTTTATGTCCATAACAGGGAAAAATTTAAATGAAAATTAATCGTAAATATACTAACCTCTTAAAAATTAAAACCTAAGAAATTTTGTCAGATGTGAGTACAAATATATTTTGCTTCAAAAGGCAAAATAATTTATTCAACTTCACATTTTCCGTTTTACAAATGCTTTTTAAATGCCTGTTTATAGATATAATATTAAAAATCAATTCAATTATAGACTACTAGAGTCAAAAAGGGACCTTCAAAGT
>NW_012150574.1:717715-719546 GCF_000956105.1 Propithecus coquereli | reverse complement strand
ACCTGACCCAGTAGACTCAAAACTTGCTCTGTGCTTTGTAGGATAATGAAGAGTTATCCTAGGAGGAAAAAAGCCATTATTGTATGTGAATACTGTTCACTTATATAAGTAAAAGATTATAATTTTTCCTTACTAGCTGAAAGAAATTGAATCTAAAGTATAGGCAATATATCTATAATAATTGGAGCTGAGGTTATTTCTAAAAAGGAATATGGGTATTAGATTTTACTTATGCTTTCTATGTATGTAGATTGAATTAACTGTCTAATTGTCTGTGTATACACTACATAGAACCTGCCCTTAACAAAGACATAATGCGGATACATGTGGTATTTGGCCTGGCTCAATCTCCTTTAGAGTGATCACTTATTTCCTTCAAAGTTGCTGTAGTACGTTCAGGGTTTTCAATATAGCAGCTTCCTGTGCATTTTCTCAGCAGCAGCGCCTCATGCTAATCATGCCCCTCACTTCCTGTGCTTGTCCAATGACTGCATTATCTCCAAAGAGGAGTTAATTTTCATAATAGCAGGATGCTGTTTGCTGAAAATGCTCAGTGCATTATATCTCAGATACTGTACTTTTATATTTAATAAATGTCTAATGGCACAACTCTCAGGTATTGTATTAACAAAAGGTTTGTGAACAAAAGACATTTTGGTGTATAAATTATACAGGGTTAAGTGGCCTTCTCTGTCACCAAGCCATGCTTTACTACTAACCTTATATTACAAGTGAAAAAATATCAGTTAAGACCAACCCTTCTTAGGAGAATGGAAATTTGTATCGTTTTTGTTGCTTGTTTGTTTGTTTTTCCTAGAAAGGATTACTCCTCTCACATGAACCATGTAAGGTGCTTTTCTTCCTTGGAGACTGCACCACCACTCAAGGCATTGCGGCTTGGGGTGTGTTGCAAATTTCACTTTATTAGCATAGAGGGAAGAGTGAGGTCTTTTAAATATTTTCTCATTAGTAAATCTAACTGCATAGTGTTGTGCAGACATGACAATATTGATGTAGATTTTACATCTTTGCAATTAAGGACCCTTGTGAATCATGAATCTTACATGAATCTATTCTAATGATACCCATAGAGAAATACAAACACTTTGCATAAATCAGTATAAACAGATATTTTGGTAGAAATCATCTTTTTTTAGTTTAAAAAAATTTTAAAAGTGAGATTGGGGGCTACAGATAAACTCACTTCAGAATGCCTGAGATTAAGCTCTTTGTTTGATTTGGCAAACTATTTCCTCAATGCTCATTTTTGGTATAAGAAAAAATCCGCACAATCCTTATTGGGAGTCTCTTCTATGGCCCTTTTATAAGTCTCTTTATACTTTATTTCTCTGCTGCTTCTTAAGAAATGTGACTCTTAGATCAATAGAAGTGTGAAGTCACTGGAGCTGCTTGTTCTTGCTTTCCTGCACCTGCTCATAGGTATGTGTTTGTTTCCTTATATACTAAACACTATGTCATTGTTTGGCTCACATAGACAATGATGCTGTAGCTTTCATGTTGCAACTCCTCCCTTAATGCTCCCACGCATGGAGGAGGTGCCGCTGGTAAGAGGAGAGGTTAGGTAAAGTGCTGCAACATCTGACAGTGAGAATTATCTGGGCACATCGAATTTTGTGGCTAGAAAATCATCTCCTTTCACCCCTTCTTTCAACTCTTTTGGTTGATGGAGTACAAAGACTTAATTTATTGCCAGTACATCTTTAATATTTTTCTACTGCTTATGAAATCTCTATATTATAGTTTCCTTATCCTTAAGGAAGGAATAATAAAAGCTCTTACCTCAAGCAGTTTTCTGTAAGGATCAAATGTG
>NW_012150574.1:715563-716690 GCF_000956105.1 Propithecus coquereli | reverse complement strand
TTCGTTAAATTTTTGTTTATTGATGTTTTAATATATATCTCCTTAAAAGTTTTCTATATTGCTTACAATAAAGGACATTTGAAATAAGACCACTTTAAATGTTAAGTTCAAATATTATATGGAGGGAATGGGACATAAATATGCCAATGCTTTAACTAATAGTTACTGTAATTGAAGATAAATTCAGTTCTGTAGTCTTGGCAGCTTGGGCTTAAGGGGAATGGTAACAGGTTATAAGGAGTCTGTTCAGTATTTTCAAAGTTTTCCTATATCTGATTCAAGGCCCTGAAGGCTAACAGTTGCCTTCAACAAGTTGGATCAGGGATAGTTGCTCTATAAATCTACTTCCTTAAGTGTTTTCTGTTGGAGGACATCTGCCATAAAAGCATGGTAGAATTTCATTAAATATAACTAAGTTGGGCTACATGTTTTTCAAAACATTTGTCCAGTTTGCCACTGTTAGTGTGTTTCCTTATAAAACATTCAACTATAAATTGGAATTTGATCTATCACCCACCAATGACCAAACTGAATACATAATGCAGTATTTGGAGCTAAGGAATTATTTTTGGATAGCTGGTGTATCAACAAACTAATTCTGTTCATTTATTTAGTATTTTACAATACTTCACAAAATGCTTTGGAATATATTTCTATGTCACTTTTATAAACACAGATGAAATATATTAGAAAGAGCTCTGAGCTAGCACTTAGATTATTTGTGTTCAATTTCTGCCCACCACAGCCTTATGATGGCTCCACCTGTTTCCAGTAACTTGTCTTTCCTGACTCGACCTTCAACAATGATTCTGCAGATAGACTTCTGCAAGTTAGCATACATTTTGCTTTTTAATTTTATGATAATTATATTCCCAGAAGGGAATGCTGGTGTAAGCCATTATAAAAACAAAAAATAATAAGTTAGTAGCCAACCATAAAAAAGCCTAAAATGTGTCTCATTTCCCTGAGTATCTTTTCAGTCAATGCAGAGCCTACTACAAATACTGGTATGGAATCCCTTATTCTTCTGATCTTAGTTGCTCACCTCCCCTCTTGAAACCCTAGTCCTCTGTACTCCTGGTTCTACTCTGGAGGCAAGTGGAAAACTTATATAGAACTTAATTTCT
>NW_012150574.1:713194-715513 GCF_000956105.1 Propithecus coquereli | reverse complement strand
CTAGACATGGTCATGCAGGGCTAACACCAGGAAAATCCCAGGAAAACTAGACAGCCCTAGAAAAGCCAAGATGGTTGGTCACTGCAGAGTGAATTGGAAGTCCATAGTCTTAGTAATCAATACCCAGAATGGCAGAACTAGATGAGGCAAGCAAAGTCAAGTGATAAGTGTGCTAAATTTAGAAATTAAAGGAAAGGTGGGCAATTCAGGTGGTGAGATGAGTTAGAGATGGAAGTGTAGGCAAGAGAGTCAAAATTCTCAATAATTCAAAAATCTGTTAGGCTAAAGGAGTAGATAATACACACGTACAATGTTGCACGGTGAATGATAATAAATTCCCTAACTGAGAAATAGAACAAGTATCATGAGGATTTGCAGAATACAGAATTGCCTGCTGCAGTGATACGAGCAAGGAGACATTCAAACTGAGATGTTAAAGCATGACTGATTTGCCATTAAGCAGGTTTGGAAGAAAGCAGAAAGAAGATGCAATATTGGAAAGTACAGGGGATGTGCAAGGTACACATAAGTTAAACACCAGATATGTCCTTCCATTTAGGTGGAATTTGAAGGTGAGATAGAGTTGTTAAAGACTGCATCTGGAATATACTTTGGGATTAGTCTTTGATATCAGAATCAGCATTTCATATTGTATTCATCGAAAATCAGCGAACCAATCATTTGAAAGATTTTGATCAGGAAAATGGGTAATGAAGTCAAGCTATGCTTCAAAGAAATTATTCGGACAATGGTAAGCTTTGGAAAAAGGAGTCATAGAGTGGATACATAGAGTCCTGCAGTCATAATGATAACTTCTCAGAAATGGGAAGAGACAAAACTAGAGGGAGTGAGAAGAGGATGGAAATGATGGGACAGTGAAAAGATTAGAATTCAAGGCAGTATGGCATAATGGGATAAAGTAAGGTTTGTGAGGTAGATCTCAGATGATTTTATTGATCATTGGCTTACTGGCAACATGGGCTCAGGAAGAAATATCAATCTTGTCAAGCTTTGGATTCTCATCTATTAAATAAGGATAAAATTATCCACATCAGAAGCCTGCTTTAAAATATCAAATATGACAACAGATGTGTAATATCCATATTACAATGTCCAGCACCTAAACCTTTATTGAATGATGACAATAATACTATAACAGAAATTGCCAGTTACAGATGGGAGTCAAGGGTAAAGGATTAAAATACTGTCATAATTTTTTATTAGAGTTATGCAAGGGTTCCCCAAAAGTTCATGATATAGTTATTAGGGTTCTCCCTCTGTGGTTATAAATAATTTACCTGGCTTCAAATCCATCTTTTCCAGATTTTAGCCCTATAAACTTGAAAATTCATCTAATTTCTTCAGTGACTATATTGGGGAAGGAGGTCAGTGTATAAATGCAAATATATTTCACTTACTAGTTGGTAAATGGCCTACAGAATGTTTATATTCTTAAATATTTCTTTAGGACTGTATTTTAGTGTTAGGCATGTCAAAGAAACAAATGAATTACCCTCTAGAGAAATTGACTCTCGATTATGTCTAATATGAAATAGATGATAAGGTTATGATACAGTGTATGACTGGTGGTATGAATACAATCCAGGATATGCTCAGACAAGAAAGATTGTCCTCTGGGATGGGTATTCCCATGGGCAGGTTCATGGGAGATGCAGAACTTGAGTAGTAGTGCATGGTAGGTTTTGTTTGATGGAATTCTTATAAAGGAATCTGTAACAGTATTTGGATTCTGATCCAAGCCTTGGTCTGTGATAAAGGCCCCTGGAACCTTTTCATTTTCCAGAATCTCGAACTGCTTGGAGATTCTGGTGATTGGGATTTGCATATTAAGGTGTAAAGTGGGACCAAGACTTTTCCAGGAGCAGCCACTCGGCACCAAGTTGTAAAGATGTCTTGAATGGTGGCAATTGGAGAGACCTAATGATCCAGGCTAAATGGAAAATAAACATAAATGTAGTACAAAACCATTCCCAAGAAATGTTGGTGTTAAAAGGAGTTCATTTTCCATGCCACATTGGTCCTCTCTGAGGATGATTAAAAAGAAAAAAAGGCAAACTGAAGACATTCTGTGCTCCCCATGCAGCCCATAGTAAGATTTGAGAATATCAGTGCTCACAATGGAATTTCCATAATGACTAGAGAATATATGTCCATATGGCTTGGGCATGTCCCTCAGGCAATAACTCTTAGAAGGAAATTGTAAGTGCACTAAGGGGCATCATTAACAATGATATTCTCTTAACCTTACAGCAATGCATTTCAGTTTATGGAACTTATACCGACATTTACGGACCTTTG
>NW_012150574.1:690526-701154 GCF_000956105.1 Propithecus coquereli | reverse complement strand
TCTACTTAAAATAGGTAAACATACTGGATTTGTTTGTTTTGATGGTTGATAGCTTGATTTATCGGCATTTGTCCATCTCTTATGTAATCTTGTATTGTTTTCCTGTTGTTAAGTGATTGTTATAGTGAAACCTAATCAGAAATAGAAAGATCATGAGATACAAAATAATCTAAGCCAAAATGAAGTCATCTTATTTCTAAAAAAAGTTTTTCTTACAAAATTTAGTTGATTAATTTATTTTTAGAAGTCAAGAAAGGAATTAAAATGTTTTAATTTTTGTCCTTGAAATTTGCTTTCCAGTGGCTAATAACCAAAGTTATACCTTTGGACTTTCTGTTCATATATTATGTTCTTCCAACTCTACAAACTTCAAAATCTTTGAAGAACTGAATTTACAACTTACCTTGATGATCCCATGGTGTGTAAGACTGCACTCAGATTTTAAAAGCCTTCTCATCCTGTGATATTTCTTTCTAGGCAGCAGTTCCGAAGCAGAAAACATACTTATCTTGAAAACTAATAGGGTTATATCTGCATGATGCCAAAATAATAGATTGATTTGATCGATATTGGTAAAGAGCCTGCCAACCTGGATTTTAGTGTCATATTACACCCAGAAAAATATTAATAATAAATATCTAGAAGGTAAGACATGCAGGAAAACATGACAGTTCCATCAATTACTTGAAAAACTCTCAAATTCAAGGATTTGACTTGTTCTGAATTACCACAGGGCAAAGACTAGAGAAAAGAGTCAAATTTAGCTTAGTTTAAGGAATAATATTCCAAAGCTGGAGTAGTTCAACAATAAAATGGGCTAACTGAAAAGGCAGTAAGTCTATTACGAAAGTTAAGCTGACCCTGGAATCTTAGCATGAGGGTCTAGAGAGTAGAAGAGGAAAATGGTGAATGGAAAAGAACTGAAGAAAAATATTTGCTAATTTTATTTTCCCAGGAGCAGCTTGTTTTTTGGAAAGGTCAAGTGGTAGGAAGAATTAGACCTTGTTTAAAATTTTAGATATATTGCCATGAACTCCATTTTCCACATCTCTCCTCCCCCTGCTTCTTCTCCAATATTAAGATAGCAGGTCCTCTGGGCGCTAGTCTCACTTCTCTTCTCTCACTTTCAGTAAATTCCATGCTTGTAAAATAATCTGGAATTAAATATGCTTATAAAATATTTTTTTCAAATTTGCATTTTAACCAATACAGAACTATCACATGAAATTCAGATAATGTAATGTTGAACGTTCTGGCGTTGTTCATTGTGATTGGGACTATTAGAGGAACCCAAATGCCCAGAAGTAAAGCTTAAGGTCATATTAATAATGGAAACACAGTTATAGTTTTTAACAGGTTTATCAGGATGAAATGGTATCTGTCCTTACGAGGGCATGCTTGCACACTCAGTTCCTAATGTGCATGCACACACACCTCCTCATTCTCACAGAGACATTCTGTTCTTTATATCTAATATATAGTTACCAAAGAATTAAAAATAATAGCAGGGCCATAACTGCCTTTTTAAATTCTGAATTTTAGAAGGTTTGTTAGAGGTCAGTATACAGCATTAGTCCAGCTCTGTTGAGTAGAAAGTCTTGAGTCGTGTCAGAACCCTCACTATACCCAAATTGAAGATTTGCTATTCATTTTCAAATATTGTTCTTTCTGAGAAGCCTTATATGTAATCATTTGTTTCCTTTGGCTCCATGGTGACTTTCCATTTCATGCGATTTTGTTTGTAGGAAATTTAATATCAGGGCAGTGGTGATGTAAACTTTTCATTTATGTGAAGTAGTTTTGAGTTTTCTTTAACTCTATTTTCCAGTGTTAAATGCTGACAATACACTTTTGCTTAATGGGCCTCAGAAGAACATCCTAAAAGAGATAGGGATCCAATTGAACCGGAGGGGGAGCTAATACGAATGGGAGGGGGGGGCATTAGGGGATGAGTGTAGTAGCTGTTGAATACTTAAAAATTTCCCCATGTCCAAATATGAGACTAGACAACTTGAACCTAGTAAAATATCCAAATCCAAAGACATGTCATCTGAAGGCAAAGGAAAATGTACGTTTTGGAATGCCAAGTTCATGGGGAGTATCAAGATCCAGTTCAAGAAAATCCTTAAAAATTGAAGACCTATGTAATAAATATAAAGCCCAATCCATAGCAAAGAACCTGAAGGAATAAGAGAAGAGAACAGAACATAGACATTTAACTGGGTATAGAGGACAGCATCTCCATAGTACTGGCTTGTACAATGGGAGTAAACAGACGAAAGAACCTAGATTTCTAAGAGACACAGGTATAAAAAGAGCAGGTGATAATATACCCCTTCAGATGGGATACTCAGGAGGCACCTCCAGCAGACATTTTTGAGGCGTTCAAGGAAGCTTCCCAGTAATATTTTCTAATCAAATATTATCACTGTGCAGGCTGATTATTACCCTGGGCTCCTAGAGGGGAAGGGCAGTCTGCAGGTGCATGGGAGCTCATTAGACAGAAGCAGCTGGATCTAGGCCAAGGTGAAAATTTATGTTCTCTTTATGCTACTTTGCACAGACATTTCTCACCATCCTTATAAATTAATTTTCTTTACATATCTGTTATTGTAACACATTTTTTTTTTTGCTCTGTGTAATGAGAGTAATTGTAGCTTTCATTGATATGTTAATTTGTAGCTTTTACAATCAACTTCATATAATTTTATATGGGAGAAAGCCTAAGCTTAGTCAGTAAGTCTTGCGACATGTTCAACAGATCTAAGGGCTGAGAAGAAGACAATTATGATGTTGGCTAACGCTGCTTCCTTTCCTTTGGCCCAGGGAAGTTCAAACTACTCAGTGCCTAAGAATCATTTGATTTGTAATGAGTCACAAATTCATTAAAACATAGATTTCATATTTGTTTTCCTCGAGACCGTAAAGTGTGCTGCATGATTATCATTTTCATTTTGTAAAGCACTGTCTAACTTACTGTGTACTCAAAATAAGTTATGATTATGAATCTACAATCTTTAATTTTTTAAGATATATTAACAAATAAAACACCATTGAGGAGTAACATTTTGGAATTGGAACTGCAAAGCCTGGGAATATAACAGGTTAGAAATGAACAATAAGAAAGAACATAAAATAGAAACATTATAGATAAAAATAATTTGCAAAAAAAAAAAAAAAATGGCTTTGGTCGGCTTCCTTAATAGCCATGACTCTGGCTCCAAAACTGAGACATTCAGTATAATTGTGTCATGTGCTGTCACTCTCTGTTCCTAAGCCAGTGAATTCTGAGTTCCCTGTCAGGGGTAGGTGTACCTAAAAAGGAGATGATGAAAGGCTGAATCTAAATAATCTTCTGTGTATTTTGTTATTGTTAGTTGTGTTGCCAGGAAATGGCTTAAGGATCAGGAATCATTGTAGTTCTCATGTTTATTAATGATGCTATCTTTTTACCTTCACCCAGAATCAATATTTTAAAATTACCTTGACATCTCCTTGTTGCTCCTTTCTCTGTATCCCAGCAAGTTATATTTTTCGTTCTACTTCTATAATGTCTCTTCTATGTATATCTTTCTTCCCTTCACACTAAACAATAAAATAATAATACTGCAATCATATTAATAATTAGCAATTTTTGAATATTTCTTAGGTTCCAAGCACCTTGTTAAAGTAATTCACATGCATTATCTCAATGAATCATCACAGCAACACTGTGAGGGAAATAACAGATTCTTCTTCATTTTATCAGTAAAGAAAATGAGGCTCAGAACAGTTACACATACTGCTTCAAATCATGCAGCAAGAAAGTAAGTTAGGATTTAAAACAAAACAAGCTTGAGTGTTTGAACTCACATCACCCTTCCCAGGTCACACCTCCTGCAGATGCCTCCTCATCTATATTTTCTTAAACACTAGCGTCTGATGAATCTTCCTGATATGCATCCACAACCGCGTCAGTCCCTTTCTCAGGGTTCATTTCTGTTTACTGAGGGAAGTAGAGCTGTGATTTGGACTGTGGGCTCTAGCAACTGAGTGTCGAGATTTGAAACTTTGTTCAAGTACCTCAAATTCTCTAATGCCCTCTTTGTTCAATTTTCAGCTCTGTAAGACTGACTCTCATTAATCCAAATATCTGAGATAAGTACCTGGGCCATAATCTTACACATAGTACTCACTATACAAATATTTATAGGAATGAGCTTAACTGAACAGAGGTGAAATTTTTAAAAAAGAGAATTTTGATTACATAATTAAATGAAGATAATGTTGCCAATTTTGACTTGATGAAATTAGTGAAATGAGAGAATCAAGACTTTTGTTAATTGGTGTAAGAGAAGAATGCAAATAACAAATATACAATGACACACACAGTACAGTGATCACAAATACATAAAGTAAAGCCCATCTCTAATTTTGTTGTGAAGGAATACAATTTGTTGGATAAATTAATAGCCCCTCTGTCTAAATCAAGATCATTCTAGCAGGCCATTCTCATTTGAATATTCTGTATTATAACACTGTCTTGTTCTATTCTATGTCCCATTGTACCCATTCCATCTACTCTATTACTTCTAGGATCCTCTAAATCATAAAATCTGTTTTAGGTCTTCCAAAAGCTTCACAATCTATTTGTGGATTCTGGTACTAGAGAAGGAGTTGTCTTCTCCCAGTGCTGTAACCAAGCTAGAAATTCTACTCAAGAACCAGAGATCATGGACATAGTCTTGCCTTAAAGATGGGTCACACTGGACCACCACTCAAATTTTTTGAAACTGAGAAGGCCCACAGTGTATCATCTGGATAATACATCCCTTTCATGCAAAGTGTAGGAAAAATTACTTCTTAAGATAAATCTGCTTCAAGTTCAAGGATATATGATTGTCCTTGGAACATTGCAAATATTGAAATACTGTTAATCTGCAAGGGTGGGTTGTGAACATATGTCTAAAGAGACAGAGGTACTTTAATTCAGAGTACTGAAATTAAACTGCCTCAGCTAAAATCACCCACTGCTATTTACAATTTGTATGATATTGAAAAATTTAATTTCTCTGTTTTTCCATTTGTAATATGCAGCTAATAATAGTACCCCTGCAATAAACTTTTTTTGAAAATTAATGAGGTGTAAAATTGTGAGTATTATCTCCAAACATATAAAGTGCTCGATAGAATATTTTATATTGCCTTTTATTATGATACAGTATTACCATATCATTATTCTAAGCTTGACTTTACACGGGGTATAACTAAAATATTGTTTCTAACAGGGTTTTAAAGTATATAAAAAAATCCCCTGCCCTCTATAATTAGAGCTAGTATAGTGAATTTGTTAGTTTAAGTTTCGTAGAGGAAGCATTTGGAAGAAAGGAAAGATCTGGCTTACAGAGTATACCTGGGATAAACTGTCATAGTGAAGGAATCATTTATTCTTTAGAGAGAGAGAGAGAGAGAGAGAGAGAGAATCTAAAATGTGCCAGGTAAGAAACCGTGTGGCTGTAGACTGAAAATTAAGCCATCCATGTCTGCATCCTGAAGGAACATATATTTCCTTTTGAGAAAAAGACAAGCAAGAAAACAATTGCAACATGACGGAATAATTGCCCTAATATATGTAAATGCAAGAGCTGTAGAGAATGAAGTACCTAATACTTTCAAGGAAAGTGAGAATGCTTTACAGGAAAGGTAACATTGTCTATACAAACCAATGTTTGAGAGCCAATTTGTCAGGCAGACAAAAGGAATTAGCATGTACCCAGACAAGAGGAAGAAAAGGAAAGGACCCTCTAGAGATTTGAAAGTAGTTTGGTGTTAATTTATAGTATATGGCAGACAGAGTCCAAGGGCATCATTCATAGAAGAGGCTAGAACAAGGTATGAGAATTTATTATTAAAGATCTTACATGAGAAGCAGTCTGTTCTGAATTCTGCCTTAGAATTGCAATCAAGGGGCTGATGTTACCATTATCCAGAAGTTATTTTTGATAGCAAAGTGAAAGGAATGTGGGAGAAAGCAGAGAACACAGCCTGGAGGCCTATAGCAGCACATCTCTAACAGTGATCCCGAGACCAGCAGTGTCCACATAACCTGGAAATTTGTTAGAAATGAAAATTTTCATTCTTATTGTTCTCCATCCTGAAATCCTGAACCTGAAATTCAGAAATGTGGCATAGTCATTGGCGTTTGAACAAGCTCTCTGGATAATTTATATATTCACTACTGTCCTGGATGAACCTGTTACCTTTGTCCAGGTAGTTATGTGCTGTTTCCTTTGAGCAGAAATAGTGAATATGGACAGGAGAAAGAGGCTTGGGAAATAGTCCTGAGCTTAAAGTGGGTCATATCCAAGTGACCAGGTGTGGGCAGTTGGTGGGAAGGAGATGCTGAGATTGAACTTAGACAATCAAACCTATAAAACCTATAAAGCAGATAACGAATGTAGGGTGAGGCAATGGGACAATTTGGAGAAGAGAGAAGTTGGGGTTTCAGAGACCTATGGAAGCAAAATGTTACAATTAGCACATGGAACACTTGGCAGGAGAAAGTATTTGAAGTGGGGGTGTGCAGAGAAAAGATAAAAGCAGCTTTATTTATGTCCTGGATTTGGCCTAATTTTACCTACAATGCTCATGAGCTTCAGTGGTTTTAGAATTGGTCTGCATGAAAATGAAGATTTTTTTAAAAAAATAAGAAAGAGCCAGAGCAGAAAAGAAATTGATAGAGATATTGCTTGAAATTTTGATATGCAATAAATATAATTTACATTCTCTTCTATAAGTCACAGTTAAAAATATCTGAATCCCATCTTCCATCAATTTATACAAGCCCAGGTATTTGTGAATCCCACATATTTCAGACTGAAGCTCTTTGTTTCTGCCTCTCAGGTCCTTGCCAATTCTCAGTTTAACAATGTTCTTTTTCCAAGTAATTTGAACTAATTTTATGTGTGAAACTTCACGAGACTCCTCCTCAGATTCTTTGGTTCAGTCCAGATACATAGCATCTCCACTATACACTCTCAGCCACTAATCTTACAATGCTATCTCAGTGAATTTGACTGCCGTGATGTGCTCTCTCCTCCAGCTCCACTTCAACTCCCTGTGAAATCCTGGGCTCAGTAACCCCGTGGGGCTGCAAGGTGGGGAACAGGCAAGAGGGGCAGGACAGTTATTAGGGTGAGCAACTGGGGGACACAGGGGAAAGGGTGCTACATTGCTTCCACAAGGTGCAATACCAAAGATGGAAATACTTTGATATGGTCAGCCCCAGGGATCATAATGGGGCTTGTCCCTTGTTTTCAGTGATCTCCTGTAAGCTACACAAAGTCAAGGGATGTTTTTGTCTTCTTCACCGTGCTACCCTAACTGCCCACTGCAAATCTTATCACAAAGTTGGCACTCCTTAAAAATCTGTTGCAAATATAGGAAGGAACCTACCCACCTTCATTGATTCCCAGTCCCATCTCCCTCTATCCCTGGTATTCTATCTAATATCCCAACATCACTGTTACGTGTGTATCACCTGCTGTATATTTTTAATGACTCACTACTCCAGCTAGGTCTAGGAATATTTCCATTGCATTTGAAAGCTAAGATGAGAAAGTTGTTAATTCTAAAGTACAAGATGTTTAGCTCTCTCCAAGTGATTCAAAAGATGACAATAAAGCCCATAGGTTACTAAGGGTTATCAAATTTCTATAAAGGGCAAGATAGTAAATATTTTAGTTTGTGTTCCAATCTATATTACAACTGCTCAGTTCTGCTACTGTAACACAAAAGTGGCCCTAGATAATACGTAAACAAATGGGCATGGCTGTGTTCCAATAAAACTTTATTTACAAAACAGATGGTAGGTCTGGTTGTATACTTTGCCTACCTCCTGATATAGAAAAAGTCTTTCTCTGTATACTTGAGCAGTTCTGGTATTATTCCAAGATATATTGTCAAAATATTGACATCCATGGCCCAGCTGAATATTGGAACAGATATTCCGATCTTTGAACTTAATGTAATGATTGTGAAAACATAAATTCTAAAGTCAGATTGCCTCGAATAACACTCAGATTATCTATTTAATATATGTCCTTGGCCAATAGACATACTTTCTCTAGTCTCTGTTTTCATATTCATAAAATGAGGAAATATCACATACCTATATTTTAGGATTCTTGTAAACATAATCCATGTGAAACCTAAGAGGAACTGGCACCAAGTAAGAACTCGAGGAGAAGAGTGCTGGCAAAAAAACTGACACTCAAGATCAAGTGATTTGCTCAAGTTTGAACCGTTTTTGACAAACCATGTTTCATAACTACACAATGCTTTCCCTTCATGAAATGGTGTCACCAATATTAGACAACCGTGCCTTGCAGTTTCAGAGGTCAGAGAAATGTATTTGCCCTTCCTGTGTGACATGTACCAAGGAAATTGAATCTATTCCAGAGATATTGGAGTGTTGATTGATGAAGATACCAATTTAATCACTTAGAGCAATGTGCTAAGATATTGTACTGTCTTTCTAGGTAATGATCAATGGTAGGCAGAATATTCTTGTGCTTTTTTAACATCTGCTTTCATGCTGGTTAAGGATATATCCTGGTCTTTCAATCTTTTTATGAAAAATTTAATGAAACATGAGTGGGGACAAACAAAATTGCTAATTCACTATGCAGCATACAAACTGCATGCATTACTCTGCTCCCTGCATCACAATTAGTCAGAATTCATCATTTAGTTCCTTTCCAACCTGACCTTCCAAGACATCTGCCAACAGATTTCAGGTTGATTTTTGGAAACAGAGTACATTTTTCAGTATGTACATGGCTGCAATATAAAAAGTAAAGCACAATTGTCCGATGGAGCTGCCAGTTTGTTTGCACATGAAGGTGATGCTTCATGCAACAGAATTGATGCTATATTGGAATTAGAAAAGATTTACTAATAAATGGAAGAGAAGCAAGTTTATTCTGACAAGCACATATTAAAAAATTATGGAATGATTAATTATTAAAATTAGCAGAGATTTGCTCTTAAAGATAACAGAAAGCAGCAACAAACCAGAAAGCAGCTCCCATACCTCCTAGTTTGTATTAATTTGTATTAGTTTCCATTAAAATAATAACAATACAAACTAGTTTGTATTAGTTTCCATTAAACTATGCTATCATATCAATCATGCATATCTATGTAATTATTTATTAAGTATAAGGATAATTTCAAACAGTTTTTACTCTTCACTGAATTACAAACACAAAAGCTAAGGGAATTATTCATGCTCATTTTATATGTGCAAAATTGTTTAGTATCTTGAAAATAACACTGACTCCATAGATTGTTTACTTCCTTCATTTCATAATTGAATCATGTTCTCTCAGAACCTTATACTCCAAGGCTGATCTATGACACTGTTACCCCAGGAAAGAGAAGGTAGAATCTCCTAAAACAAAGAGGTCACTGCTCAGTTGACTTAGTTGACTGCTTTTAGGGAGATGACAGTTTTTTAAAAAGCTAGCAGAGAAAGAAAACATGGGGGATTGTACCCTGATTTTTAAATCTTCTGGATAGAAGTGGTATAAATTGTTTCTTCCACATTAAATTCTGAAAAACAAGTCTGTGGCCAACTTCAAAAAAGGGCATTCCTAGCATGTCCCCAAGAGAAGGAAGAGGATATTTCTGCAAGACTCTTTATTAATGAGCTCAAATCAAGGAGGGTTTTAATTTGTGGTAAATCCAGTGGAACCTGGCTTCCTTTCTCCTTTTTATGCAAATTATATGCTTTGGAAAACTGCTTTACTCTATCCACCTGTCCCCAAATCTTAGCCCTGTTTTACATCTGTGCTGTGATTGCAGTGTTCTCCATCTGTGGTAGTCCTGTTATTATTTCCAGAAAATAATACGCCAAATTAATATCTAATTAATCTTTTGTAGCATAAATCTTTACAGATGCAAAACAAAATCAACCAGCACGCCTATTCCTTCTTAGGACTCCCCGTAGGATTTGGCTCTACCTTTGATTTGCACTTGAAATACACTGCCATGAATGCATATGTACTTGTTTGGACTTCCCCAAAATAACTTGGCTTTAAAGTACAGTGGTGTCAAGAATACTATAACAACAATGGGTGCTCCACCATCCTTCAAAGTACATGCAATGTGTACTACATGATTCTTTAGCAATCCGTTATACTGTAAACCCTTAACCAAGGGTAAGTGTCATACACTACTCTAGCCCTCAGAGCATTACTGACAAAGTTCATAATAAATTTTTGCTGACAGCTGACTTTAAAACTGGAGCTATTATTTCATACTAATAGGAACTGGTCCACTGATAATTACAATGTATATCAGTGGAAATATTTGTAAAATAATTTGGCAGTATCCATCAAGAGTCCTACATATGATTAGCCCCTTTGGCTGAGTAATTCCAGATCAATGGCTGTATTTTAAGAAAATTATCCTAAATTCTACAAAATAAAATAAAAAGTCAAAATATACCTTTAACAACATATTTCTGTTTATATCATTATAATAACAACAAATTGGAAACAGTATAAATGCCAAACTGAAGGAGAATAACTAAACTATGCCACATGAAACCATAGAAAATAATTTAGAAATTCCATGTAATCTAG
>NW_012150574.1:688127-689406 GCF_000956105.1 Propithecus coquereli | reverse complement strand
CCTAGCTTGGAATGCTCCACAAAATTGGTTACAAAAGAATGGAAAGACAAGCACCACATGTACTCACCATCAAATTGGTATTAACTGATCAACACATAAATGCACATATAAGAATAACATCTATTGGATGTTGGGCAGGGGGGAGGAGGAGGGGACAGGTATTTGCATACACAAAGAGTGCAATGCGCACCACCCGAAGGATGGACATATTTGAAACTCGGATTTGGAAGGGCGGGGGCAAGGGCAACATACGTAACCTAAACATCTGTACCCCCATAATATGCTGAAATAAAAAAAAAATAGGTTAAGCAAATGACGGAGATAGTTACGAGGCACAAGAGATACGCCTCAGCACTTTCTTGAGGCAGAGGCAACTGGTGTAAACCATCTCTGACTGCTTTAGAACTGCTTTGGCTGACCTATAATACTCTTTAGCTAATTATTTATAATACTACAATCTACACCTAGTGAAGAATTATAATATTTTTAACATAATATGGGTTGTATAAGGCACATGATGATTGTACTGTGCATGCTTGATTTGTTTCAATGGGAACATGTGATGATGCAATGTGAGAGCTCTGTGTCACTCACTGGGAAGGGCTCTAAGACAACACCACAGATGGGTGGATGCAGATCTTACTCCTCCAGTAACTTCTGCTGCCACCCAGGAGTGTGTGTCCATAAAGTTCCTGTTCTAATCAGCAGTAGATGTCCAGAGGATTCCTGTTTTGACTAGGAGTGTGTGCCTAGAGAGTAATCTCCAAGAAGCTCATCTAACTCACCAAGCTAGACTTTTCTGGTCATTCTTTGGTCTCTTGGCTCCGTCCCAATTTGGGGGATGGTTTTTCTATTCTGTCCTGGGATTTTCTGAAAACAAATGCTCAGTCTTGCTATTTTTATTTGACATTGTAATAGAGGTTCTAGACAGGGTAATCGAGCAAGAAAATTAAATAAAAGACATCCATATTGAAAAGAAGTAAAACTATCTTTGTAAATGGCATGATATATACATAGAAATACATGCACATACATAACTATTAGATCAAATAAACAAGTTTAGTAAGGTTCTAAGATACATGATGAATATAAAAAGATAAAATTTTTCTATACACTAGCATGAGCAATACAAAATGAAATTAAGAAAACAATCCTATGTACAATAATATAAAAAAATACTTAGGCATAAATTTACCCAAGGAAGTACAAAATGTATACTCTGAAAACTATACAACACTGCTGAAAGAAAGAGGACCTAAATAAATGGAAAAAAAAAATC
>NW_012150574.1:686522-687538 GCF_000956105.1 Propithecus coquereli | reverse complement strand
ATGTGGGAGTAGACTTGCTGAGTCATATGGTGAGTTTAATCTTTTGAGGGGCTATCAGACTGTTATCCAAAGTGGCTGCATCATTTTACATTCCATTAGCATGAGGATTGCATCCAGATAAAAAAAGGCCACATATTATGTGGTTTGATTTATATGAAATGTCCATAATAGGAAAATCTATATAGATAGAAAGTAGATTAGTGGTTTTGAGGGGCAAAGAGAAGGGGAGAACGGGGAATGGCTGCTAAGGAATGTGGAGTTCTCTTGGGGGTGATAAATATGTTCTATGATTAGAGTGGTGATGGTTGCACAACTTCGTGAATGTACTATAATTCATTGAATTATAATCTTTAAAAGGATGAATATTGTGGTACATGAATTATATATCAATTTAAAGATGATGAAAAGGGAAAAACTGGCCATATTCCCAGGGAAACCACAAGTCTAGGAGAGCAGCTGTGACCTATGGTAGAACTAGCCATCAATCCACAGTGTGGCAGGGAAGGAACTTGGGCAATGAATAGAAAGTCCTTTCCTCCGCCATCTGATCTAATGCTGATGCTCCCAACTGGTTAAGTCCAACCAGGATTCAGAATTAAAGAGAACCTGAAAGATGTACTCAGACTTTCAGATGTTGAGAAGAAATAGAAGGGTAGCAATTGAGAATATACCAACTCCCAAAGTCTTGATATTCGTTCCTCTGTCAAGATGCCCATTAAAATCACTTTCAAGTCAGAGTTAATATGTCCAAATTTTGTATTCTCACTGAATTGTATGACTCTATTATGGCACAATTAGTACTATATTCAGCACTAATTACTTTTAATTTATACATCTTTCTCCCCCATCAGAGAATGAAATGATTAGAAATTCTTGGAAGTTGCGAAATCATACGGAGATATGTTATATAGATTGAGTTTTTAAGTTGAGTAGGCTGTAGAAAATTGGAGATAAAGAAGAAAACACTTCATTGCTAAAAATAGTCTCCTGAAGGATAGGGACCATGTTTTACTCAC
>NW_012150574.1:677851-679182 GCF_000956105.1 Propithecus coquereli | reverse complement strand
AGGTTGAGACTTAAGGTCTTCAGAAACTGGACACATTATTGGAAAAGACAGAAATCAGCTTGCCATTGTGACTTTTGTATTTAAGACAAACAGCATCGAATTTATTATTATGTTGTTTAGTCAAAGATAAAGAATATCATTCAACCACAATATGAATTTCAGGTTATCAATATCTGACACTATTTATTAGATGCAAGTTTTTGTGTGAGGGGGGAGGACAATGGAAAATAAATACTAAAGCATGTAGCTTTGACTTGAGGAAAAATATATTGAATAGAAATTCTAAAAGAGATGTGAACCAGTGAAAGTCATTCTTAAACATTTTCAATGTTGGCCTAAACTGCTTTTATGATAAATTTTAAGTGTGTAACTGCTGGTTGTTAGGGCATACAATTAGGTAATATCTATATTCTTTAAGCATTAATAGTCATACATCTTTCTCTAACTCATTAACACATTTTGCAGACTTTGATGATGCTATGTCCATATTTTTCGTCTCCATAACTGTATACCCTTTGATAATTTCCCCCTTCCTAGAATAGTTAGAAAAGACTAAAAACTTGTTACGAAGTGAAAATCTGTCCTCTCTGACATCATCATAACTTCACTCCAGTGTTCCCTATTTTCATTCTTATTATAGTCTTTAAAAAGAGTCTATGAATGGCAGACACAGGGCAAGTGTCCTTAGTATCTTCCTTGCCTTGAATAACAATAAAAAAAATCATAAATCGAATCTTACCATATCGTGTACTGAAAAATGACTAAGCTTGCACTGAATTCTGAGATTCTGAAAAGGATTCTGGCTGGAATTCTGATGAAATCAGACTAAGCATTAAACCCAGAGAATTCTTCCATTCAACCTCAGCTTACTGTTTCCCAGGAATAGTTTTCTTCACAAAATGGTGCTGCTTTGGATTCTGCATCCAGATGGCAATACAAAATGAGGAGAATGTGTCTGATAATCTCAGATTCTTCCAAAATGTTTGTTTTGAGTACTAGGAAATAAGTTTGTAAGGCTGAACATGTGGTAGTGGAGAAGGAACAGGCAGCTTTTCTAAATTGATTCTCACTTGCGTAAGACAAATCTGTTTGCCACGTGACTTTTAAAATCATTCAGTGATTTTATGAAGCAAATGTTTCTCTCACTGTAGAAGGGTTGCTCATTATGCTGTGACCCTGAATGTGTAATCTCCTCAAATTGCACTTCCTCTTTTGGATTTAGGGGTTACAAACACACACAGGAATGACATATTAATTTTAAAGTCAATTCTTAAAAGCCTTAAATGGATAAAGCCCTACTCCCACCTCTTGGTTTAAATAATCCGATACCT
>NW_012150574.1:676321-677801 GCF_000956105.1 Propithecus coquereli | reverse complement strand
AACTCCTGAGCTCAAACGATCTGCCCGCCTCAGCCTCCCAAAGTGCTAGGATTACAGGCGTGAGCCACCATGCCTGGCCAAGCTCCTGAGATTTAAGGGTGAATTTGTTATTTCAGCATAACCCGGTCTACCCTCATTGGTACAAACATATATTAAATTTGGAATCAAAAGACCTGAGTTTTAGTCTCAACTTTTTTGTTAGCTTTATGATCTTGATTGTGTCAGGTAACTTAGATTGATGACTCTTTCACAAAGTTAGTGCTCACCAAATGCCCACATTCATTCATATGTTTCTGTCAAATGTACTTAGTTTGGAATCATATGACTAATTCTGGGTAATGGATTGAGAACGGTAATGATATGCATTCCTTACTGTAAGAGATAATAAAGAGATAGTATTCTTCCTTTATCTCTCTCTTTTCCTCTATCATGAGGATGCAGAAGCCAAGTGTCCCAAGAGATGTAGCCTATAACACAGAGGACCATGGCCGGAGCATCACTGGATTCTGAATGATTCAGTAAGAATAGTTTATTAGTTTTAACCACTGGGATTTTAAATTTTTTTTCCAACTCAGCATATTTTGGCCTATTCTAAATAATTAAATGGTCTTTTAAAAAATGTCAACCTTTGATTCCTTAGTAACTACCTTATTTTCTGGAACAATAGTACTCAAAGTGTAGTCTACAGCTCTGTGTTGAACCACAAACTTTGATTTACAGTTAGAAATTGAACAAGTACAGAAATTGAGAGTAAAATTACAGAAATTTTTTAAAGCAATTCAGAATTTCCATGATATCCAAGTACATTATTAGTTTTCCAATAATTTGTTTTATAGTATTTAACACATTGATTCTATTGTATTGTTCCATGCCAAATTTGAGGAAAAAAATAAAAAACTGCCCTCTCTGATATAAAAGACACTTGGAAATGTTGAATGTATGAATCACATCTCTGTTCTTTATATAGAGGTATGTATTTTGGCATTACTTTAAAATGAGATGTATCATATTTGGTAAATATGACATATTCATTTTAAACAATGTAAATAACATACTGGAAACTACAGAAAAGAAAATAAGCCACTAAAATTTTATTATTAACATTTTGGTGAATTCTAGTTATCTATTTACATATATGACTATAGACTTTTATAGAAATTCAATTATAATAGACAAGTTATGCAACATGCCTTTTCAGTCAAATATGTATCATGAAAAAGTTTATATGCTAATAACTTCACTTGTACTCATCATTATTAATGAACACCTAGTATTTCATTGTATACACATACCATAATTTTCCTGCCCATCACTGGTTCACAGTTTGGTTATTTCTAATTATTTTTCATCATAATAAACTTCTGCAAACATATTCTCAAATACGTATTTTCACATACGTATGATGTTCCTTAGGGTAAATTGTAAAAGATAGAATCCCTGCAACCATGAGATTGCCTATCTCACAGATAGTTTCAACTTA
>NW_012150574.1:665307-666511 GCF_000956105.1 Propithecus coquereli | reverse complement strand
CAAAAATTTCACAAACTATACCTGTGACATTAAATCATTCAAACTCCAATGTGACTATCTTTATCCCTATTCCTTCATTTTTTTTTTAACTTATAAGACTAAGTCACTGAATTTTAATCTCTCCAGTGATATCAAATTATTTCTATTTCAAATATGCAGGTGTGCAAGTAAGCCCAGTAGTAGACAAGAATTTTCTCTTTGAAAAGCAATCACATGTATGATTATTGTTGGAACTGGACTCTCACAAAGAACCTAGCTAAACACCAGAGAGATAGAAGATTGAGTATATTTAGTTAAATAGTAACAGAAATCTCTGATTAGAAAAGAAGACGACACCCATTTGCAGTACGTACCTATGAAATTCAGTGACAGTGATATGTGTGTGTACAAACACATATATGTTAGATTAGATAATGATACAGCAATTATTCACCACTTCTCTGTTGACCACAATGGAAGATATGCTTTCCTTTGCCATTGGTATTGGGTTTTTACAGTAACCTACTTTAGCCAATGAAATGTAGAGCAAGCAGCAGCTTAAAATGGCTGTGCAGCTGTGCTTGCTTTTTCAAGCTCCTGCATTTTGCCATAAGAATGTGTTTCAAATAAAGTCTGATCTAATGAAGATGAAAGTTACATAAAACAGAACTTGATCCAACATGCATCTTGGAACCTAGTACAGTTGAGCTCTGCTTAAATCAGCCATATCCCAGCTCACCCACAGAAATGGGAGTGGAATGATTATTATTGCACATCACTGAATTTTGTGGCATTTTTATTATACAGCATTTTTGTGAAAATAGCAAATCTAGTATGATGTATATATATTTATTTTCAATATCCCTCTTCCAATAGGATTTGCTCCAATGGCATACAGTAGTATTTGTGAGCGTGGATTACTGAGTCAAATAACCCGTGTTCAAATTCTTGCTCAGCTACTTATTACGTACTTCCTATGGGACTTTGTGCAACCAATACAAGTCTTAGAGTTCTAATTTGCAAAATTCTGATAATGATATATACTTTGTGGACTTTTTGTGAATATCAAGCATGACAATATATGTCAAGTATGAATAAAATATCTAAAACATAGGTCTCAACACATAGTAATAATTAGCGTATCGCCATACAGAATTAAAATATATTTATTTAAAACAGCATTACACTTGTTGCCAAACACTTTGAACTCTCAATTATGTAATGA
>NW_012150574.1:664472-665257 GCF_000956105.1 Propithecus coquereli | reverse complement strand
ATTAATTAAATATACTTTCTTTGAGTAATCTTTTCAGAGGATCTCCAGGGATAAAATCTCATATACAATCTGATTCAAATAAAGGGGTTCCTGACAAGCAAGTACCTTACATATATTTTCTAGGTCATGTTAGAACAAACAGTGATAAATCTATTTTCTTTTGAGAGGAAAAAAAAAAAACAACTATTGTTAGACATGTCACTGTTTCCCTTTTTATCATTGGAAACCTAAAGAAGGTAATATGAGGCTAAGTCTACGCACATTTTTCGACTGACAAATTTGTCTATTATTTGTCTTTCCAATAACCTTTGACAGTTTTGACTGATTTCTGCCCCCCACAGGATTGAACAATTTAGGGAAAATGGTTGAACTGGCTGTTGGTTGACTGTCACATAGTTTCAGCGATAAAATATAAGAGATAAATTAGGCAATTTCCAAGTTTCATTCAACCCTTCTACACATAGCTGAAATTGAAAGGGTAAAAATATCTAAACTATAATTACAGAGAGTTGTTTGTTTTAGTTGAATGTGATAAAGTGTACATATACCTATATACTGCTCACCAAACCACATGTGCTGTTTTTCAATGCCCAGCCCTCCTGCAGTGGTGGGTCCTTGTGACCAGCTCTCGCCAATTACCTATGAGAAAGTGAAAAATTATCACTTCCGGTTCAGAACACACAGGATGAATGTCACTTCTCCAGGCACTCTCCCCTCTTGCCTTGTCATCTTGGAAAACCCACACTGAGATGGCAGAGTCACAAAATGGAACATGACATACATTT
>NW_012150574.1:661113-662982 GCF_000956105.1 Propithecus coquereli | reverse complement strand
CTTGTACTCATCATTATTAATGAACACCTAGTATTTCATTGTATACACATACCATAATTTTCCTGCCCATCACTGGTTCACAGTTTGGTTATTTCTAATTATTTTTCATCATAATAAACTTCTGCAAACATATTCTCAAATACGTATTTTCACATACGTATGATGTTCCTTAGGGTAAATTGTAAAAGATAGAATCCCTGCAACCATGAGATTGCCTATCTCACAGATAGTTTCAACTTATGGCCCATTGAACAAGGTCTGAGAGTAACCATTTTCTCAAACTAAGACATTTTTTAACATGTTCTTTGTATTTTTCATATTAGACATCTACCTTATTTATGTCACCATAGAAGTAATACACTTATTATCCACATATATGGGTATCTGATATTCAGCAATTACTGTAATTTATATTATTGGGAATAATTCAAAGACAAACCCAGCTGGTCAGTAAGGACTACAGAACTATCCTCTTGGATGGTTATATGGAGTGTCTATTTTGTATATCTCCCTTGGCTAGGAGATGTAATAGGATGAGACTAAATTTTCCTTGGTGAGCCCATTCTTTTATGATCCATCTGTTCAGGTAGGAGGGAATGATGTAGGTGAGATTCTTCATGTTAGAACAGGGCTTAGATAGAAGCAAAGGGAAACAATGATTTTAATCATCTTTGCAGAGCTATAATTCATATTTTGAAATTCATATTAAGACTCTACACTCACACCACTGTGAAAGATAAGACTAGTAAAAAGTGAATTTTAAAACAAAATGCTTTTAAATTTAGTGTATGAATCCTTTTTTATGAAACTTTATACCAGTAAGCTTTTACATAGGCTAGTCAGTTCATTCTAAGACCAAGCTGTAAGTTAGAAGGATCAAGCATTATTGCTATCCTCTTAAAAAGAAAAAAGACATTAACTGTCTTTCCCTAAGTTGCACAGCATGTGAGGGGATACTACATGTTCTTTCCTTCTAATTTCAGGGAGCTCTCTACTACCTCTTTCATTCTATCAATCTCATTCTTTCAGTGGTATATGGAATAAAATAATAAAAAGATAACTTTGATGGGAAACACTAGGAACAGGGACTTCCTTTCATAGGCAGAAAGCAATTAATGGCACTGTAAGTCATTGTATGTAAATTTTATAGCTTACAGGTGTATGTAAATAAAGGTGAGGTGTCATGCCTTTGACAGAAAGATAATTAGATATGAACATGACATTGGACTTCGAGTAAATCAGACAGGACCCAATCTGCAGAATTGGCCATATCTGGGATTGTTTTCCAAAGCATCACAGAGAGGAAAATACCCATTCTGTAGCTGTGAAATGATAATGATAAGAGGAATACTTCTGAAGAAAAGAAGGTGGCTCCCGGTAGTTATAGTTAAACAAATTAAGCAATCTTATCTGGAGCCTGAATCCTGTTGTGGAACTGCATATTAGAGAAACATTAATAAGAGATGAATTTGGTTTATTTTAGTGGGTGTAAACAATGGGCAGCATGTAAACAAAAAGATAAAGTCATCTAGCTCCAAAGTGAATATTTTGAACATGGATTCCCCAAGAAAGAGAAAACAGAGCATTCTCTCTTGTGTTAATAATAATTTCTCTCCTGTTCAAGCCTTGCCCGTGTGTGTGTGTGTGTGTGTGTGTTCGGCATTGGGCTAGGGTTGAGGTTGAGACTTAAGGTCTTCAGAAACTGGACACATTATTGGAAAAGACAGAAATCAGCTTGCCATTGTGACTTTTGTATTTAAGACAAACAGCATCGAATTTATTATTATGTTGTTTAGTCAAAGATAAAGAATATCATTCAACCACAATATGAATTTCAGGTTATCAATATCTGACACTATTTATTAGATG
>NW_012150574.1:649653-651048 GCF_000956105.1 Propithecus coquereli | reverse complement strand
ATGGTGCCCACTGCACCCATTAGGTGTGTATATACCCATCATCCCGACACCTGATGAATGTTACTACTATATGTGCACTTAAGTGTTGATCAGTTAATACCAAGCAGATGGTAAATACATGTGCTGCTTGTTTTTTCATTCTTGGGATACTCTACTTAGTAGAAGGGGCTCCAGCTCTATCCAGGATAATACAAGAGGTACTAAATCACTGTTGTTTTTTGTGACTGAGTAGAACTCCATGGTATACATATACCACATTTTATTAAGCCACTCATGTATTGATGGGCACTTGGGTTGTTTTCACATCTTTGCAAGTGTGAATTGTGCTGCTATAAACATTCAAGTGCAGATATCTTTTTTATAGAATGTCTTTTGTTCTTTTGGGTAGATGCCCAGTAATGTGTAGAAAACTGAAACGGGATCTGCATCTTTCACCTCTCACAAAAATCAACTCACGGTGGATAACAGACTTAAACCTAAGGCGTGATTTTTGTGAGAAGTGAAAGGTGTGGATCCTGTTTCAGTCTTCTACATGTGGCTATCCAGTTTTCCCAGCGCCATTTATTGAATAAGGATTCTTTACCCTGGTGTATGTGTTTCTCTGCTTTTCAAAGATTAGATGACTATAGGAGGATGGTTTTCAATCTGGGTTCTCAGTTCTGTTCCATTGGTTTATATCTCTGTTCTTGTGCCAGTACCCTGCTGTTTTAGTTACTGCAGCCTTGTAGTATAGCTTGAAGTCTGGTAAACTAATGCCTCCACATTTGTTCTTTTTGCTTAAAGATGCTTTTGCTATATGAGGTCTTCTCTGGTTCCATACAAGGTGTAGAATTATTTTTTTCTAGATCCGTGAAAAATGATGTTGGTATTTTAATAGGGATTGCCTTGAATCTGTAGATCACTTTGAGTAGTATAGGCATTTTAACAATGGTGCTTCTGCTGACCCATGAGCCTGGTATGCTTTTCCACCTGTTTACATCCTCTGCTGTTTCCTTCCTCAGTGTTTCATAGTTCTCCCTGTAGAGGTCTTTTACCTCCTTAAATATATTCCCAGGTATTCTCTTTGTTTCTATTGTGAAGGTTATTGAGTCTTCGATTTGGTTCTCAGTTTGACTGTTGTTAGCCTATAGGAATGCTACTGATTTCCGTATGTTGATTTTGTAACCTGAGACTTTGCTGAACTTGTTTATCAATTCCAGTAGTCCCATAACAGAATCTTTGGGGTTTTCTAGATGTAAGATCATATCATTAGCAAAGAGCAATAGTTTGACCTCTTCTATCCCCATTTGGAGGCCCTTGATTTCCTTTTCTTGTTGGATTGCCCTAGCTAGGACTTCCAGCACTATGTTGAAGAGAAGTGGTGATCGAGGGCAACCTTGTCTGGTTCCAGTTCTA
>NW_012150574.1:638058-639138 GCF_000956105.1 Propithecus coquereli | reverse complement strand
CAAAAATCAGTTCACTCTATTTGTTTGGGCCTATTTCTAGGCTATCTAGTATATAGTATTGATGTATTTGTCTATTGTTTGATGATTGCCACACTACATCACTTTAACTTCATAATAAGTCTTGAAGTTATGTAGTCAGTATTGTTTTGGAATTTCTGGATCTTTTATCATTTCATATGTACTTTAGATAGCCATAAAATTTGATATCCATAAAATAACTTGCTGAGATTTTGATTGGGATTGTGTTGAATTTATAGATCAAGCTGGGAAGAATTTACAACTTAATAATATAAAATCTTACCCAAGAACATGAAATAACACCCCATTTGTTTAGATTCTTGATTTCTTTCATCATAGCTTTGTCGATAGCCTCATATAGATCTATATACATTTTGTTAGATTTACAGAAGTATTTCATTTTTTGTTATTAAGATAAATATTGTTGTTTTTAATTCCTAGTTCAAATTATTTATTACTACCATAAAAGAAACCAGTCGACTTTTGTATATTAGCCTTGTATGCTGCAACTTTGCTATAATCGTTTATTAGTTCCATGAGTTGTTTTTTTGTTTGTCAGTTCTTTGACTTTTCTGCATATATAATCATACCATATGTGAACAAAGACATTTGTTTCTTCCTTCCCAGTCTATATGCCTTTTATTTCCTTGCCTTATTCAATTAGCTAGAACACCTAGTTAATAGGAGTGGTGAGAAGAAACATTCTTGTTATATTTCCAATTAAAGGGGGGAAATATCTAGTCTCTCTTCATTAGGTATTATGTTAACTTTCAGGGTTTTTTTGTAGACATTTTTATCAAGTTGAAGAAGTTTTATCCATTCCGAGTTTGCTGAGAGTTCTAATCATGTGTATTGAATTTCTGTATGTATTGATATGATCACATCATTTTTCTTCTTAATTCTTTGCACGTAGTGGTCAGAGTAATTGGTTTTGAAAGTTGAAATGGCCTTGCATACCTAGAATAAATCTTATTTAATTTGGGGTATATAATTCTTTTTTTTTTCTTTTATTTCAGCATATTATGGGGGTACAGATGTTTAGGTTACGTATGCTGCCCTTGG
>NW_012150574.1:636133-638008 GCF_000956105.1 Propithecus coquereli | reverse complement strand
GGAACTTATTAGAGTCCTTTCTGTTCTGCTTATTGTTTTATTGATCTTCTGTATAGTTTTTTTGTTATCAATTTCATTTATTTCTGCTCTGATCTTTGCTCTTTCTTTTCTTCTGTTGTGTTTGGGGTTGATTTGCTTGTCCTTTTCCAGTTCTTTGAGACAATGCTTTCAATTGTTTGTTTGTGATCTTTCTGTCTTTTGGATGTAGGAATTTATGGATATAAATTTTCCTTTCAGGACTGCTTTAGCGGTGTCCCACAGATTTTGACAACTTGTGTCTCCTTTATCATTGAGTTCAAAGAGTCCTTTGATTTCCATCTTGATTTCCTCCTTAATGCAATGATCATTCACCACAAGATTGTTTAGTTTCCGTGACTTTGTGTAGAGATGAGAGTTTCTGTTGGAGTTGATTTCTAATTTTCTCCCTCCGTGGTCTGAGAAGATGCATGGTATAACTTCTATTTTTTTTTTTTCAAATTTTATAAGACATGCTTTGTTGGCCTGGGATATGGACAATCTTAGAGAGATGAGAAAAACGTATATTTAGTGGTTTTGGGGTAGAATGTTCTGTAAATGTCAGCCAGGCCTATTTGTTGTAGAGTTCTGTTTAAGTACATTGTTTCTTTGTTTATTTTCTATTTGGAGGATTTGTCCTGTTCTGTCAGAGAGTTGCTGAAGTCTCAGGCTATTACCGTGTTGCTGTTTATCATTTTGTTTATATCAAATGGGACTTGCTTTATGAGTCTGGGTGCACCTGAGTTAGGTGCACCAATATTTAGGATTGTTATGTCTTCATATTTAATTGTACCCTTCACCATTATATAGTGACTATCTTTGTCTTTCATTACTTTTGTCGATTTGAAGACTAAGTTATCTGTAATCAGAATTGCCATCCCAGGTTTCTTTTGCCTTCCATTTGCTTGAAATATTGTTTTCCATCCCCTCACCTTGAGTCCGAATGCATCCTTGTGGGTTAGATGTGATTCCTGAAGACAGCAGATACTTGGCTTGTGTAAATTTATCCATTTAGCCAGCCTATGTCTCTTTAGTGGACAGGTCAAGCCATTCATATTTATCGACAGAATTGATAAGTGGGGTAGATTCCCTTTCATCCTGTTGTGTTGAACTTTGTTGCTTTGTTTTCTCTCTTGAGCCATTGTGATATCTGGCCTTTGGATGATTTTACGCTGATGAGTGTCTAATGACCCGCTTAGTTTAGTCTCTGAGCCAGTAGGTGGTGTTTGTGGGTCAGATTTGACCAGACCCTGTATGATGAGTCAGTAAATGCATTAAAAGTGTGCGCAAATTGACCTCCCTGTCAGTAGGTGGTGCTCACTGGGAGGAGCAAGCTGCAGTGTTGTTTTTGGGTCCTGTAATCAGCCATCCTTCCTCTGGAGAGGCACTCTAGTGCCTCAGGTGGTGGGTGGGGCCAGGTAAGGGAGAGAGCTTGGTGGAACTGGATTGGCTGAGCCTTCCCTGAAGCTCCACAAATGTTGTTAACAGGGGTCAATGGTTTGTTCTCTGTTTCTAGGCAAAACTGCCATGTACGAGCCGAAATGGCCCCACTCAACCAAATCGTCTGCATATTGGGGTAGGGGTGTCTGAGACCTGCCGTCTGGAGCAGGCCTCGTTCCTTTGCACCCTCCCCTATTCCGCAGCTTCTTCCAGGCCTTTGCCAGGAGGCGGGACATTGAGTGAGTGGATCTCCCCTGACTCTATATGAGCCAGGAGGTTCCCTGCCGAGTATCACAGCCTGAGCTGGGAGCAGGGCCCTCCCATGGGGGGATGGTTGCCCCTCAAACACACTACAGCTAGGACCCACTCTGATCTGCCCCTGAAGGCACACACCCCTCAGTAGACTTGTTCACAAAGATC
>NW_012150574.1:626348-628018 GCF_000956105.1 Propithecus coquereli | reverse complement strand
GCCGGCCCTTTAGTGTGGTGTGTTGGGGCGGAGGTCGAATCGCTGGGCAGAGGGGGAGTTATGTGTCCCGGATCACAGTTCTATAAGCAGTCTCCCTCAGTTCACTCTCAGTTCCCCGTCACCTTTGCGGACAGCACCAGCGACTGAGTGGAACAGGGCCACTGGAGACCGCCTGGAAACTTGGCAGCAATATCGCTCTTTCTCTCTTTTCCGCTCTTTCGGAGGCAGGGCTTGAGTCTGCGGCTGTGACAGACTCCGCAGATTCGGGAGGAAAAGTGGCTGCGCGCCACTCCTCACAGGGCGCAACCAGCTCTGCAGCACAGGCAGACACCTGGGCAACAAGTCCCCGCGGTCGCAGGCTTTGGGGGTCCCCGAATTGCAGCTGCCCACCCCCTGCTAGTTAGCGCTGAAGCTGACTGCACCAGATGGCATCCGGAGCCGGGGTCCACCGTTGCCAACCCCCAGAGCTGCTTCCCAGGGCCGCCCGCTAAGCTCACCGCCGGCTCTACACTCGGTGACTCTGGACCGATCCTCGGGAGGACTCTGTGCTGTGTCCCTCCCAGCACCCACCAAACTTTCAGCGATTTCTGTGGGTAGAGCGTCTTTTATGGAGTTCCCTTCCCCTGATCTCGTCCTGGCAGTCTCCTGTGGCAAGAAGCTGCCTCCAAACTCTCCCCTGTGGGCTCAGGCGGCCTCCGATCTGGGGAGCGCACACTCGGGCCAGTCCCTCCCCTCCAATGCTGACCCAGCTGTGCGCTCCGCTGCGTTAGAAATGGACCCCGCTCCTGTCTGGGCTCCCCGCCGCTTGTCAGTCTGTGCTACCACTTCGCACTGACTTCTGGCACTTCCCTGCCTGCATGGGAGTGGGGTTTGGTAAAGGAAGAGTCGTCCTCCTGTGAGTCAGATCTCACTGCCTGGGCGAGCCCGCCGCCGGGGGCAGCCATCCTGCGCTGGACTTGCCCTTTGTCCCAACTCTCCGGTAATTTGCGAGTGCTCCCTCAGTTCACCTGATTTTATCCGCGGGACTGCTTATCCCTCTCTGCTTCTCTGTAGATTCAGGAAGCTGATCCTGCAGGGGAGCGCCTCACTCGCGTATGGGTGTCCATGTTCTTCACCTCCCACTCTGGGAGCAGAGAGCCAGGAGGTCACTCCTAATCTGCCATCTTCCCGACCCCTATAATTCTTTCTATATACACACACAAATATGTAGTTGAATTCAATTTGTTAATATTTTGTTGAGGATGTTTGCATCTATGTTCATGAAAGATATTCATTTTTAATTTTCCTCCATAGTTTTATATATATAGGTATCAGGGTAATTTTGGCCTTGTAGAATATGTTACAACATATTCCCTCTGCTTTTTTTTTTCTGGGAGAAATTGTAGAGAATTGGTATTGTTCTTCTTTAAGTGTTTGGTAGAATGCACAGTGAAATTGTCTGTTCTGATGCTTTTTGTTTTGGAAGGTCGTTGATTGTGGACTCAATTTGAATGGGCTTTCATCTATTAAAGGAATTATCTATTTTTCCTCTTGTCAGTTTCAGTAGATTGTTTCTTTCAAGAAATTAATCCATTCCATCTAACTTGTCAAATTTGGGGGCATAGAGTTTTTCATAATATTTATTATTAATAACCATGGGCTCAAATGTATTGGTCCCATTGTATTTCTGA
>NW_012150574.1:624977-626298 GCF_000956105.1 Propithecus coquereli | reverse complement strand
GGGCTACTTTGTCAAGCACTGGATGTGCTATGACTGGTTTATGAACTTAATTTTGGGGCTCCAAAAGGAAGGTCCTTGGCAGAGCTGAAGAGATGTTCCCTGGTCTTGTGCTGTCTTGGTGGGATTTGGGCCTTTTGGGTTATCACTGGCCTGTTGTCTGCTCCTTCTGCTTACAGAGATTACTGAGTTTCTTTTCCTTGCTTAGCTTTCCAGGAGTTGGCTCACTTTTGAGTGTGTGACTCTGCTGTCGACTACTTGGTTGAGGTGGAAGGCGCTGGGTTTAGTTATGAGGTTGCTCTCTCTTTTGTTGCTTGAATTTTGCGTGGAGGGGTCAGTTGTCAAGGTATTCCAGAACCTTTGAATTGAACTCTAAAATCCCAAATGGGACATACAGAAACCTGAGTCTTTGGGAAATGTTTTGCCACTCCCAAGAGTTACTTGAGCCTCATTACCACTTAAGATGTGGTGAGAAGAACAGCAGGAATCAGCATGCCTGAGGCAGTATACTTCAGAAATTGCTTGATCTGTAGCTAGGAGAGAGCTCCTAGTATGTTATTCGGGGCTTATTAGGCACTCTTGTGGAGGAATTCCTAATAAGTATGCCAGTTGGTGCAATTGCTGAGGAGTCTGGTCGAGATTTTCCTTCCCAGACCCTAGCCCCTAACATGACTACAGCCTGGGCACCAAGTGCAAGCTTTTGTGTTATGTTCTTGTCAAGTGTTCAAAACCGATCAGCTGTATCGCGCCAAGACACTGTCCCCTTTTGCTTAGATCCAAAGTCATACAGATTCAGGCTAGTCCTATGGGGAAAGTATTTTTTCTCCTTTCTCCCTACCTTCAGGGGAGGGCTCTGTCCTGGAGGGCTGTGGGAGGGGCGTTGGCTGAGACTGTCATAAGGCCCGGTCTGAAAAACATCTTCTCTCATTTTTTTCCTCCCCCAAGGGCAGGTTTTCACCTGCCAGAGGGGCAGATAATCCCCCAGACTGAGGGAAGGGCACTTCCTGGGGCTACCTGGCATCTCAGCTCTGGAAGTGGCGACCCTTATTATTCCACCCCTTCAAGGGCAGGGTTGACTAGCTGGAAAGAAGTACACACTTCAGGGATGCTAGAGAATTCTGGCCTAAGACCCCTGAGGGACCCAGACCAGAAAGCGGCCTGTCCTGCTATTCCACCCCAGCGGATGTGGGGTCAGTCCCTTTAGTACGCAATATCGGTAGTCAGATCGCATTCAAGGGTCATCCACCTCCCCCACAGGGTCACAGTCCAGACAACAGCTTCCCTTGTTCCTCCGCACTGCCAAGGGTGGGGAACTAATTCCTTG
>NW_012150574.1:610072-611224 GCF_000956105.1 Propithecus coquereli | reverse complement strand
AAGAAGTAATAACAAACCTCTAATAAGTCTTACAGAAAATTGAAGAAGAGGAAATTCTTTCTAACTTAATCTAAGGAGATCAACATTGTTACTTTCATACCAAAATCAGAATAAAAGACATTAGAAGAAAGATGAATAATATCCCTCATGGAAATATATGCAAAACTTCTCAACAAAATGATACCAACTCAAATCTAACAATTTATAAAAAATATTTAATAACTGTGATTCTTAATTTTAATTTTTCTATTTGGCTAAGCTAAAATGTCCAGTTATTTGGTCAAATACTGGTTAGATGTTATTGTGAAGGTATTTTGCACATGCAATTGACATTTATAATTAATCGAACTGAAGTAAATTATCTTTAATAACGTGGGGTATGTATCACCTAATAAGCTGAAGGTCTTAATTAAGAGCAAAAACCGAAGTTCCCCAGAGTTGGAGGAACTCTACCCCAAGACTGTAACATAGAAACCCTGTCTGAATTCCCAGATTGCCTGCCTGCCACGTGAATTTCAGACTTGCTAGACCTCACGATTGTATAAGACCACTTCTTTAAAATCTCTATGTATGTCTATATTGATATCTAAGTCTCTTATCAGTGTGTTTCCCTATAGAATCCTGGGTAATAAAATGACCAGAAATGCAAGATTCCCTTAATATCTGAAAGTCATAATAGAAATTTATCATATAAGAATGTTCAGCAAATTGCAAATATGAAACAAACAAACAACAAACTCCTTCAGGCTGATAAAGGGCATCTCAACAAACAAGCTAAAACAAACCTACAGTGATTAGTTGAGAGTAACTATCTGCTTTTCCCCTAAGATTGGAAATAAAACATTGACTGTCTACTCTCACTTCTGTTCATTATTTTACTGAATATTCTAGTCAGTGTAAAAAGGATTTTCAATAAATAAAAGGCACCCAATTGAACAAAATGTGAAATGTTTAAAAATCTACATGTGAGGTGATTATCTAAGGAGAAATTATGATGGATTCTAAAAACAAAACAACATATAATTTGAGATTATTAAGGTTATAAGATACAAAATATCAATTATATTTCTATCCTAGAATGCAAATTTAGAACTTATAATTAAAAATACTATTAATAAGCAACAATGATATGAAATAGGGATAAATCTGATA
>NW_012150574.1:609211-610022 GCF_000956105.1 Propithecus coquereli | reverse complement strand
AGGAGCCCTATTTTTGTGATGGTAATATGTGGAGGGAGAGGAAACATTCTGTAATAACATGATTAAGGCTCGGTGTTTTAATAATTTTCTGCCCCAGTGCTGTGAGTTTTCTAAGTGCTTCTCAGCTTTTTATTTCACACCAGAGGTAATAAATACTGGAAGAAGCTGGAGAGTGGGTATTTCCATTCTCCCACTTTGAAAGCTACAGGAAACAGGACTTAGATATTTACCTTCTCTCACACTGAAGGCTAGAGGGATTTATAGCTGGATATTTCCTATCCCCCCATTGGGTAGGCTCAGAATAATAGTTTCTTTTGAGGAAAGGCCTTTTTTAAGGATTACTGCCTACTCTAGTTTTATTACAAAATGGCTACCTTTCCCTGCTGCAAGCAGGAAGGAATTTTTCTCACATCTTTGCAGTTAATACCTACAAGATCTCCTGGAGGAAAACTTCTGGAGGCCTGACCTTGAGAGCTTTTCCACAGTTTTTTGTCTCTTAAACTAGTCTACACTAAATCTCCAGCCATCAATCAACTACCCCTTAAGTATTAATATCTGAGACTGGCTCCAGCAGTGGGTTTTGCTCTGATAAGGTGTGCTTCTCTATTTCCTAGTTTTCAGGATAGTCACTTGCCCTGTAACCTCAATTTTCTGAGGGATCTAAGAAAAGTTGTTGATTTCAGTTTTCCATCTTTATTTTCTTGTAAGAATGTGAATGATGGATTTCAAGTTCTTCACTTGTCAGACTATGAACTAGATATCCATTTGTTAATATAAAAGTAAAACCCTCAAAGAAATAAAACAAGAGTGA
>NW_012150574.1:607894-609161 GCF_000956105.1 Propithecus coquereli | reverse complement strand
ACAATGATATGAAATAGGGATAAATCTGATAAAATGTGTAACATATACTCTACAACAAATACTATCAAACAATGCTAAAATAAATAGGGCCTAAAAATGTTGAGAATACCATGTTTATAAATCAGAAGACTCAATATAGTTAAGATGTCATTTCTGCCCAAATTAATCTATAAATTCCATGCAATTCTGGTTGAAATCCCAGCATGCTGTGTTTGTAGAATTTACTAGCTCAATCTAAAATTCATATGGAAATGAATTATTTGAAAGTCTAATACAACTTGGTTTTGAAACTCATTATCAAACTACAGTAATTAATAACAAAGTATTGGTATATATGTCAACAAATAGATCAATGAAACAGAAAAAATATTTCAGGAACAGACTCATAAGGAGAATTGCTTTACAATAAAGGTAGAATGGCAATCCAGGGAAGAAAAGACGAGTTTCAATAAATGATGCTGAGACAATGGAATAATCATATCTAAGGAGATTTAATTTCACTCTGTACCTCACATCATATACAAAATTCAACTCAAACTGAACGTTAGACATAAATGTAAACATAAATCTGTAAAAACTACTAGACAAAAACATAGTAGAAATCTTCTATGACCTAGACTTAGTTAAAAGTTTCTTATACATAACACCAAAAAAAAAAATCTGTAATAGAAAAAAATATTCTTATCACATTAAAATTTTTAAAATCTTTTGCTCTTGAAAATATACTGTTGGGAGAATGAAAAGATGAATCATAGCCTAGAAGAAAACATTTACCAATTATTCACCTGATGAAGGACTTGTATTCAGTATACAAAAAGAACACTCAAAACTTAATTATAAAAAATAAAACAAAAACCAGGAAATGGCTCAGCTATTTCCTTAAAGGATATTCTACTGCTAGGAATTTGCATAGGAATGATGAAAGCATATGTCCCTACCAAAAAGTGGACTCAGATGTTCACAGCACCTTTATCTGGACTAGTCAAGAAATGGAAACTACTCATTGTCAATATATGAGCAGATAAACAAATGGTGATATAGCCACATAATGGGATGCTACTCTGCAGTAAGAAATGAATAAATAACCATTGATATTTGCAACAACATAGATTAATCTCAAAATAATTAGGCTAAAAAACTCAGACAAAAAAATGGAAACAATATATGATTCGATTTGTATAAAATTCTAGAAAAATACTATAAAACAGGTGATCAGTGGTTGCTGGGGGAGATTGAGGGAGCGGGTAGGAGGGATTATAAAGTAGCA
>NW_012150574.1:606647-607094 GCF_000956105.1 Propithecus coquereli | reverse complement strand
TATAGAACGATGATACATATATCTGTATTTTTCTATAGTTATATCCAGAAAGAGAGGGAGAGAGAGAGAAACTGGACATCATCCTATTTCCGCTGGGGACGCTTCTATACTTTCACCTATCAATTTCTATGATATTTTTTAAATTTTTTTTAATTCTTCACGATAAATTAATCTGCATGTAAGTTACCTGGACTGAATGTTGGTTTCTTACAGCTAAGATTTTAGACAAAGACAAGCGTTTTAAGCTTTTTAAGAAATTATTTTAGATTTTTCCCTCTGCAACTAGCATGAATCCGTGGGGCCTTGGCACAGATCAATAGTTGACAGCCCAGTGATTTTGCTCATTAGACCAGTTTAGGTCATCCAATAGGATCATATCTCTGCAGCTATATTTCCACGTCTGGTCAGCTGCCAGCAGTGGGGTCCATGGTCAGGAAACAAAAATCC
>NW_012150574.1:604586-605691 GCF_000956105.1 Propithecus coquereli | reverse complement strand
AACGGTGAATCTCTTGTACTTTAAAATATATAATAAAAATTGTTTATCTAGCGCTGCATATCAAATACTATTTGTGATTCCATTTATTTTTGCACACTTATATCCACTACTTTAATCCTACAATATCTCTTGGAGGTTCAAGTGAGTATAATTATCTTTATTTTGTTTATGAAAAGAAAGAAGTGCTGGGGTGTGAAGAGAAGTACATGGCGTCACAGAACAGGTCTATGGCAGAGAAAATGACTATCATAAGCTAACTAGTTGCGTAGGAGAAAAGCCACTGAATCTGTCTCACACTCTGAGTCAGATCAGAACATATGGCCTGATGTAAAACCTTGCCAGCTCCATCACTCACTTTCGGCATTTGTCATTGACCACTGACGGACAAGAATCCAGATCAGACAGCTCATCTGTTGTGCTACAATGACAGTCCAAATTTGTTACTTATAAAAGAACGCTGGTCTGGCAGATTCACATGAAAGCTCAGTTTGGAGTGATGTCAGTGATTAAAAGATTAAATAATGAATGATAACATTATGTATACGCAGACAAAGCTTAACACCAAGTGATTTTTTCATAGAATGAAAATGTTCTTAGCCAACTTAGACTCATAGAGGTTAAAAAGGGGCTCTACCTTTAAATTCTGAAGCAATTTGTTCATCTAAGCAAGTAACAATTGAATAGGTTTAGAAAGAATGATTGAAACTTGGAATACCTTCTAATCAAGTAAGATACTCCATCTGACTTAGATTGCTTTTTTAGAATAGGAATTTAGATTTTTAGAATTTAGATCCTTAATTGGAGTGGGAATAGATTAAGCAGGAGAATTGGAAAAACTCTTGAAAAAACAGAAAGAGAAAAAGGCCTGAATGTTGATCAAGTCCACAGTTTTCTGGAAATCTATTTGGCACACACACAAGGTCACCCAAAACATAACTCAGTCCTAGCTGATGTAGTGATTTTAGAAAGCCATGCTAGTGGTATGTGACCCTACGCTTTATCCACTGATAGTTTGTGACGGTGATGTATGTACGACCCAAACTGAGGAAGGAATACACTTTTTATCTACCTCCATATGAGGTTATGGTCCTAGTTCCTGAGCTGG
>NW_012150574.1:600341-603861 GCF_000956105.1 Propithecus coquereli | reverse complement strand
GTTTAGGTCATCCAATAGGATCATATCTCTGCAGCTATATTTCCACGTCTGGTCAGCTGCCAGCAGTGGGGTCCATGGTCAGGAAACAAAAATCCTGGCAAGAGGCCACAATAGGCTCCCTAAGTAACCCCTCCCATCAGGAACAGCCTCCCAACTGTGGTAGAAGAACCCTGAACAACATATTAGTGGCTCCCCCTAGCAGCAGATCAAGCAACCACAGAAGTGCACACATCCAGGCTGTTAAGCAGCAGCTGCAATCTGCCTTACTCCTAAATAGCATCTACTGGAACAGAGCCTAAACAGAGCATGTTACTTTCCAAATGTAAAACTGAAAGGTGGGAAGCAATGGCTGATCCAGTTGGGAAGGACTCAGTGAAAGAACTCTGGAAGTATGAAGAATCAAATGGAAAGCATACACCAAAAAGGACCACCAGCTCTCTAGCAATGGACATTAACCAAATTCAGAACACTAAAATGACAGAAGAATTTCAAACATGGATTGTAAGAAAACTCAATGATACGCAAGAAAAAAATGGACACTAACGCAAAGAAACCGCAAAAAGAATCTAGGACTTGGAAGAAAAATTCACTAAAGAAATTGAAATATTAAAGAAAAATCAAACCAAACTCCTGGAAATGAAGAATTTATTCAAGGAACTACAAACACAGTGGAAAGCCTCGAGAACAGAGTAGATCAAACAGAAGAAAGAATCTCAGGGATTGAAGATAACAACTTCCAATTAAATAAGTTGGTCATAGAGCTAGAGAAGAAAAAAGAGCAAAGCCTACAAGAACTGTGGGATTATGTGAAGAAGCCTAACGTGAGAGTTATGAGCATTCCCTGAAGGTGAAGAAGATAATACACATGGATTAGATAAGCTATTTGAAGATATAATAGAGGAAAATTTCCCAGGCCTTGCTAAAAATCTAAATATCCAGGTACAAGAAGCTCAAAAGACTGGGAGATGCATTGCAAACAGGAAGACACCAAGACATGCAGTCACCAGACTGACCAAAATATCCACTAAAGAGGCCCTTCTATGAGTGGTAAGGCAAAAGAAACAAGTAACATACAAAGAAAAGCCCATCTGAATAATGCCAGACTTCTCAACTGAAACCTTATAAGCAAGAAGAGACTGGTGCCCCACTCTCACTCTTCTGAAACAAAATAATGCCCAGCCTAGAATCTTGTACCCTGCAAAACTAAGTTTTGTATACGAAGAAGAGATAAAGACATTCTCAGATGAGCAAAGACTGAGGGAATTCACCAAGACAAGACCAGCCCTCCAAGAAGTACTCAAAACAGTGTTACACATGAACCAGCACAATAAACACGAATGTAAAACCACTCAAAAGCTAAAGATCAAAGGCCAGATACCACAATGGCTCAAGAGAGAAAACAAAGCAACAAAGTTCAACCCAACAGGATGAACAATAATTTTCCCCACTTATCAGTTCTCTCAATAAATGTGAATGGCTTGAACTGCCCACTAGAGAGACATAGGCTGGCTGAACAGATATAGAAATTATTTTAATGTTTACACACATTTGTACATATTTATGGGGCACAATACAGTGTTTCAATGCATGTATACATTGTATAATTATCAAATCAGGCCAATTACTGTATCCATTGCTTTAAACATTTTTTCATTTCTTTTTGGTGAAAACATTCAACATCTTGTATCTTTAAATATACACTACATTGTTATTTGCTACTATAGTCACCCTACTGTTTAATAGAACAGCAGAATTTATTCTTCCTAACTGTAACTTTCTACTTGGCAACCAACCTTCCCCATTCTCCCTTCCCCTTTCCCTTCTCCAGCTTCTGGTATCCACTATTCTACTCTCTATGAAATCAACTTTTTTTTAGATTCCTCATATAAATAAGATTATGTGGTGTTTGTCTTTCTGTGCCTGCCTTAGTTCACATAACATAATATCCGCCAGGTTTATCCCTTTTCTGAAAATGACAGGATTTAATTTTGTTTTAGAGCTGAATAGTATTCGTGTGTGTGCACACGTGTCACAGTTTCTTTATCTATAGTTCATAATAGTCTGTTATGACCTTTTGTACTTCTCGTGGTATCAGTTGTAATGTTTCCTTAATCTCTGATTTTATTTGGGTCTTCTCTTTTTCTTGCTAAAGGTTTGTTGATTTTATTTCAAAAAAGTCAACTTTTTATTTGTTGTCTTTTAAAAATCTCTATTTCATTTCTGCTCTGATATTTGGTATCTCTTTGCTACTGCTAATTTTGGTTTTATTTTTTGTTTTTCTAGTTCCTTGAGGTGGAACATTAGGTTGTTTATTTGAGATCTTTCTACTTTATTAATGTAACCATTTATTACTATGTACTTCCCTCTTAGAACTGCTTTTGCTATATATTATAGGTTTTGATATGTTGTGTCTCAGTTTTAATTTATCTCAAAAACTTTTTAATTTACTCTTTAATTTCTTAATTGAATCTTTTGTCTTTAAGTAGCGTGTTGTTTAATTTCCATTAATTTATTCAGTTTCCAACATTCCTTCAGTTATCATTTTCGAGTGTTTTTCCATAATTTCAACATTTTAAAATTTGTTAAGACTTGTTCTCAGTTTTAATTTATCTCAAAAACTTTTTAATTTACTCTTTAATTTCTTAATTGAATCTTTTGTCTTTAAGTAGCATGTTGTTTAATTTCCATTAATTTATTCAGTTTCCAACATTCCTTCAGTTATCATTTTCGAGTGTTTTTCCACTGTAGTCATAAAAGTTACTTGACATAATTTCAACATTTTAAAATTTGTTAAGACTTGTTTTGTGATCTAATATATGGCTTATCCTGTAGAATATTCTGTGATAAAAAATGTGCATTCTGAAGCTTCGGATGGAATGTTCTATAAATGCCTGTTAGGTCCTTTTGGTCTAGAGTAGAGTTTAACTCCAACGTTTCTTTGTCGATTTTCTGTCTGAATGATTTGTCCATTGCTGAAAGTGGGATGCAGACATCCCCTACTTCTATCGTATTATGGCCAGTTTCTCTCTTTAGATCTATTAATATTTGTTTTACATAATTGGATGCCCCAGAGTTGGGTGCATATATATTTACAATTTTTATATCCTCTTGCTGTATTGACTCTATTATCATTATATAATTACCTTCTTTGTCTTTTTTTTTTTTTAACACTTTTTAACCTAACATCTATTTTGCCTGATACAAATATAGCTACTCCTGATCTTTTACAGTTTCCATTTGCATGTAATGTTTCCATCCATTCACTTTAATCTATATGTGTCTTTATTGGTGAAGTGAATTTCTTCCAAACACCATATTGTTGTATCTCTTTTTTAAAAAAAAAATAAATTCATTCAGCCACTCTATGGCTTTTAGTTAAAGAGTATAATCTATTTGCATTCAAGACTATTATTGAAAAGGAAAGATTTAGTAATGCCATTTTATTACTTGTTAAGTGCTTTTCTCTAGATGATGTTTCAATTTTTGTGTTATTTATTTTTCATGGATCTGTCCTAGGATT
>NW_012150574.1:590715-591396 GCF_000956105.1 Propithecus coquereli | reverse complement strand
ATATTTGTACCCCTTTAATATTTAAAAATAAAATAATGTAAAAATTAAAATTAAAATCAAACACATACCCCTTCAAGAAATCTATATATTAAGTCCTCATTTAACATCATCTATAGGTTTTGGAAAACTGAGATTTTAAGTAAAATGGCATACAGTAAGTCCTAGAAAAATGTCATTTCCTTCAACATATTTCATTATAATGTTGATAAAGATTGGTTTTGTTTTACATTGATTTACTTAAAGTCTCAGTTTTCAAGAATCTCTTGATGACCTTGAGGACTTACTATACTATCTTTCATCCTCTTAACATGCCTTTCTTTTATGTTTTACAGCATTCTATATGCAATGGTGGTATGTTCATTCACTGAGTACCTAATTCATGTCAGGTGCTGGGAACAGAGCCATGACAGGACAGATGGACCTATTCCATCATGGAACTTATATTCCATGTTATCATATATCTGTAATGTATTATCAGGGATGCTTTAATTTTTCAGAAAAGCAGTCCAGATATAGAGATATGGTCAAAATCTGACCTAGAATGTAATTCTAAGATTTATGGGTTAGCATACAGTGGGCAATCAGCAAAAGAAATTACACATTCAGTTGAGTTGGCACCAAAACCATTTAGAGCATGCAGAAATCTGAAATTTAGAAGTTAATCGGAGTCATTAATCAATG
>NW_012150574.1:582448-590665 GCF_000956105.1 Propithecus coquereli | reverse complement strand
AGGAATTATTTTCTTAAATACACTTTCTGGGCCTTTTTCTCTCTCATCTCCTTTAGGAACTCATGTTCTGTAGAGGTTGGTTTGCTCGATGGTGTCCCATAATTCTTATAGGCCTTGTTCATGCTATTTTATTTAGTTTGTTCTCTTTGCTCCTCTGATTTGTAACTTCATACATTCTATCTTCAAGCTTGCTGATTCTTCTCTTTGATCAAACGTGCTCTTGAAGCTTTTTTTCAGTTCAGTTTTTTGCATTATTTCTGGGATTTCTATTTGGTTTTTAAAATTATTTATATTTGTCAAGTTTCTCATTTTCTTCCTGTATTGTTTTCCAAATTGTCTGTAGTTTCCTATCCAAATTTTTTGTGATTCCTGGAACTTAAGAGGATTATTTTGAATTCTTTATCAGACATTTCATACAGTTTTAATTTTTTCTGGGTCCATTGCTGGATATTTCAGTGATGTCATCTTTCCCTGATTTTTTTTTTTCCACAATTCTTGCATTTTTCACATTTAAGGAGACAGACACCTCCTCCAGCTTTTGCAGGTGTTAAACCTTTTGGTGGTATTAAACCTTTACTACTTAACATTGAAACTTAGTCTCTGGCCTCCTACTTTATTCCTGGTCTAGGTAAGACTTATAGTGATACTTGGAACTAAATGTTTCACTGGAACTAAATAGCTACACTATCATTGTTTCCTGGTCAGGGGAAGAGTTGTTTCTTGATCTGATGACTTAAGCAATTCTGAAAGTTACTTGACAATTTTTTAGTTGTTTCGAGGTCAGAGAAAGGCTCCACGTGAGCACCTGGGTTTTGTGGGAAATCTGGCTAGGGATCTGGGACTTCCTGCAAATCATGTTCCTTGTGGCACTATAGCACCTGCCAGTCTCCTCAGTGTGGCATCCACACTGGTAGGAGCCCACAGCAGTTACTAAGGTCCACATGCCGGTCACTGTGATCATTGCCCCCTATTTTTGTCCCCAATTCACTCCAAGGTGGTCCAGCCGTGCTGGCATTCCTAATGGTTTCGGTGGGACAAGACCAGAGTAGGCTTCCCACAAAGATTTCCAGACGGAGGGAGGATTAATAATCTACCTCTAATTTCTTTGTCCAACCTTAGAAACTGCAGATGCAGGGAAATTCTTTGTTACTGGCATTATGCCTCCTGCAGTGCAGACTGAAATGACTGTTCTTGTTACTACTTGTGGCTTTTCTCAATTCTTTGGGCCCAAGGTGTTTCTCTCCTTCTCCCCCAAGTTCTGTGAATTCATGGTGGTATTCTTGTCTTTGAATAATTTCTAGTTGTATTTTTGTGGCTTCAAATCTCAGTTAAGACATTTCTCAGTATTCTGACCTTAGGTAAAATATTGAACCTGTTGTCAATTTCTGAGTTGTTCTGATTGTTAAAAAGCATAATTAATTTATTTGGATCAATATGTTTACTAAACACTATTCTGTTTCAGATTGATAATCAGAGGTGTTTTGGTTTTGGGGTTGTTTCTTTCTTTGTTTTAAGGAAAGGTTTTATTTTGATACCCGTCATTTGATGGCTGAATTGAAAAAACAATCCTGGGATGTTTATTCTACAGTAAAAGCAGAGACTCTTCAGATTTTTTGTGGAGATCCTATTGTTTTGTAGCCCCAGAAGCAGAAGTGAGTGATTTTTTGCATTGAGTAAAAGAACTTCTTAGGAATTTTTTGTCCAGGGTAGAGGTAGAAATTTGAGCCCAAATGGTTTCTGATTTGAAATTGTTGGTCACTTCCCCATTGTGACCTCTTCCTTCTAAGTTGAGCCTTCCTGAGACTTCAGTGAAATATTTGTTTATGAGGAAGCAGAGATAGTCTGTATAAGCTAAAGAGCATGGTCACATTTGGAGGAGGCTCAAATGACTTTCCTTCTTGACTGAACTCTGTAGCTTCCTCAGTTAGTGGTTACTTACTGGGCAACCAAAAAGGATTTGAAGGCATGACTGATTACTGACTAAATTTAAGTCAGGGATTCAAGGCAGCACAAAGATTATTTTTCATAAGGAGGTAAGCTTATGTCAAGAACTTCTTTTAAATATTATACTTTTTTGTTACTATTTGGATAAATATATGCCTCTTCTTTTGGAACAACAAAGTTATAGCTGAAATAATGTTGAGTTTGCCTGTTAAGTCAGGACAGTGCAATTTATCATCAGGACTATGATAACTAAGAATTCCTGTGTTCATACCCACCTCAAGCTTCACAAAGAAAGTTCATTTTTACAAATGAGAAATGTTATTAAGGATTTTATTGAAAAGTTTTCTCGTTGGCTTTCTCCTGACATGGGGAGGTCTCTTGTTATTTTTCACCAAAGTGATTTCACAATAATTTTTGTTTTGTCTTGGCAAAATATCCACACAGTTTGAATCATATCTCACTTTAATCCAGCAATTCTGGTGAGTGTTTGACGAACCTATCACTCTCACAGATATGATACCACCTGGAAGAGATTCTCCCAACTTTAAGTACAAAGTCTCTATTAGTTAATTGTGTGCCTAGAATCCCCGTGACATGAAAGACGTTGTTATTTATAATTAAATCTATGAACTACATCCACTCCATTCTTTACTAAATATAACAACCCATTTATTCCATTCACTACACCTAAATAGCTTTTTGTGCATTTCTTGAGTAGATAATAAAATGAATAATCTGCAGTGAAATAATGCTTACAAGAACTTTAGCCACCTACTACATTAGATGTATTGTTATATAAGAGTTTAATCACTGAATAACTTTAAATTTCATTCGATTTTATTGCCTTCCAGTATAGATTCTGGGCATTTAAAATTTCACTACCTAAGCTAAAGATAGGTGCTTTAGTAGTCACAATATAATCGTGATGGAAGAATTTTGATGAGGTCACTTATGTCAAGCTCTACCATCTATCGTGCTTGTATGTGAGCATTTGAGCATTCATGTGCCTTTGTGTAATTGTTAGAGCACTCCAGTGCTGAATAGCTTTCAATAATTCCCAGAATAAATCATTTTATCAAAAGGACATCCACATTCAAATGTTTATCACAGTGCAATTTATAGTTGCAAAGATATGGAATCAACCTAAGTGCCAATTCATGAGTGGATTAAGAAACACACCATGAATTACAATAATGCCATAAAAAAGAATTCAGAAATGTCTTTTGTAGCAACTTGGATGAAACCGGAGACCATTATCCTAAGTAAAGTATCTCAGGAGTGGAAAAACAAATACCACATGTTGTCACTAGTAATTGGGAACTAAACAATGAGCACACATGGGCACAAAGAGATGTAAAGGGCATTGGAAACCAAGAAGCGGGGGGGATAAGGTGTAAGGGATAAAATCTTATCTATTAGTTACAATTAATACTGTCCTGGTGACTGGCACACTGAAAACCCTGACTTAAGCATTATCTGTATATCCATGTAACAGATATATTTGTACCCCTTTAATATTTAAAAATAAAATATCAAACACATACCCCTTCAAGAAATCTATATATTAAGTCCTCATTTAACATCATCTATAGGTTTTGGAAAACTGAGATTTTAAGTAAAATGGCATACAGTAAGTCCTAGAAAAATGTCATTTCCTTCAACATATTTCATTATAATGTTGATAAAGATTGGTTTTGTTTTACATTGATTTACTTAAAGTCTCAGTTTTCAAGAATCTCTTGATGACCTTGAGGACTTACTATACTATCTTTCATCCTCTTAACATGCCTTTCTTTTATGTTTTACAGCATTCTATATGCAATGGTGGTATGTTCATTCACTGAGTACCTAATTCATGTCAGGTGCTGGGAACAGAGCCATGACAGGACAGATGGACCTATTCCATCATGGAACTTATATTCCATGTTATCATATATCTGTAATGTATTATCAGGGATGCTTTAATTTTTCAGAAAAGCAGTCCAGATATAGAGATATGGTCAAAATCTGACCTAGAATGTAATTCTAAGATTTATGGGTTAGCATACAGTGGGCAATCAGCAAAAGAAATTACACATTCAGTTGAGTTGGCACCAAAACCATTTAGAGCATGCAGAAATCTGAAATTTAGAAGTTAATCGGAGTCATTAATCAATGGGTATTCACTTATTCACTCATTTAATAATATCTTTATCAACACTAGGAACTCTGCTCAGAGATGCAATTATTAAAAAAAAAAATAAAGTTTCCTTTTGACAGAGAGCATACTAAGAGAGAGAAAATCACAGGAGAACCAAGGATCCCATCTAATAAGCGTAAAGCTCTATGAGTGAAGGGGAACTTCAACTGGGCCTTCCAATACATCAATACTGCTCCATCAAGAATCTGAGTGAATTTTAAAGGATGAAAGGTTTAATGCAGGAGGAAAAAGTCTTCTATTCAGAGGTAATAGAATATGGAAATTCACAATTGAAACAGAGGTATTATGATCAATAGCCAAACTAAAGAATCAGGTATAAAATGGAGTAATTAAAGATGGTAATCCATATGTTACATATAAAATTAAGCATAAAACAACACAAATATTAAAAAAAATTAATTTTGCTTTTTACATCTTAAAATCATCTTTCAAGATTTGACAGCTAATGAAGTCTCATTCTTTCACTGATTATGCCATTAGGGAGGGTGATAGACTGTCCCATATTTAAAATGTCAACTCTTCTGCTTACCATTTTGAGTGTTTGAGTTTTGGTCTTCCCAGGAGCAGATCTCCAGATGTGATCATATGAGTGAGAAACACATGCATTTGGGGAAATGTGTTACAGATAAAAGTGAGGAAAGAAAACAGCCGTAAGACCATTATGTAGCTCTGGCACTAGCAAAAAAAAAAAAAAAAAAAAGATCAAGAAAGGAGACAGGTTGGGTAATAAGTGTTTCAGACTGCAGTTCAGTTCTGAGAAAAGTTTGTCCAGGCAAATGGGGAATCTCTGAGCCAAAACCGTTCATTAGAGGAGTCCTGTGTTTCACGAATGGGCTGATACTAGTACTCTGTGCTCTGTTTCTGCCAGGCAGCCCCTGGGAGAAGTGTGGCCTTGATGGGAACACAGTGGTAGATCAAGCAGGTAGCAGCTAGAGTCCCAGCACATGATCTGAGCAGGGAATTTTTATCTCTGTCACAGAGACTGTGGCTAACATATATTAACTCATATATTTATAAAATTAGTTTTATAGTAGGTTCAGTAAAGATAATGAGACTGCCATCTTTCCGGGACCATAGTAAGGATCAATGAATTAGTGCTTATAAAATGATTAACACAGTGCCTAAGATATAGTAATCACTGAAAATATTCAAGTCACTGAAATGCTATATGCCTTTTTAGAGAAGTGACATATTCATATTTTTATTTACCATGGTATCAGAGCACTATGATTACAGAATCCATATAATACATTGTCAAGGCCTGTCAATGACCATCAAGAACATGATCATAAACAGACAAAGCTGAATATATTCCCATGGAAATGAAGACTATATCCTGTAGAATTAAAGGGTGTCTCAGTTGGAGGGCGGCAGAAGGGGTTAGTTATGAAATTTGGTCTTAGGAATAATAAGAGCAGCATACGGCTAAGACCATAATTAATAAAGGAGGATGAGCATTGATAAATTTATATTAGTTCGTTAAAAGAGATATTTGTTCATTTTTGTCATTTGTACAATATTTGTTTTTGACTGTGCTCACATATAATCTTGTTTGGTCTTAATGAATCACAATCAGAGTTATCATGTATGAGGTTAACGTTCTGTGAGTTATTTCTGTTGAGAAGTAAACAACACAGTCAAGCTCTTAGGGATAGATCAGCTACTGGATGGCAGCTCTGAGATTTGGAAAAATTAGGGGGACAAGCTATAATATTCACCTGGGGAAAGAGCTAAGTCAATTTTGTGGGCCAAAATAAGAAACACAAACAACAGGTTGGGGAGTATCCAGATGCCCAGGCAGATTTTGATTTAACAGGTATCTAGTGTTTTCAAACTCTTCAATTTTGTTAATAATTAAGAATAGGTCTTTTGAGGTCTATCTCTAGATCTTTTAATAAGTCAGTGCTACTGTGAGTGCCTGAGTTGTCAAACAAAATGCTTATTTTTTGATATGTAACCAAAGTCAGACTTGCAGGTGGAGGAAAAATCTGATCCTTAAAATACCCATGCCTCTATCTACTCACTCAATTTTAGGTCCTCATGACATTTACTATCCCAAATTTAGGAAACAGGAAAAAAAAATATCTAGATGACAGACAAAATATCAGTTTCTCAGTTATTGGGTCCACATCTGATTAAAGGCACAGTCCCCTGCAGTTTTAGTATCTACTAAAAAATCTAATGTAAATCACCTGTTAAATTAGCACAATATTCTTACTTTTATTTGGCCTCTGAAAGAATGAAAGATAATAAATCAGTTGATGGTTTTTGATTTTATAACCATTTGGCAGCTAATCCAAAATGCAGTCTGTGTCCATTTCACTATTCTTCTAAACCATTCACACCCTTCAAAATGTCACAACTAATTGCTGCATCTACAGCTTCCGCAGAACAGAAACTTCACACCAGCTCAACTTTTTCAGTCATAGGACACTGTACAGTCAAGCATATCATCAGCCTTTTGTTAGATACTTTATAAATTTTTAAGCAAAAACAAAAGACTAACATGATGACTAAAAGATCTTTAAAAAGAATGACATTTCTATTCAAATTAATTATACCATTCTACATGTTCTTTCAACCTCACACTCTCCTTTCTCTAACTAAAAGTCTCAAATTAACACACATCCATGTTTAATTGTTTTCACTAGCTCTTCTTAATCTACTGGATTAACTTTGACATTGGTGCTCACCCAGGTTATGGATGGAGTAAATGACAAGTGCTAATGGACAAATGACTGCAGCAGAGAGACAGTGTGCATAAATAGAAGGCCATGTCCCAAATAAAGTGTAAAAGAATAAATATTAAGTGATATCTGTAATGTTCATGTTTGGATCTTCGAGTCCTTACTTTAATAAGATCTTAGCTGGTCAGGAAAAAAAATAAACTATATCTTAATAATGTTAAGATTGAGTAAAATATCTATTACTATCAAATTCTTTATTTCCACCATTATACTTGTTGTGACTCCAACTGAATTAATATAAGAGATCCTGAATTTAAGCCTTTAATGAAGACTTCCCAGATCAATGCCTATATGATCATTGCTTTACTCTGCCACCTCCTTAGAACTGGAACTACCTATGTGTCAATCTTTCATTTGCCCCAGACAATGTGCGTGCATAAGTTGTTCAGCTGCAGAGAAACCACAATTCTATTGCATATCTATCCCACCAAAGAGTCAATTAAAATTTTGTTCATATACTTAATAAAGAAATACAAACTTTGAATTGGGAGAATACATTGGTGAAAAGAATATTTGTTCTTGATCATGTATTATATGTAGGTGAGACAAAATATGAATATTAAAAGGACAGAGTTTGTGCCCTACAGAAATGTAGAATTTCCCAAAGGAGATATTAATAAAAATGTATTCAAGACCATAGAATATTTTAAATGCCACAGTCATGAAACACATTACTATGGAGATACAAAGAAGAGAGTAGTCACTTGAGCAGGGTCATGGTGAATGATTTCAGTGAAAAACTGATATTTGAGATGAACTTTCAAAAATGGATAGAATTCTGATATGTGGGCAAAAGTGATAATTCCAGATGGGAGGGGGAGCCTAAGTGAAAGCGTGTAAGGGAGACTGTTAAATGCCGAGGTAACAAGCCTGTTTTCAGATCATTTCTACTGGGGAGGATGAGTTTGAATACAAAAATAAATAGGAATACACGTAATACGGCAAGCAACTAAGCAAATATTACTTTCTTTCAGGTGCAAAATAATGAAGACTATAGATTCAGGATAAATGTACTGGAAATAGAAGGGGCAGCTGAGAAAGTACAACAACGGTTTCTCTACATGACTTGGTAGCTGATCAGATGTAAGTGAGTTACAAATAAGAGAAAAAATTGATACTTATTTTCCTTGGACTTTTGAGTTATGTTCATCCAAAATGATTGGAAAGACTGATATATTCATAAGAATAAGGAAAATAATGACTCAGATATATACGAAGGTGTCAAATGCATCGTCTCGTTTTGAGGGAAAAATAATTGGTTTGGGCAGGATTGGAACACAAATTAGTCAACGATACATTTCTGTGTGAAAGTCATAGTATCATCAT